>NW_024412394.1:23220862-23311710 GCF_014898765.1 Herpailurus yagouaroundi | reverse complement strand
CTCTCTCTCTGTCCCAAAAATAAATAAACGTTGAAAAAAAATTAAAAAAAAAAAAAAGATATTGTGCTCTGTCTCTGTCTCTCAAAAATAAATGTAAGGTAAAAAAATTTTTTTTAATTTTTTTAACGTTTATTTATTTTTGAGACAGAGAGAGACAGAGCATGAACGGGGGAGGGGCAGAGAGAGAGGGAGACACAGAATCGGAAACAGGCTCCAGGCTCCGAGCCATCAGCCCAGAGCCTGACGCGGGTCTCGAACTCACGGACCGCGAGATCGTGACCTGGCTGAAGCCGGACGCTTAACCGACTGAGCCACCCAGGCACCCCAGATAAAAAAATTTTTTTAAAAAAAGGTCCTCCATTATGTTACCAATAGCCTTCCTATAAATACTTCATAGATCACGAAATACTCATTTGTCTCAATTCTGTATATCCAAATCCTGTCATCTTTCAAGGTTCAATTCAAGCATCAATTTCCTCATGAAGCCCTCTCTGAGTACCCTGGGTGGATGTAATATCTCACTCTTGAGCTGCCTTCATAGTGTACTTATCACTTTCTATCTCAAATTAAATGAGAACCAAGGGAAAATTTTATTATCTACTATACATTAGACAGTGTGTTAGTAAGCAGTATACTAAGAGTATTATATGCAATCCCTATACCAATGCCATCAGTATCTTTATCTGAGGGATGAGAAAATTGAAGTTGAGAAATATCAGTCACACAGTTAAAAGTTAACAGATGAGGTCTGAGCTCCAATCTCATTCCAAAGTATACATTCTCCCTTCAGACCACATTGCCTTCCAGAACTACTGAACTAGCTCAGGTGGCTAGTGTTTTATTTATTATGTTATGAGAAAGATTTCCAAGTGTCCAATAAATGTTACCTGAATTTAAACCTGAAAAAAAAACATAGTCTTCACTCCTCAAACAGGGTAATTCAATAGTTGGATTCAATAGTTGGGTAATTCAGTAGTTGGATTATACTAAGATATCAGTCTAGTATAGACTATATTCCTAGAGGCTATGAGTCATGTCTTATGCATATTTTTTCATTCACCTCTTAAAACATTAGTATTTACATAGAGAGTTTAATTAATATGAATATATAACTTCTCCTACTCTAAATAAAAAGATTATGTGAACCTTGGAGCTTCCACTTACTAGGAAATTCACTGAGCTTCAAGGTGTATCTTTGTAAAACTCAAATAATGATACTACCTACTCTCATATGATGAATTCCTGAAGATTAAATAATTACTTACATAAAGTGTCAGTCACACTACAGGACTCAGTAATTGCTAGTCCATTCTAACAAACTACTCCAAATGGCTTAACTATGCTAGAGAATAGCAAGCTTACCCTAAATCAGTCATCTTTCTAAGAGTCACTTAAATAATGGGAATGCTGGGTGGTTCAGCCAGTTAAGCATCTGATTCTTGATTTTGGTTCAGGTCATGATCTCAAGGTTTGTTCAGTTCAAGTTCTGCATCAGGTTCTGAGCTAACATTGCAGAGCCTGCCTGGGATTCTCTCTCTTTCCCCCCCCACCTCTCTCTCTGCCCTCCCCCCCACAAAAAAAATAAATAAAATAAAAACTTAAAAAATAAAATAAAATAAAATAGTAAATGTTTCCAAGAATGACATTTTCTTACTTCATTTGCCTCTATAAACAACCTTAAATATTATATCTCCTATTAATAGCTGTTCTTTCCCTCACTGTAGATAAACCCTACAAACATTTTAAAAATATTCTCTTTTTGGATTTTGGCTTATTTTTTATAAAAAGAAAACACCACAAGCCATTTCACCCTGGCACTCAGGGTCCACATGCTTTAAGGATGAGCCACCTTATAAGCAACAGTCAGAAGAGTAAATTATCTTGCTGGAGGGGTTCCCTGAAAGAATGACAACACGTTCCTGATCTTTTATCTTTCATGTTCCATATACTTTTAAATTGAGAAGTATGTCTTTACTACTACAGTTAAATTCAAATGTGAAGGGAAAAGAAAAAGAAAGTGGCACACCTGGAACTTAAAAAAATTTTTTTAAATGTTTATTTAATTTTGAGAGAGAGAGAGAGAGAGAGAGAGAGAGCATGCACGTGCATAAGCAGGGGTGGGGCAAAGAGAGAGGGAGACACAGAATCTGAAGCAGGCTCCAGGCTCTGAGCTGTCATCAAAGAGCCCGACATGAGGCTCGAGCCCACGAACTGTGAAATCATGACCTGAGCCAAAGTCAGATGCTTAACCAACTGAGCTACCCAGGTGCCCCAGACACTCTGAAACTTTTAATGAGGAAAACTAATAGCCTGACATACTGAAGACCATTTTTAACCAAATACATGTTACAGAAAGGCTAGGTGCACAGCATTCTATGCAGTGCAATGAGATAGATGGAGTCTCTGCTACTTAGACACTTAATATGCAGTTGAGATTAAAAGGGATATTCAGGGAGTAGTCCATGCTGGTGCAGATATTCAGGAAAAGATCAACACAGGGGATGGGCCTTAGATGATAACGGGAAGGTTCTTTGGATCTTATTTAAATCTAAGTCATTCCCAGTAGTACAGAAATTAATTCATCTAGCTAATGCTTGGTTATTCAGAATTCCCTCCTCCATCAGAAAGTACAAGCTCTCCTTTTTTTCTAGATAATAAATAAATTCATGTGATGGGAAGACTAAAATTATCTTTTAAAAAAATCACATAAAATTTTGAGTAACCCTGAGTGTCAACATCTAAATCTAACAAAATATAGCTTATAAAATAATATTACATGTAAACCATATAAACCATACATGCTATGGAGTCCCTAAGAAAGGAATTATTATATTATTAGGGCGCCTGGGTGGCTCAGGCAGTTAAGCATCTGACTTTGGCTCAGGTGATGATCTCACAGTCCATGAGTTCCAGCCCTGTGTCAGGCTCTGTGCTGACAGCTCGGAGCCTGGAGCCTGCTTCAGATTCTGAGACCCTTTCTCGCTCTACCCTTCCCCCACTAATGCTCTGTCTCCGTCTCTCTCTCTCAAGAATAAATAAACATTAAAAAAATTTTTTTAAAGAAAGGAATTATTATTGGCTGAAATGAAACATAATACAACTGTAAACAAAGACTAAATGGGATTGCCACAGTATTATTGAAATTAAGTCCTTTATGTAAAAGGCCTCAAGGTGCAACCAACAAAATTAATAATTAAAATACATAAAACTATGTTAAAATAATCTTTAAGTGTTGAGTTATGAGAAAGAGCCCATTACTAAAGACAGATTTTTTTTTTCACTATTCTTAGAAGGTTTATACATTGAAAAACAATGGTAACAGATGAAGAATGTCTTACATAAGGTACATTTTGGAAATCATCCTGACTCTAGTTCTTTTCAGTAAGAATTTAGAAACTGCAGAAACATACTGGATGAATTCATGTATGGCCAAGGCAATGCTTTGCAAGGCATAAGGAAACAATAAAGGGGACAGAAAGTAGGCTTAAGTGTTATGACATCCTTGCAACTCCAAGGATTAGGCTAGAGTGTTTCTGTAGTCACAATATCACTAAAGAATGAGTATACCAACATCAAAGAAGTAGGAGACTCAAGACTTTCATGGTAAGTTAATACAGATGTATGAGGAAGCAAGAAGAAAGGGCAATCAAAGTGCATATAACATTAGCAAAAAAGAAGTAACATGTCTAACTAAAGACAGAAAGAATGGGACATTTCCTGGAAAATGAGGAAAAATACTTTATAATCTCTCTTTTTTTTAATTTGAGAGAGAGAGAGCGAGTGAGCATGAGCGGGGGAAAAGGGGAAGAGGGGAAGAGAGAGAGAATCTTAAGCAGACTCCAGGCTCTCAGTGCAAAGTCTGGTGTGGGGCTCAATCTCAATAACCTGGGACCATGACCTGAGGTGAAATGAAGATTCAGATGCTCAACTGACTGAGCCACCCAGGTGCCCCTTTAATCTTTTTCTGAATTATCTTGAGTGAAATCATTTTTGTTAGTTAGTGAATATGATAGTCAAATAAACTGATAAAAAATGACTGTCTTAAATTTTTGTTTTCCTAAATATTATCAAAGAGAATTTTCAAATGGCTTTAAAAACTGAAGGTAGAAATAAAAGTGAAAATGATAAATTCATATCCAAGAGAATTTATCAATATACATTTTTTTCCTATGTGGGTAAAGAAACATCACATCTATGATAAAATTTAAAACCATCAAAGGGAAATGTACACATCACCTTTAAGTAGGTTTAAAAGTACATCATAAGATCTAAATTACCATAGTTATACCAAAAAAAAAAATGTCTTTAATGAACAGTTCCAGTGAAATGTCAGTTTTTACTATTACATATGCATTAACTCAACATTACGTAGTCACTACCTAAGCTAATGACAGTGATGTATTGTTTCATAAATATTTACTCATTCTGACAAATGCTTTGTTTTCCACTGCACTGTCTGAATAAATCTAATAGGATAAAATATAATTTATTTCCAGTGTTTTTAATATTACTATGCAGCATATCTGAAATGAATTTTCATCATGAAGTTTATTTTAAAAGGATTTGGGAAATAAGTGTTTATTTATAAAAAGAAGTTCTCACTAAAAACTGTCCAAGGAAGGGGAAGAAAAGACAGCTAGATGAAGAGAAAGCTGGAGTTTTTGCATGGTGATGACAAAGCTGATCTGCCAGAGGCAAGGCTAGGACTTCAGTGTATAAGGAATACTTTTTTGAGATCCATGTGAAAATTTAGAGAATGAGGATGAGATATAGAATCTATTTGGACAGTTGAGGAAGTGTGAGACAGATTGAACCAATGCAAAGGAAAAAGAGAAAGAAAGGTGGAAATAAAAAGTTTTTAGGTACAAGATGTGGAGGAAAATTAAAGGACATAGTAGCTTAAAGAGGACTAATTGAGCTCAAAATTCATGGACAATATTGTAGACATCAATCATCTCTCTTTGGGGTATCTTTCCAGTGGGGATAAAAAGCCAGGAGCTCTTTTGAGATTTTAATTGAGATTTCCCTTTCTCAAACTTTAGGATCTTGACTAATTCACAGCATCCTCAGGTCCAGGTATAATTAACAGAGTGTTACTTTAATCACCCTACTAAGCTATAGGGAGCATAGACCTGAGAAAGCCCCAATCAGTCCTAGAGTGATCACAAAGCCTGGTACATTTAAACCATAACCTTTCCAAAATGAAGGGTCTGAAAGCTGAGATGCAGTGAGCTCAGTACAGGTCTCAGTATATGCACAGGTCCATCAAGGCATGGCTTCCCACCTGATTTCTACAAAGTCTTATATAGGATCGGGAGTTAGCCTCAACCTATAAAGGTGCTCCACTGTCTCCTGCTGGCCTTTCCCAAATCCCTAACTTTTTGGCTAAATATGGCTTCATTGCAGGTCAACTTCCAGAAACCCAAATCACAATATCCAAGAGTTCTAAAATCCAGTGTCTGGTGTTTCTCGGCACATTTGGACAGTTTTCTCACCACAAGTTTTCTTCACTGTAAAATGGTGAACACTGACATTTGCTCATTCCAGTTCTGCTAGATATGATAAATGACAATGCCAGGCCCGTAGATCTTATGCAAAACTGAAGTTGTGGTTAAAATGGCATCTTTTAAGTTTTCCCTGACTATCCTATTCAAAGTACATTCCCTATCTTCTCTGCAAATTTTTCTCCAAAAATATGTAATTTACTTTTTTCTTTACTGTATCTCTCACATCAGAGTATCAACTCCAGAGGGCTGAAATTTTTGTCTATTCTGTTTACTAGTATATCTCTAGTATCTAGGAGAGTGTCTGGAACTAAGAGACACTCAATAAATATTTGTTAGATAGATGACTAAAATCCAGTCTTAACATAGCCACCTAGGAAAAGACAGGTTAGCCTGGACACACTTGAGATAATACAAAAGAAAACAACAAGCTTATTCTGAAGACCCTCGGTCAAAAAGCAATCTACTTGTTAGGCTGCCTCATCAATATCATCCCAACCATTCAAATTTTTTAACCCGAGTATCTATGCCCCATCCTTTGTGGACCTATATTCTCACTTAAAAGCTGGCATTCTTGCCAGTCCAAAACATGAATCATCTAGACCTCCTCTTGAGCAAACACCCCTCTAATGCCTTACCTAGTTAGGGTTCCTACTTTTCTGACTAAGTCACATACCACCATAATCACACCATTAAGGCACAATCATTCTCAGAGTCCCCAGAGCCACGCAAACTTATAATCTCTTACTATAAAAGGAAATGCAGGTTGACAGATACAAAATAGATATTTGGTTATTTTTTAAATAAAATGAAATCCTACTTTACATAGAAGTAAACTAATTGGAAAGATGATGCCAAGTATTTTTTTTTAATTTTTTTTAAATGCTTTTTTATTTTTGAGAGAGAGAGACAGAGTGCGAGCAGGGGAGGTTCAGAAAGAGAGGGAGACACAGAATTTGAAGCAGGCTCTGGGCTCTGAGCTGTCAGCACAGAGCCCAATGCGGGGCTCAAACTCACCATGAGATCATGACCTGAGCCAAAGCCAACTGACTGAGCCACCTAGGCGCCCCGTATTTCATTTTTTAAAGCAAAACAAGAAAAAACATAAATCAAGGAAGATTTATAGGAACATGACGAATGATAAAGACATAAAGGGTTAAAAAACCAAGACAGTACCCTCTCCACACACCAAGCCCTTAAGAGTTCCTAACGGCTCCAAATCTTCCAGAGGGGGAAAATCCTTTAGTATCAAAGTGTGACCCATTTTATTATTTTCTTAAAATTTTTAATGTTTATTTTTGAGAGAGAGCGAGAGAGAATGAGCGAGGGAGGGGCAGAGAGACAGGGAGGAGACACAGAATCTGAAGCAGGCTCCAGGATCTGAGGTGTCAGCACAGAGCCTGGCGAGGGGCTGGAACTCATGGACTGTGAGATCATGACCTGAGCCAAAGTCAGATGCCTAACTGACAGAGCCACCCAGGCACCCCAAAGTCTGACCCATTTTTAGAACTTCTTCATCCCCAATTTATCTAGAGACAATGTGCCACCAAGACATGGTCGGTGAAACCTTAAACTGGTACCTTCTTATTGTCATTCTCTCCTAAAAGCAACGTATATATTAGCAATAAAATTTTAACCTACCTTTTAAAATGTTAAATATCATTTTAATACAACCTAAACCATAAGGTATCACTGATAAGACAGTTATAAATAAATGATTAAAGTTTAAGTCTTCTACTTTTTATCTCATTTTCATAATTAAGAATTAAAAAGCATTTGGAGTAGAACACCAAAAGCATTTAGATTTACTAATGCTAATTTTTCCAGAATAGTTTTGGGAGGGAGGGATAATAACACCTGTTTTATTCCAAAGATAGACTTAACACAATACATAATTTGAGATCTAACTAGCTATGACAATTCATGAAATCAAGTCTAAACTGCTCAAGTCAATGTTTAAATAACTGTGTTATCTAAAATTTGTATTCCAAATGCAATGAAAGGCATGGAGATAAGACATAAACCCTTAACATGCACATATCTTTATCATATATTAAAATGTTTAGAAGAGAGAATGTAACAAATCTTACACCATAAAACTTTAAAAAATATATTCCAGATGACTTGGTAACTGCTAAAGTTACTTCTAAAATTTGTACCCAAGAACAACAGTGACAAAGATTAGACTACTTCTGCAAGAAACTACTTTTTATTATATTCAAATTACTTTCCCAGGATGTCACTAATGTGAATATTCAAGCAAAACAAAGTTTGCTTTGAAAGAAAAAACAAAGACATAATCAACTATCATAATTAACATAACCACTTAGTAGACTAATTAAGGTTTCAGACTACAAGTTAAAACACTTATAAATACACTGAGAAAACATGTGAATGATCGTAGAATAATACATTTACTATTTCTAAATTACTATTAACTAATATTGGTTTAATGCTTTACTAATTACATAGTATTGCATGTATATACATATTTCCTTGCAACATTTTAGCAGGCATTACTATTGTCCCCATTTTAACTTACAATATAATTGAAGCTCAGATGATTAAACAAAACTGAAAACCTCTGTTTTTTTTTAAGATTTTTTTTTTTAGGTTTACTCATTTTGAGAAAGTGTGTGAACATGAGCAGGGGAGGGGCAGAGAGGAAGATCAAGAATCCCAAACAGGCCCTGCACTGTCAGCAAAGAGCCCGACACAAGGCTCGAACTCACAAACCATGAGATCATGACCTGAGCCAAAATCAAGAGTCAGACGCTTAACTGACTGAGCTACCCAGGTGCCCCAAAACCTGTGTTCTTAATTGTGTCCTCTTATGTCTATATGGTTGATCACACCAGTGTCAACGTAAACAACATGTCTGTTTTTCTTGAGAGTGCTGGGTAAAAGCACAGGTTGTAGAATAAAATAGACCTGGGTTCTAACTGGGGTCTGATCATTGACTACCTCTGCCACCTGGGGAAAAAATCATTAAATTCTCCATAAAAGGAGGGTAATATTTACTTTGCAGTGTTGTTGTGAGATTAAATGAAATAAGGAACATAGGAAGAATTTAATAACAGCATGCCTGTTTTGCCAGTTCGTAAGCCTGAATAAATTTTACCTTCTGCCCTTTCTGCTTCTGCTCTAAGGCCACAAGACATTGCTAGAGAAAGCAATATAACAGTGCTCACTTAGCCAATCACAAATTGATGGCCTAGTACAGTTTTCTCATTAGTAAACTAAGACGTAAATAAATACCTATTTCCTAGGACTGTTTTAAGGATTCCATAAGATGGTGCATGTAAAATATTAATTATAGTGCTTGGCATATGCTAGGCACTTGGTAAATGACCAAATTGTAATCATTCTGTAGCTCAGCAATCTTTTTTATTTATTTCAGGTGAACTCCTTAGCATACTTCCAGGAAGTGTTACTCTACACTCTCTTCAACATTCCTTAAGCCCTAAATGCATCAGATCTTTCTGGTAAATAATTTGCCTGCCTACTTTATTGAAAATATGGGCAGTCAGCATGACCTTCCCCAGCTCTTTTCTTCCTTCAAACACTCCTTTACCAACTTAAAATCTCTCATACATTCTTCAGGTCTCAGACAAATAGGGATCCTCACTCAACTCTTTATGCAATTCATTCATTCATTCAACAAATTTTACTGAACATCTATGAACACTTTTCAGGTGTTGTGCCAAGTGCTGAGTATGGTGGTTAAAAAAAAAAAAAAAGACAGAAATGGTCCCTACTCTCAGGGAGCATCATATGGGAGGGGAGAATGACACTATAGATAGATGCTTACAAATTCCCTTTGTCTTTCCTCAAGCCTTGTTTCCTCAATTATTCCAGCACATCCTCCACTTCCAAGAGTTTCACTGATTCTGCCCTTGCCAACATGAAAACAATCTTTGTTTGGCCCAGACATCCTCTATAGCTAATATGTTCTATTGCCCTTCTTCCTAACTTCTCAAACTTCTAGAACAAATACTCTATTTCCATTGCCTCCCTTTCCACATAAGATCAATAAAGACTAAGAAACCTGTGTAACTTCCTAAAAATATCATCCATGCTGAAAGTATCAAGTACACCCTACTTTTGAGATTCTTCTCTTTCTTAGTGCCTAGGATCCCAGACTGATAATTCTGCTTTCACTTTAGGTTTCTCCATTTCCATTCCAAATAGTGATTATTCCTTCAAAGTTGAGTCCCCTGTTCTCTAAACTTCTCTGTATACTCTGCATCTGATAGCTTATTTACCCTCAAAGAATTTTTCTCTTATTTTTATTTCAATGACTCTCAAATCCACATATCCATTTTTCTTCTCAAAGAACAAGGCCTTTCACAATACAAGTACTGAATAAATAATCACAGAATGAAATCAGGAACAAACAAGCCAACGAGTCAACCAATAAGAATTTCTACTTGGACATCATTTCAAATTTACACCTAAAACGAAACTCATGATCAATTTCTCATCCACTCCAATTCCAGACAATTCAGCTCCATGCCCATCACCCATGTTAAATTTAATTCTTTCCTCATGTTTCTCTATAAACTGTTCCTCAAAATGTTTCTTAAATTCACTTTTTCCACTTTGTTCTTATCATTATCACAATAAGACCTAATCTGCTCAACTATCCCATTTCTACTCTCTACCCACTTTAATTAACTGTGTACACTTTCTCCAGATTAATCTTCTGAAAAAAATAATTCCCCTCCCTATTTAAAATTCACTAACGACTGGGGTGCCTGGGTGGCTCAGTCTGTTAAGTATCTGACTTCGGCTTAGGTCATGATCTCAGGGTTCATGAGTTCGAGCCCCAAGTCAGGCTCTGTGCTGACAGCTCAGAGCCTAGAGCCTGCTTTGGATTCTCTCTGCCCCTCCCTCATTCATGCTCTATCTCGCAAAAATAAATAAACATTAAAAAAAATTTTTTTTATTCACTAACGACTTTCTCTTGACTAAAACCAAAGTTCATTTAAAGCAACTTATTGCTTTAAATGATAAGTGCATTCTAGCACTTATCTCTTTCTCCTCTTTTTCTCTCTCCTCACACCCTACTATTTTCCTAAATTAAACCAGAATAGTATTTTGAAAACATTTTTAAGTAGCAAAATCCTCCACTTAAGTGAAATCTTACACAGAATTCTAACACATAAAAGTAGAGGAAGATACAAATAGATGTTAAAGGTGGGGGGCAGGGCACAAATCAGAGAACTCAGCCTCCTTAGGAATTTTTGCCCCCTTTTGCTAATTAAAATCAAGAGCTCCCACGAACACAGCCTGAAATACATTCCATTAATCTATATCCCTTGAAAATTTCCTAAAACAAATTATCTCTGCTGGAATTTGGTCCCTAATTCCCTTCTTTCCCTTTAAATTCCCTCTCCATGACACCTTTTAATAAGCCAGCACAAATTTTATTCTACCTGTAGAAACTTTACTGAGTACTCCATGTCAATCTAACCTCTCTTTCCTATGAATGATTCACACTTACAATATGTAAGAATCTATACCAAACCTTGACTGAATCCTCAATCAATAAAGTACAGAGATGTAACTATACATCTACATACATATATGAAATTGCCATCCACATTCATATGATTTTCCAAAGGTATGTATATAATAGAACCAAATCTGAACTCAGTCCGCCTCTATATCTGTACCCTATATTAGTTCTTTCCAACATTTTTCATGTCACTAAGCACACATAAAATGATATTTGTAAAGCACTCTACAGTAATGGCAGAAACTGCTCACAGTTGAGGCAATTAGCTTTGAGTAACCCAGGTCTAGCCCAGCTTCATCAAGGGTTCAAGGGATCAACATTGGAGGATACTGGAAATTCACTAGCTGTACACCAGATAAGAAACTCTGCTGTACACATTCATTCATTTGGTATATACTAGGACCTGCCATATAACAGGGACTCAAATATATATACGTGTGTGGCTTACTGATAAAGGACAACATTGTTATGTTCAAACTGCCTACAGGAGAAAAATGAGAGCTGAAGATTTTCAATGTCTATATTTTTATAACCAATTTATATAACGCTGGTTCATAATCTTTAGTGTGCATCAATTTCTCCCGGAATTCTTGTTAAATCACAAATGGTGGGACCCACCCCAGAGTCTGATTCAGAGAGCGTGCATTTCTAACAAATTCCCAGGTGATGAAAAAGCTGATGCTGCTGGGATAGGTCTTGGGAGAACCACTGGTCTTAAAAACAAAAACCTAAGCAATAAATATGACCCATACTTACACCACCACCCTCAGCCAACTATTTAATCCTTTGGTAGTCAAATTTTGATAACATAAGTCTGTTTTAAGTCATGATGCAAGCTGGATTCTAGAACAAAAGATAAGGTTTTTAAACAGTGCTAAATGTTCCTTGACCCAATTATAACAACACGTAGTAGACCTTACGTATGCAATCAACAGGGACAGGAATTTCAGCAACATAAAATGTTCATGAGATACATATTGTGCTTAATATCCAATAGAGCCCGGTCAAAGCAATTCAGAACAACAATACTATAAGCAATCTGATTAAGAGGACACATTGCTTTTAATTTATTAGAAGAATTATCTAGTCCAATTTAATTCTTAAAGCTAGTGGCTGATACAATTTAATATTTAAGTTCCAAGTGAAAGAGTATTTTAGGGGTATGTTCTTTTCAGGCTTTAAATAGAGGTTTGATTAATTCTATCTCTTACACACAGGGTGAGGCTTTTTCTCAGGTAGACTGGCATGTAAATTAAAATTACAAGTAAGAACAACTCGCATAAAACTATCCTGTAATTAATTATATCTATTTTACTTCCATAAAGCATAGGTGCATTTACTTTATGAATTTAAGAAATTGTTTATGGAATAAGGCATTTAAAACTTCAAATACCTCTTATAGAATCATTCACAAATCCAAAGAATCCAATTTGGCAACCTAAATGCAATTAAAAATTTTTTTAATGTTTATTTAGTTTTTGAGAGACAGAGAGAGACAGAACCCGAGTGGGGAAGGGGCAGAGACAGAGGGAGACACAGAATATGAAGCAGGCTCCAGGCTCTGAGCTGTCAGCACAGAGCCCCATGCAGGACTCAAACCCACGAACTATAAGATTATGACCTCAGCTGAAGTCGAATGCTTAACCAACTGAGCCATCCAGGCACCCCTCTAAATGCAATTTTAAAATGTCCTCACGCCCCAGTGACAAGGGTAACTGAAAAAGCTTTTGTTTTTCAAGTGAACCAACACTCACTTTTTCCATGGACACATAAATCCACAGCTCTTCATAGAACACTTCTTCTTAAAGAATGGAGGGCTGACTAAACAGCTTCTGCACAACAAAGGAGAGAATGGCAAGAACAGCAAGAGAGGCAGATACAAGGTAACTAACAAAGGGAATCCCCAACTGGAATGCTGCGGTGGGGAGGGAAAGCATTGAGGGACCAGAAGCAGGTCACCTGCCCTGGAACACAAGAAAAAGAAAAAAAAAAAAAAGGCCTAATTTAAAAGAACAATGAGCATATAAAAGAGCCATCCCTATAACACTGCCAAAGGGCAGCAGTGCTGCTGGAACTCTCTGTGGCTCTGAGGGACTGGTGAAGACCATGGTTTACACTTTCCCTCTACCTTGAGAGGGCAGAATGGGGCAGGGTCTGGTCCCAACAGACAGCTTGCTGCCTTATCCAGCACCATGTCCCTAGCCCACATCAGCCCCTGAAGGACCAGGGAAAAGAAAAGAATCCGTGGTTTCAAAGGGCACCTAGCGTATAAAAAAGCCAGCTCTAGAACTTGGCCAAATGGTGGGAAAGAACTCTCTCCAGGTTAGAGTGGCTGGCAAGAGCCTTGGTTTATATTCCCCCTTCATCCAGATGATGTGAAAGGGGGCAGGGTCCGCACATCCTAACTGACCTGCCACCTCAGTGAGTCCTGGTACCCTGGCCTACACCAGTCCTAGCCATTCCACCGAGGTGGCCCCAGGGCAGTGCACACATGGACACCCCTAAACACTCCAGGTTCATGCCACATCAGATTCAGGCAGCTTGCTGGGACACATCCAGTGCAGAGCACTCTGGGGCCTCCCAGCCAACACCTGCCTCAGTTCCAGCCATGTGACAGGGTGCACCCTGTGCAGAACACCCAGGACACCCAACCCAGGGGCATCTGGCTGGCTCTGTCAGTGGAGCACATGACTTGATCTCAGGGTTGTGGTCTTGAGCCCCATGCTGGGTATAGAGATCACTTAAAAAAAAAAAATCTTAAAAAAAAAAACTCCTATTATTATTTTTTTTTCAAAGGACACTCAACCCATCCTCTGCTCCAGCTACCCTGCAGGGCCCTCCCTGCACTTAGCAGCCTGGGTTACCGTGACTTATACCCACTTCAGTTTCAGCTATCCTCCCAGGGTACCCTCAGTGTGGAGAAACCCAGAATCCCCGGGTTGCATCCACCCCAGCATTGGCTGTCCTGCCAGGGTACCCTTTGCATGGAGGGCCCAGGGACCACAGTGACCCATAACTACTTCAGCTTTAGCTATAATGGCAGGGTTTCCTCTGTGCAGAGCGCCCCAGGACTACCCCAGCCTGTGCCCACTTCAGCTGCAGCTGTCCTGCCAGGGCATCCTTTGCATAGAGAGCCTTAGGACAAACCCCAGCCTAGGCACACATGGGCCACACAAATAATGACCATACATAAAATCATTTCTTCAAGTTTAGAAGCAGCTGTCCCACCTAATTCATAGAAACAAACACAGAGAGTAGAGCAAACTGGAGGGATGAAGGAATATGCTTCCCCCAAAACACAAAACAAAACCTCAGAAAAATAAATGAAAAAGAATAATCCTGATAAATAGTTTAAAGTAATGATCATAATAATATTCACTGGAATGGAGAGGAGTATGGAATAACTCAGTAAGACCTTTAACAATAAGAGAGAAAATATAAGAAAGAACCAATCAGACTTGAAGAATACAATAACTGAAACAAAAAAATATACTTGAGGGAGGCCAGAGTAGATTACTGGATGTAGAAGAATAGATCTGTTATCTGAAAGACAAGATAATGGAAAGTACCAAGGCTGAGAAGCAAAAAGAAAAAAAGAGTTTTATAAAATGAGGATAGGTTAAGGGATATCTTGGACAAAATTAAGTGCTCATTCACATTATAGAGGGCCCCAATGGAGAAGACAGAGAAGGGGGCAAAAAACGTATATGAAAAAATAATAGCTGAAAATATCCCTAATCTATAAGAAAAAATAGACCTCCAGGTTCAAGAACCACAGAGAGTTTCAAACAAGTTGAACACATGGAGGCCCATGCCATGAAATATAATAATTAAAATATTAAAGTTTAAAGATAAAGAGAGAATTTTAAAAGCAGCGAAAGAGGGGCGCCTGGGTGGCGCAGTCGGTTAAGCATCCGACTTCACCCAGGTCACGATCTCGCGGTCCGTGAGTTCGAGTCCCGCGTCGGGCTCTGGGCTGATGGCACAGAGCCTGGAGCCTGTTTCTGATTCTGTGTCTCCCTCTCTCTCTGCCCCTCCCCCGTTCATGCTCTGTCTCTCCCTGTCCCAAAAATAAATAAACATTGAAAAAAAAAATTAAAAGCAGCGAGAGAAACAATAAGTTATATACAAGAGAAATCACATAAAGCAATCAGCTGATTTTTCAGCAGAAATTTTGCAGGCCAGAAAGGAATGGCATGATGTATTATTCAAAGTGCTAAAAGTAAAAAAACCTGTGATCAAGAATACTCTATCCAGCAAGATTATCATTTAGCAATGAAAAAGAAATAGTTAAAAAAAAAAAAAGTTTCCCAAATGAAAGTTAAAGAAGTTTATCACCACCAAACTGGCCTTAGAAGAAATGTTATAGAGTGCTCGCTTTGGCAACACATATACTAAAACTGGAATGATACAGAGAAGATTAGCATGGCCCCTATGCAAGGATGACACGCAAATTTGTGAAGTGTTCCATATTTTTTTTAACAGAAGACCATGGGGGAGGGGAAGGGAAAAAAAAGTTAGGGAGGGAGGCAAACCTTAAGAGAGTCTAAAAAACTGAGAATAAACTAGGGTTGATAGGGAGTGGAAAGGAGGGGCAAGTGGATGATGGGCACTGAGGAGGGCATCTATTGGGATGGGCACTGGGTGTTGTATAGAAACCAATTTGACAATAAATTTCATATTAAAAAAAAATAAAATAAAATGTCCTAAATGTAAGGTTGCTCTAATACATAAAAAAAAAAAAAAAAAACAGAAAAGAAAGAAATGTTATACAGACCACTTTAGAAGAGGCCATAATTAGACATATGAATAAATAGAAAATAGGTGAATAAACAGATTTAAAATATGATTCTCTCTCTCTCTCTCTCTCTCTCTCTCTCTCTCTATATATATATATATATATGGTAGAAAAGGGAGTTTGAAGATGGCAGCGTAGGAGGACGCTAGGCTCACCGCGCGTCCTGCTGATCACTTAGATTCCACCTACACCTGCCTAAATAACCCAGAAAACCGCCAGAGGATTAGCAGAACGGAGTCTCCGGAGCCAAGCGCAGATGAGAGGCCCACGGAAGAGGGTAGTAAGGGAGGGGAGGCGGTGCGCGCTCCACGGACTGACGGGAGGGGGCAGAGGGGCAGCCCGCCTGCCAGGCAGAGCCCCCGAGTCTGGCTTGCAAAAGCCGAAGGGCCTGACGGAGTGTGTTCCGACAGCAAGCGGGACTTGACATCTGGAAGGTTATACGCTAACATGTCTGCTCAGAGAACGGGAGGGCTGGAGGACAACGGGAGGGAGAGTTGTTGAGCCCCAGACAACAGAGCTCAGCTTGTCAGGGAACAAAGGCTCTTGCCACTGCCATCTCCCTCACCCATCCCCCAGCCAAAATCCCAAAGGGAACCAGTTCCTGCCAGGGAACTTGCTTGTTCTGCGCAAACACCCAAGGCTGTGCATCTGTGCATCCATCCTTCCGACAGGTCTCCCTCCCTCCGGGTGCCACAGGGCCACTCCTGAAAAGGACCACTGAAGGCAAAGCAAGCTGAGTCTACCCCTCCCACCCCTGTGCACCTCGCCGATCCACCCCAGCTAATATGCCAGATCCCCAGCACCACAAGCCTGGCAGTGTGCAAGTAGCCCAGACGGGCCACGCCACCCCAGAGTGAATCCCGCCCCTAGGAGAGAGGAAGAGAAGGCACACGCCAGTCTGACTGTGGCCCCAGTGGTGGTCTGGGGGCAGACATCAGGTCTGACTGCGGCCCCACCCACCAACGCGAGTTATTCAAGACAGCACAGGGGAAGTGGCCCACAGTTCCGCACCCCTCCAGGGACTATCCAAAATGAGGAAATGGAAGAATTCCACTCAAAAAAACATCCAGGAAATAACAACAGCTAACGAACTGATCAAAAATGATTTAAACAATATAACAGAAAGTGAATTTAGAATAATAGTCATAGGGGCGCCTGGGTGGCGCAGTCTGTTAAGCGTCCGACTTCAGCCAGGTCACGATCTCGCGGTCCGTGAGTTCGAGCCCCGCGTCAGGCTCTGGGCTGATGGCTCAGAGCCTGGAGCCTGTTTCAGATTCTGTGTCTCCCTCTCTCTCTGCCCCTCCCCCGTTCATGCTCTGTCTCTCTCTGTCCCAAAAATAAAAATAAACGTTGAAAAAAAAAATTTAAAAAAAAAAAAAAAAGAAGAATAGTCATAAAATTAATCACTGGGCTTGAAAACAGTATAAAGGACAGCAGAGAATCTCTTGCTACAGAGATCAAGGGACTAAGGTACAGCCAGGAGAAGCTAAAAAATACTATCAATGAGCTACAAAATAAAATAGAGACAACTACGGCTCGGATTGAAAAGGCAGAGGAGTGAATAGGTGAACTAGAAGATAAAATTATGGAAAAAGAAGAAGCTGAGAAAAAGAGAGATAAAAAACTCCAGGAGTATGAGGGGAAAAATAGAGAACTAAGTGATGCACTAAAGAGAAATAATCTACGCATAATTGGGATTCCGGAGGAGGAAGAGAGAAGGAAAGGTGCTGAAGGGGTACTTGAAGAAATAATAGCTGAGAACTTCCCTGAAGTGGGGAAGGAAAAAGGCATTGAAATCCAAGACGCACTGAGAACTCCCTTCAGACGTAACTTGAATCAATCTTCTGCACGACATATCATAGTGAAACTGGCAAAATACAAGGATAAAGAGAAAATTCTGAAAGCAGCTAGAGATAAATGTGCTCTAACATATAAAGGGAGACCTATAAGACTCGCGACCGACCTCTCTACTGAAACTTGGCAGGCCAGAAAGGAATGGCAGGAAATCTTCAATGTGATGAACAGAAAAAATATGCAGCCGAGAAACCTTTATCCAGCAAGTCTGTCATTTAGAAGAGAAGGACAGATAAAGGTCTTCCCAAACAAACAAAACCTGAAGGAATTCGTCACCACTAAACCAGCCCTCCAAGAGATCCTAAGGGGGACCCTGTGAGACAAAGTACCAGAGACATCGCTACAAGCATGAAACCTACGGACATCACAATGACTCTAAACCCATATCTTTCTATAATAACACTGAATGTAAATGGATTAAATGCGCCAACCAAAAGACAGAGGGTATCAGAATGGATAAAAAAACAAGACCCATCTATTTGCTGTCTACAAGAGACTCATTTTAGACCTGAGGACACTTTCAGATTGAGAGTGAGGGGATGGAGAACTATTTATCATGCTACTGGAAGCCAAAAGAAAGCTGGAGTAGCCATACTTATATCAGACAAACTAGACTTTAAATTAAAGGTTGTAACAAGAGATGAAGAAGGGCATTATATAATAATCACAGGGTCTATCCATCAGGAAGAGCTAACAATTATAAATGTCTATGCGCCGAATACGGGACCCCCAAATATATAAAACAATTACTCACATACATAAGCAACCTTATTGATAACAATGTGGTAATTGCAGGGGACTTTAATACCCCACTTACGACAATGGATAGATCATCTAGACACACGGTCAATAAAGAAACAAGGGCCCTGAATGATACATTGGATCACATGGACTTGACAGATATATTTAGAACTCTGCATCCCAAAGCAACAGAATATACTTTCTTCTCAAGTGCACATGGAACATTCTCCAAGATAGATCACATACTGGGTCACAAAACAGCCCTTCATAAGTTTACAAGAATTGAGATCATACTATGCATACTTTTGGACCACAATGCTATGAAGCTTGAAATCAACCACAGGAAAAAGTCTGGAAAACCTCCAAAAGCATGGAGGTTAAAGAACACCCTACTAAAGAATGAATGGGTCAACCAGGCAATTAGAGAAGAAATTAAAAAATATATGGAAACAAACGAAAATGAAAATACAACAATCCAACGCTTTGGGATGCAGCGAAGGCAGTCCTGAGAGGAAAATACATTGCAATCCAGGCCTATCTCAAGAAACAAGAAAAATCCCAAATACAAAATCTAACAGCACACCTAAAGGAAATAGAAGCAGAACAGCAAAGACAGCCTAAATCCAGCGGAAGAAGAGAAGTAATAAAGATTAGAGCAGAAATAATATAGAATCTAAAAAACTGTAGAGCATATCAATGAAACAAAGAGTTGGTTTTTTTGAAAAAATAAACAAAATTGAGAAACCTCTAGCCAGGCTTCTCAAAAAGAAAAGGGAGATGACCCAAACAGATAAAATCATGAATGAAAATGTAATTGTTACAACCAATCCCTCAGATACAAGCAATTATCAGGGAATACTATGAAAAATTACATGCCAACAACAAACTGGACAACCTGGAAGAAATGGACAAATTCCTAAACACCCACACGCTTCCAAAACTCAATCAGGAGGAAATAGAAAGCTTGAACAGACCCATAAGCAGCGAAGAAATTGAATCAGTCATCAAAAATCTCCCAACAAATAAGAGTCCAGGACCAGATGGCTTCCCAGGGGAATTCTACCAGACGTTTAAAGCAGAGATAATACCTATTCTCAAGCTATTCCAAGAAATAGAAAGGGAAGGAAAACTTCCAGACTCATTCTAGGAAGCCAGTATTACTTTGATTCCTAAACCAGACAGAGACCCAGTAAAAAAAGAGAACTACAGGCCAATATCCCTGATGAATATGGATGCAAAAAGTCTCATTAAGATACTAGCAAATCGAATTCAACAGCATATAAAAAGAATTATTCACCATGATCAAGTGGGATTCATTCCTGGGATGCAGGGTTGGTTCAACATTCACAAATCAATCAACGTGATACATCACATTAATAAAAGAAAAGATAAGAACCATATGATCCTGTCAATTGATGCAGAAAAGGCCTTTGACAAAATTCAGCATCCTTTCTTAATAAAAACCCTCTAGAAAGTCGGGATAGAAGGAACATACTTAAACATCATAAAAGCCATTTATGTAAAGCCCACAGCTAACATCATCGTCAATGGGGAAAACCTGAGAGCTTTCCCCCTGAGATCAGGAACACGACAGAGATGTCCACTCTTACCGCTGTTGTTTAACATAGTGTTGGAAGTTCTAGCATCAGCAATCAGACAACAAAAGGAAATCAAAGGCATCAAAATTGGCAAAGATGAAGTCAAGCTTTCACTTTATGCAGGCGACATGATACTATACATGGAAAATCCGACAGACTCCACCAGAAGTCTGCTAGAATTGTACATGAATTTAACAAAGTTGCAGGATACAAAATCAATATGCAGAAATCAGTTGCATTCTTATACACTAATAATGAAGCAACAGAAAGACAAATAAAGAAACTGATCCCATTCACAATTGCACCAAGAAGCATAAAATACCTAGGGATAAATCTAACCAAAGATGTAAAAGATCTGTATGCTGAAAACTATAGAAAGCTTATGAAGGAAATTCAAGAAGATATAAAGAAATGGAAATACATTCCGTGCTCACAGACTGGAAGAATAAATATTGTCAAAATGTCAATACTACCCAAAGCTATCTACACATTCAATGCAATCCCAATCAAAATTGCACCAGCATTCTTCTCGAAACTAGAACAAGCAATCCTAAAATTCATATGGAACCACAAAAGGCCCCGAATAGCCAAAGTAATTTTGAAGAAGAAGACCAAAGCAGGAGGCATCACAATCCCAGACTTTAGCCTCTACTGCAAAGCTGTAATCATCAAGACAGCATGGTATTGGCACAAAAACAGACACATAGACCAATGGAATAGAATAGAAACCCCAGAACTAGACCCACAAACGTATGGCCAACTCATCTTTGACAAAGCAGGAAAGAACATCCAATGGAAAAAAGACAGTCTCTTTCACAAATGGTGCTGGGAGAACTGGACAGCGACATGCAGAAGAATAAAACTAGACCACTTTCTCACGCCATTCACAAAAATAAACTCTAAATGGATAAAGGACCTGAATGTGAGACAGGAAACCATCAAAACCTTAGAGGAGAAAGCAGGAAAAGACCTCTCTGACCTCAGCCGTAGCAATCTCTTACTCGACACATCCCCAAAGGCAAGGGAATTAAAAGCAAAAGTGAATTACTGGGACCTTATGAAGATAAAAAGCTTCTGCACAGCAAAGGAAACAACCAACAAACCTAAAAGGCAACCAATGAAATGGGAAAAGATATTTGCAAACAACATATGGGACAAAGGGCTAGCATCCAAAATCTATAAAGAGCTCACCAAACTCCACACCCAAAAAACAAATAATCCAGTGAAGAAATGGGCAGAAAACATGAATAGACACTTCTCTAAAGAAGACATCCGGATGGCCAACAGGCACATGAAAAGATGCTCAACATCACTCCTCATCAGGGAAATACAAATCAAAACCACACTCAAATATCACCTCATGCCAGTCAGAGTGGCCAAAATGAACAAATCAGGAGACTATAGATGCTGGAGAGGATGTGGAGAAACGGGAACCCTCTTGCACTGTGGGTGGGAATGCAAACTGGTGCAGCCACTCTGGAAAACAGTGTGGAGGTTCCTCAAAAAGTTAAAAATAGACCTACCCTATGACCCAGCAATAGCACTGCTAGGAATTTACCCAAGGGATAAAGAAGTACTGATGCATAGGGGCACTTGTACCCTAATGTTTATAGCAGCACTCCTAACAATAGCCAAATTATGGAAAGAGCCTAAATGTCCATCAACTGATGAATGGATAAAAAAAATTGTGGTTTATATACACAATGGAGTACTACGTGGCAATAAGAAAGAATGAAATATGGCCCTTTGTAGCAACGTGGATGGAACTGGAGAGTGTGATGCTAAGTGAAATAAGCCTAGCAGAGAAAGACAGATACCATATGGTTTCACTCTTATGTGGATCCTGAGAAACTTAACAGAAACCTATGGGGGAGGGGAAGGAAAAAAAAAAAGAAAAAGAGGTTAGAGTGGAAGAGAGCCAAAGCATAAGAGACTTAAAAACTGAGAACAAACTGAGGGTTGATGAGGGGTGGGAGGGAGGGGAGGGTGGGTGATGGGTATTCAGGAGGGCACCTTTCGGGATGAGCACTGGGTGTTGTATGAAAACCAATTTGACAATAAACTTCATTAAAAAAAAAAAGAAAAGAAAAGGGAGTTTAAAAAAATTTTTTTTGAATGTGTTCACACTTAAGTGACCATCAACTTAATATAGACTGCTATATACTTAGGATGTTATACAGAACTTCATGGTAACCACAAAACCAAAACCTACAACAGATACACAAAAAATAAAGAGAAAGCCATGGGGCGCCCGGGTGGCTCAGTCAGGTAAGCATCTGACTTCGGCTCTGGTCATGATCTCGTGGTTCATGAGACTGAGTCCAGCACTGGGATCTCTGCTGTCAGCGTAGAGTCTGCATAAGATGCTCCATATCCAGCTCTCTGTCCCTCCCCCACTTGTGTGCTTTCTCCCTCTCACAATAACAAATAAACATTAATAAATAAAGAGAAAGCCAAATGTAGCTTTTGGTCAGCAACCACAATGAAAGGGAACAAGAGAAGAAAAAAGCAAAGAGAAGAACTAGAGAAACAACTGGAAAAAATGAACAAAATGACTATAAATACATACGTGTCAATAATTACTTTAAATGTAAATGGACTGAACACTCCAATCAAAAGATACAGGTGGCAGTATTAAAAAACAAAACAAAACCAAAAAACCCCACAAGACCCATCTATAACGTACCTACAAGAGATTCACTTCAGAGCTAAAGACACATACAGACTGAAAGCGATGGGATTGAAAGAGACAGTTCATGAAAATGAAAGAGAAAATAAAACCAGGGTAGCATTACTTACATCAGACAAAATAGGTATTAAAACAAAGACTGTAACAGGATATAAGCAGGGGCATTACATAATGATAAAGGGATCAATCCAACAAGAGGACATAACAATTGTACATATCTATGCACTCAACATTAGGCACCTAAATATACAAAACAAATATTAACAGAAATAAAGGGAGTAATTGACAGTAATGCAATAATAGTAAGGAACTTTAAAACCTCATTTATATCACTGTGTAAATCTTTCTGGCAGAAAATCAATACGGAAATAGGGTCTTTGAATGACATATTAGACCAGATGGATATAACATATACAGATCCAAAAACAACAGAATACACATTCTTTTCAAGGGCACATGGAACATTCTCCAGGATATGTTAGGCCACATAACAAATCTCAATAAATCTAAGAAGACTGAAAGCATAACATGCATCTTTTCCAACCACAACCACAGCATGACAATGGAAATCACAAGAAAAAAACTGGAAGAAACACAAATACATGGAACTAAACATGACACTAAGTAACCAATGGGTTAACAAAGAAATGAAAGTAGAAATAATAAAATACATGGAGACAGATGAACGTAAAATCACAATGATCCAAAATCTTTGGGATGCAGCTAACGCAGTTCTAAGAGGAAAATATATAACTATACAAGCGTACCTCAAGAAATAAGAAAAAGCTCAAACAATCTAAACTTACACCTAAAGGATCTACAAAAAGAACAAAGTCTAAGGTAGAAAGAAGGAAATCATAAAGATATGAGCACAAATTAAAGACACAGAGACTTAAAAAAAGGAAAAAAAACATACAAAAGATCAATGAAACCAAGAACTGATTCTTTGAATAGAAATACAAAATTAATAAACCTTGACCTAGTCTTACCAAAAAAGGGAAAGAGAGAGAGAGAGAGAGAGAGAGAGAGAGAGAGAGAGAGAGAAAGGACCCAAATAATCAGAAACAAAAGAGGAGAAATAATAACCAACTAACCAACAGCACAGAAATACAAAGGATTATAAGAGACTACTATAAAAAATTATATGCCAAGAAACTGGACAACCTAGAAGAAGTAGAAAAATTCCTACAAACATACATTCTCCCAAAAATGAATCCGGAGGAAATAAAAAATATGAACAGACCAATTACTAGTAATTAAACTTAATCAATACTCAAAAAACTACAAAAAAAAAAAAATAAGTAAGTAAAAGTCCAGGACTAGATGGATTCACAGATGAATTCTATCAAACATTTAAATTAGAGTTAATACCTAGTCTCAAACTAATCCAAAAAAATAGAAGAGGAAGGAAAGCTTTCAAATGCAGTCTAGGAGGCCAGGATTACCCTGATACCAAAACCAAACACACCATTAGAAAAAAAATAAACCTACAGGCTAATATCTCTGACAAACACAGATGCAAATATCCTCAAAATATTACCAAGCTGCACTTAACAATACATTAGAGCAATCATTCACCATGATCAAGTGGGATTTATTGCAGTGATGCAAAAATGTCTCAACATTTACAAATCAATGTGATACATCTTATTAATGAAGAATAAAAATGCTATGACCAACTCAATAAATGCAGAAAATGCATTTGACTAAATTCAATATCCAATCATGATAAAAACTTTCTCAACAAAATAAGTTTGGAGGGGGTACCGCAACATAATAAAGGCGATATGTGAAAAACCCACAGCTAACATCATACTCAACAGTGAAAAAAAGCTTTTCCTCTAGGATCAGAAACAAGACAAGGATGTCTACCCTCATCACTCTTATTCAGCAAAGTACTGGAAGTTGTACCCACAGAAAACAGACAAGAAAAAAGAAATAAAAGACATCCGTATATGTAAGGAAGAAATTAAACTATCACTATTGGCAGATGACATGATACTAGACATAGAAAACCCTAAACACACCACCAAAGAACCACTGGAGGTAATATATGAATTCAGTAGGGGCACCCATGTGGTCCTGTCGGTTAAGTGTCTAACTCTCGGTTTCAGCTCAGGTCATGATCTAGAGTTCATGAGTTCGAGCCCTGCATCGGGCTCCCTGTTGACGGTTTAGAGCTGCTTGGCATTCTCTTGTCTTCCTCTCTCTCAAAAATAAGTAAAATTTTTTAAAAATAAATGAATTCAGTAAAATTGCAAGACACAAAATTAATACACAGAAACCAGATGCATTTCTATTCACTAACAGCCAAGTGGCAAAAAGAGAAATTAAGAAAACAATTGCATTTACAAATGCACCAAACAGAATAAAATACCTAGGAATAAATATAGCCAACAAGGTGAAAGACTTATACTCTGAAAATTGTAAAACACTGATGAAAGAAATGAAAACCAACACAACAAATGGAAAGATATTTCATGCTTATGGACTGGAAGAATTAATATTGTTAAAATACCCATTCTACCCAAAGCAATCTACAGAGTCAGTGAAATCCCTATCAAAATACCAATAACATTTTTCACAGAAGTGGAACAAATTTTCCTAATATTTGTATGGAACCACAAAAGACCCTGCACCACCAAAGTAATCTTTAGAAAAACAACAAAGCTAGAGGTATCACAATCCCAGATTTTAAGATATACTACAAAGCTGTAGTAATCAAAACAATATGGACCTGGCACAAAAACAGATACATAGATGAGTGGAACAGAATAGAGCCCAGAAATACACCCACATTTATATGATCAATTAATCTACGACAAAGGAGGCAAGAATATACAATGGGGAAAAGATAGTCTCTGCAATAAATGGTGTGGGGAAAATTGGAGATCTACGTGCAAAAGAATGAAACTGGGTCACTTTCTTACACCGTGCACAAAAATAAATTCATAAAGGAGTAAAGATCTTAAATGTGAAACCTGAAACCATAAAAATCCTAGAAGAGAACACAAGCAGGAATTTGACATTGGCCTTGGCAACATTTTTCTAGAAGATCTCCTAAGGCAAGGGAACAAAAGCAAAAATAAACTACTGGGACTACATTAAAATAAAAGGCTTTGCACAGCAAAGGAAACCATCAACGAAACAAAAAGTCAACCCACTGAACCTATTGCAAATGATGTATCCAACAAGGGGTTAATATCCAAAATATAGAAAGAACTTCTACAACCCCACATCCCCCAAAACAAGTAATTCAATTAAAAATAGGGCAGAGAACCTTATCAACATTTTTCCAAAGATGACATACTGATGGCCAACAGACACATGGGAAGATGTTCAACATCACTAATCATCAGAAAGATACAAATCAAAAACAATGAGATATCACCTCACACCTGTAATAATGGCTAGTATCAAAATGATGAGAAATAACAAATGTTAACAAAAATGTGAAGAAAAATAATCCCTCATGCACTGCTGGTGGAAATGTAAACTGGTACAGCCAGTGTGGTAAAGAGTATGGAGTTTCCTAAAAAAATCAAAAACAGAATTACCCTATGACCCAGTTACTTCACTTCTGGGTATTTATCCAAAGAAATGCCAACAATAATTTTTTTTAATGTATATATCCCTATGTTTATTGCAATATTATTTACAATAGCCAAGATACGGAAGCAGCCCAAGTGTCCATCGATAGATGAACAGATAAAGTGGTGTGTGTGTGTGTGTGTGTGTGTGTGTGTGTGTGCGCGCGCGCGCACGCATGCGTATACATGCATTATAGAAAATTACTCAGCCATAATAAAGGATGAGATCCTGCCATTTGTGACAGCATGGATGGACCTAGAGGTTACTATGCTAAGTGAAATAAAACAGAGACAAATACCACATGATTTAACTTATGTGTGTAATCTAAAATCAAAACAAATAAACAAACAAATGAAAAGCAGACTCAAACCTATAAATAGAGAAAACAATTTGCTGCTTGCCAGAAGAGAGGGGAGTTGGAATGAGCAAAATGAGTGAATGGGAGTGGGAGATACAGGTTTCCAGCTATGGAAGAAATACATCATGGGAACAAAAGGTAGAGCACAAGGAATATAGCCAGTAATATCATAATAGATTATAAGTATATTTGTGGTGAGCATGGCATAAGCTTAAGTTTGCTGAATTGCTATGTTGTATACCTGAAATTAAGGTAACATCACGTGTCAACTATACTCAAAAAAAGGCTTTATTTTTACATTTTTAATATATCATAAATATTCATACTCAATATAATTAAGTCCAAGAATAAAAACCCTACCTTATGAAACTAATATTTTGGGAGTCAGGTATGCCCTAAAATAATTACTCTGCAAGGTCATTCATAACACCAGAATATTCCTCTTGGAAATGGTTGATATTTTAATACAAAAACCCCTTATCCTGTAGTACAATATGCACCCAAATAAAAATGGTATTCAAATATACTGACAAGGTAAAATCCAAAAAGAAGCCTGAAAACAGCAATTTAAAAATGACAACATCCCCAAATCTCAACAATTCCCAAATTAGCTGGCCAGAGAAAAAAGCCCTCAGTGAATAAATAGTAAATAATGAAATAATTATCAAATAATAAAAACAAATAAGAGAAGCATGAACAATGCTTTGACTACCTTTCCCTCATTTCCTGTTCAGTGTACATTATTTTCCTTCCCTACCTCTGTATTCATCCATGTCATTCACTTCTTTCAAATCCTAATTCAAGACTGATGTTCAAGAAACACTAACACGATCCACTTTAATAACTTCCTCTAGCAATACTTTCCTTTCACCAATCATGTTTTGTAATTGCTTTCTTGTTACTTCTATCTTTCAACTCACCTTATTACCAAGCAAATGGAAATCCTAAAGCAAAAACATTTTTAAAAAATTAATGTTGGCCCATAATCAGAAATCCTTATTTAAAGAAGCCAAATTCATTTGAACCAAGTGGAAATGCAGGTGGAAATTTCGTTCAAACTATTTCTCTTTGTCAGTAAACCTTCATAACATCCCAGATTCATTATGCAACTTTAGGAAATATTCAAGCTTATGAAATTATGTATATCTAACTAAACTACAGTTATCAACTGACTATACAAAGATGACCTAACCCCAGTCAGAAATTACCTATCTAGCAATACCACCTCTTACTGGCCTACTAATCCATCCATCTTTAGTAATTATGTTCAAATAAAAGCCTGTATCTACAGACTTCATCTCTAGCCACAATTCTACTTTTACAGTTCAGATTTCTACCACCTAGAGCAGAGGCTACACTCTCTTACCTAACATTTCTCTTGAAACACAATCCACTCAACATGGAATTCCCTTGCAACTTGACCTGGCAAATATGACATCTCCACTGCATAACACATTCAGTTACTATTCTCCTTCCTGTCAGCCGCTTCCTATGTTTTACTACAGAATCCTGTGACCATCTCAACCATGGCAATTATCATACTGAATTTGTATATTTGCACTTATGTTTTTTCCAGGAGGCTACAAAGTCCTCATAAACAAGGGCTATGTCTTTTTTTGCAGTATCTCCAGAACACTTACCCATGATGAAATAAAATCTGTTGAGTAATCAATGCAAAGTAAATGGATTAAGTATGTTAGTGTATACACACACACACACACACACACACACACATATGCATATTTCTTTGTACTTTTAATGAGAATCAGAATTTGACTACTATATTTTGTATATAACTGTAACTGAAACTATATTTCTGGACATTAAATAATAGTGATGATAACTGGTTACCACTTCCTTTGTAGTTATATATTCTTCCAACCTATAATTTTGATTTAGAAAAATACATGTAAGACAACAAATTTGGTTAGCTACTAAAATAACTGTTAATATTTCATAACTTGTTAGAAATATACTGCTACCTAAAAAAGAAACAAAAAAAGTATTTTCTCATACACAAAGCCACTTTTTAAAGCTTAGGCAGAATCTACCATGTATTCACAGTGCAGTGATAACAGCACTGTGGCTCAACAGCTAACATCTAACATCTAACAGCTTCCAGGTCTTGTGCTAAGCCCTTGAGACCAAAAGTGGAAAAGTCATAGTCCCTCTATTCAAGTAGCTCAAAACCTAGTCATAAGACATACATGCAAACAAAGGTATTACAATTTGTTAAGAGTTCTAAAGATGGTATGTGCAAAGTTCAATGAAGACAGATCAATACTGATACTCTATATAGCAGGAGAAAAATGAAAACTGCAATTACTAAATAAATAAGTATAGGACAATAAACTAAAAGCCCTATCCTCTGCTATGATAACCTTTAAAAGTTCTTAACCTTTTTTATACCATCGACCACTTTTGGCAAGCCCATGATGAGATATCTCTTCTAGTTTATAAAATAAATAGCTTATATAGCAAATTTCAGGTTCTATTAAAATTCTTGGTTTAATTCAGCTTCAAGTTCACTATAAATGGAATAAAAGCACATTAACAAACAATTGTGTAAGTACTGTGTCCTGAGTTATATGAAGGAATTTGGGGAAAACATGCAATTTTCTAGTTTTCCATGGATTTATTTGTATGGAGACTTATTCTTCATTCAATAAACATTTATTGAGTGCCTATTATAAGTCAGGCACTGTTCTAGGTGCTTGGACATGCAACAGTGAATAAGAGTGACAAGATACCTGCTTTTATATAGTTTTTCTTCTAACTGTAGGATATAGATAATAAATTAAGAAACAATAAATATAAAGTAGCGATAAGTGCCCAAAACTAAAGAGTATAATCAGTAGCAAGTAACTGGTAGCTATATAAGGTGGTACCTCTACATTACTAACACCATCTGCTGGAGAGTGTATGCTAGTCTGAAAAAATTTTTAAAGAAACAGTAAATAACCAATCCAAACTAACAACTCTGAATAAACATTTTATAAACAGATGGCTACGTTTTGCATACATAGAAGCACTGACTTGATACACTGAATTCCCAATAAAAAATAACAGTGAGCATCAGAACCTTAACTTGCTTCCACAACTGCATCAGTACTATTTAAAAATGTTTATAAGATAAAACAAGAAACTGTAGACTGTAATACAAAAACTGCTAAACCTTAATAAAAGATATCTCGGGATTTGCTACTTTAGTATTTATACTCTAGATGACAGTTACAAAAACTAATACATGCAGCTTTAGGTTATTTTACAGTCAGCAAATTCCCCTCCAACATGAACTATAACTTTAGATTGAAAAGTATTCAAAGTATTAAACAACAACTAAATATATGTCTGCAACAAACACAAGCAAGGGAAGATGAGAGAAAGAAACAGATACGAATTGGGCAGTCAATTCACTAAGAGAACTTCATTTTTAGAAAGGAATTAGGGAGAAGCAATATTTAGAACTAGGCAGTGCAATGAGGGAAGGAAGCAGTGGTAACAGCACTGTGGCGCTCAAAAGTGCTGGAGGTACAAATGACTTCTCTGTTGCCTCAGAAGCAATGGCTAAGTCCCCCTAATTTTTGCTCAAATGTCCAAAGCAATGTATCTCAAATAATGTACAATGAGGACATATGCATAAAGAGAAAGAAATCAGATATGTGGTATTTTGGGAAGCAATAGTATAGAAGAATTTCAGTTGAAACTGACTCTATCTATCACCACAACATACAACAGAAGGACTGAATGTTCCAAATCATTCCTAGCTTTAACACCAAGGTCCTTTAATTGGAGCACCACAAAAAAAAAAAAAAAAAAAGCCCAATATACTTCATTCAAAATCATTCTCTGTAAACAGTATTTTAAGCCATCAATTTTCTATACTTCTTAAAAGGAATATTTTTAATTTTATGTGACAATAAATAGGTAATCAAACTGAAGAGAATATTTTAATAAACTCAGGGATACTAAATGACATTCCGTTGCAAAAATATGCGAGAAGATATAATTGAGAAAAGCATGAACATTTATTTACAGGTACAGACTAACAACAGAACACTAGACAGACACAGTAAATTATAAGTGTAACTTAAAATCTTCAGTCAAAATAATTTATTTTCTGTAATCAATAATAAGCAAATGAAAATACAGACTGCAATATATTATCTAGAAAGGTAAAAATTATTTGATTGTCTTTTACAATAATTTTTGAGGAAACTACTTTTACACTGCAAAATAAAAGTCGCATTTAAAATTGTTTTTCAAAAACACTGATTTAAAATAATTAAGTACTGACAACATGGATACATAGACCATCCCAGACACACATAAAAGAAGGTGGTCAGTGAACAGGTGCACAAGACAAAGGCCTAGCACTTGCAGCAAGTTTCCCTTTCTCTCCCTTTCTTCTTTCCCCTCTCAGTTTACAGCACAAACCAAGCTAAAATGCTAGCTCAACTTCTCTCTCTTTTCAAAATCAAGGCTCATAAACACTTATCTACTATGACAGTTAATTTTATGTATCAATTTAACTGGGCCACAGGGTGCCCAGACATTTGGTCAGACATTATCCTGGATGTGTCTGTGAGGGTGTTTCTGGATTAGATTAACCTTTGAACTGGTACACTGAGTAAAGCAGACTGCCCTCCCCAGTGTCAGTGGGTCTCCTCCAATCCTCTGAAGTCCTGAATAAAACAAAAAAGCTGACCGACACTCCAGTGAGTAAGACCGAATTTCCTCCTGCCTGACTGCTTTGAGCTAGGACATGGGTTTTTACTGCCTTCAGACTCAAACTAAAACACTGGCTCTGCCTGGGTCTCAAACCTGCGAGTCTTCCAACTGGAACTATACTATCAGCTCTCCTGGGTCTCCAGGATGCCAACTGCAGATCTTGGGACTTGTCAGGATCCAAAATCGCCTAAGCCATTCAATATAATAAGTATTTTTTCTCCTTCCCTCCCTCCCTCTGTTTCTCTTTTGATTCTGTTTCTCTGGAGAACCCTAATATCCTTGCCCACTTAATACATCAAATTCCTAATAAAAAGATCAAAAAATATTTTAAAGTAATAATATATAATGATGCCAGTGACAGAGCAAGATTCTCATAAAGCTTGATGAGAGTCTAATTTAAAACCTTTTAAACAGTCATTTTGTGTAACATGCATCAAAACTTTAAAGCTGTGTATAGTTTTTTTACCAGGTAAATTTATTCCCTGGTGAATATATACAGAGGACATAATCAGAGCTATAATCAAAGATTTATGTGCTGAGGATATTGGTTGCAATAACATTTATGACAGAGTCAAAAAGACACAACGAAATGCCCAGTAATAGGGGAATGATTAAACTAATTCTAACACGTTCAAAGGATGAACTGTCATGCAAGTCATCCAAATGATATTTTCAAAAATCATTCAACAACCTGTGGTAATTACGTTAAAAAAATGTCAACTTTTAAAACACAATATTCTAGCTAGTTATCTACACCCTAGAGAGAAAGGCTAAAGGTGATAATAGTTATTTCTGAATGGAGAAACGGCAGGTAAATTTTTCTGTATTTTTCACATTTCCTATAATCAAAACATGTTACCTTTAAAATAAAAAAATATATAATAAAGGTCTAAGAAACATTATCCAAAACTGTGTTTAAAGAAAACTATTAAATGATAAGTTTAAGATTCTTTGAAAAATTTACAATAAAGCCAGTTTTAAAAACAAATCTGTAATATTATAAAATGATCTGAACTTTTTAAAAAAGATAAAGCTAGAGATGTGTTATAAGCTGAGGTGTATCTTCCTAAGATTCATGTGTCGAAGTCTTAACTCCCAATGTGACTATATTTGGAGATATGGCATTTAAAAAGAGAATTATGAGACACAGGCAAACTAAAAAAGCAGACTCTTAACTATGTAGAACAAACTGATGGTTACCATAGGGGAGGTGGGTAGGGGAATGGGTTAAACAGGTGATGGGGATTAAGGAGTGCACTTGTGATGAGCACCAGGTACTGTATGGAAGTGCTGAATCACTATATTGCATACCTGAAATTAATATCACACTGTCTGTTAGCTGGAATTTAAATAAAAACTTAAAAAAATAAAAATAAGAAGTTAATTAAAGTTAAATAAGGTCATAATGGTGGGACTCTACCCCAATATGATTGATGTCCTTATGAGAGGAGGAATAAACATCAGAGAAGTGAACGGAGAGAGAGAAAAGGTCACTTGAGGACAGAGCAATAAGGGAGCTATCTGGAAGCCAAGGAAAGAGGCTTCAGGAGAAACCAAATCTGCCAACACCTTGATCTTAGACTTCCAGCTTCCAGAACTGTGAAAAAATAATTTTTTTGTTGTTTAAGGCACCCAGGCTGTGGGATTTTATTATGGCAGCTCTAGCCAACTAACAGAAGACTTAATAAAGTGTCATTATGAAATTTCCTTGGTAAATATTCTTTGTTCTATATAATTTATCTTTTCTAAGAAAAAGCAAACCAACAAATAAGCATTAAAGAACTTAATTCATGGCACACAAGGGACAAAAAACTGTATTTCCAAAATAAAATGTTATTAGCTAGTACTACTGAAGAGAAATAAGGAATAGGAATGGGGATCTGAGTACTATGAATAGATTGAAAAGCAGTTCTCAGGTTTCTAGTGATTAATGTCTAACTAAAAATGCTCAATGAAAGATTCTGCAGAAGAAAATTTAAAAACATCTAAAATTGTTTTTATTTGTTCTCAGTATCTCCTAGTTCAGTCTTATAATGACTATTGGCAATATATCTTCAAAGACAATGACTCTTAAGCATGACTTTACCACTTACATTGCTGTTTCAATCTCATCCTTTGAATTAAACTTTCCCAATCTTTTGTTTAGAATCTATTAGATTAATATGGGAGTTTTTTACCAAAATGATATTGTAGACACATTTATCTTTTAGAATGTTCAACTATATTTCAGAGGTATATTTAAAAAATAGACCAACAGACCTTAAGTTTTCAAACCAAATTAAAATTTCAGCTACTGTTGTGAGTTTTCAAAATTACCTTGTCTGGATCCATCTTTCCTCTGATAAATTCCTGCTTCCAGAATTGCAATGCCTGTTCCAGTGTTAAACCAATGCCCTTCAGGAAGAGGCCATACTGCATTCGGCCCCCATGACGAAGATGGTGATTTTCCCGCAAAGCTTTATGTAACTGCCGCATGCAAGGTGGGAAGGATTTGGTAGAAAGCTACGAGAAAAAGAGTTTTTTGTTATGTGGAAGGTTTACCAGGTTCCTCACAATAGCTGTTGCAAACTCAATCTAATTTGCAAACTGTAAATTTAGTCTAATTAGAATAAAAACAAAAACTATGTAAGAAAGCATTTTTAATGCAATTACAGATGAACTGTTTTCTTAACATTTTTATACTGATTGATTACATGTTGAGATGATAAAATTTTGGATATACTGGATTGAATAAAATATATTATTAAAATTTATTTCACTTATTTTTCATTTTTAATTAAATTTTTCTTTTGAGGTAATTATAGATTCACATGCAGTTGCAAGAAAATAATACGGAGGCACCTGGGTAGCTCAGTCAGTTACCCACCTGACTCCTGGTTTCAGCTCGGGTCATGATCTCAGGGTTCATAGGTTTGAGCCCCTTATCAGGCTCTGTGCTGACAGTGAGGAGCCTGCTTGGGATTCTCTCTCTCTCCCTCTGTCTCTGCCTCTTCTGCCTTCTCTCTCTCTCTCTCTCTCTCTCTCTCTCTAATAAATAAACTTTAACAAAAAGAAAACCTTTTTCATTTATGGTTTCAATTGCATTCTCTTTGACTTCCTCAATATCCTTCTCCCAAGACTTAATTCTCACGCCCTCACATATTTTTTCGGAAGTTCAACTCTCCCAAAGCAGAAGCAGGTATCACTTTGTTTGCCTCTGCTGCTCCCTCTAGTGACCATCCAGTTTCTTTATCCTCTCATCTTAACAACTTTGATGAAATTCTTCTATCCCCAACCTAGTCCAGCCAGGCCTCTATCCTCCCTTGTCAGGTCTACTGTTTTCATGTGTTCCTTCTTGTATCTTCATACTATTAACCAAATTATTTTTCTTAAACATTTTTCTAATCCAAAAACACCAATGAATATTTAACCTCCTTATTATGAACATTCAAGGTTCTGTCAATGTCTGTAACTAGCTACTTTTCAATTACGTGCAACAGAACAAATAGGTATTAGGTGGCTTGGGAAACAAGAAAATGAATACAATGTAATTTTCCCCTTTAAATCACTTACACAAAATAAAAAGAAACAGTCACTATTATACAACTAAAACTCACATAAACCAGTCATATAATGGGTGCTCTAACAAGGGCATAAATCAAGTGCCATGGAACTAGGGTAAAAAAGCCCAGTGTGTTACCATACCAATATGAATCCTTTACTCCAGTCAGTTGGGTTATTCCATGATCACATGGTCATGTTTTGTATGTTCCTTCTCACTTTTGTCACTCCACTGGCCCTGCCTGGGGTAAAACCCTTCCTACTTCCCATGCCATCTAGCCAAAGCCAAGCCATTGGTCAAGACCCAGTTCAACTTCAGCTTCCTTTGGCACAATTCCTTGAACACTGTTTACTCATTCGATCACTAAATATCTACTGAACACAACTCTGTGTGCAGCCTTGGGGAACTAGCAGTGAACAAAGAAGTCAAATACCCTGTCCTCAAAGAACTTACATTCAAATGGGAGAACAGACAATGAATGCAGACATAAAGGTACCATCTAATTCCAAAAGCCTTGAAAATAAAACAGATTAATGGGATCAAGTGTGAATAGGAAAGGAATACTTTAGGTGGCCAGTAAAGCCTCTCTGAGGAGTTGGCATTGCAGCTATGATCCTATTTTAAGCAGGATTCCAGTCAAATGAGATCCAGGAATACTGCTCTAAGTAAAGGAAACAAAAGCAAAGATCTTGAGAAGGAATGAACATGGTGTGCTCCAGAGATAGCAATAAGGTCCAAGTGGCTAAACGTGTGAATGGGACAGAATGGAGAAGATGAAATTGGAATCATGAGTACACATGGCATTATACGCCACAGTTATAAGTTTGGATTTTAGTCTAGATGTGATAGAAACTCAATAGAGGGTTCAGATCAGAAGACTGACATGATGTGATAAGCAAAGAGAACTCTGGTTGTTGTGTAGTGAACAGATTATATACGGAAGCAAGGAAGATACTCTGGAAGTAATCCAAATAATGGAAATGAAAAACATACGGTCTAGGTTGGCAGCAATGGAACAGAAAAATGCTTATGGATAATGAGCAGACAAAGGAATTGTAAGACCAGAGCATGGATGAATTATCAACATGGATGTTGCAGAGGCCAAGAAGAGTAACAAGAGTAATGCTACTGCAAGAGACCATGACAGCATGCTACAGTCACCCGTGAACAAGAGCAGGAGACAGGGACGCAAGCAACAAGGAGAACTGTAATGGGATTACAGGGCTTTAAAGGAGCTATAGCTCTGCTAATGGAAGGCAGGAAGGCAGAGAAATGGTTTGGAAATGGTAAAATGGACCAAGGAAGATACATCTCATACCAAATTAAGGGGTGTGTGTGTGTGTGTGTGTGTGTGTGTGTGTGTGTGTGTGAGACAGAGAGAGAGAGAGACAGACAGACAGACAGACAGACAGACTGACCAAGAGGCACAGGAGAAACAACATCATTGAGAGAGCCAGATTTCAATGAGAAGAAAAATCTAAAGAAAACATTTGAAGAAGAAACTGAGAATATCAAGGGATGTGATAATGACATGCTGTTATAAGGATGAGGCAGTACAGATAGTTAGGAAGAAGTACAGACAAAGATACACTTAATCAATTTAGCACAGGGTCTCAAGCATAGACCCACAGATATGATCATCATAGCACTTAAGATAATTTATCATTATATTGATTATTTATTATTTACATGTTGTCTACCTCCCTCATGTAAGGTCCATGAAGGTAGAGGAATTTTCTGTTTTATTCACCTCTGTATCCACAGGACAGTGGCTGGTACATAATTGATGGGTTCAATATATATTCAGTAAATTAATGATTATATTTCTATGTCTTCCCACAGTATCCAGTGAAGTTCACAATTGCTTGTGAACGGCAGAACATCTTGATTGAATCAGGAATAGAATTAACTTCTAACCATTCACATAGTATAAACACAAATCATATGGCACAGAGGAAGTGTTAGAGATAATAACTGTTTGAGGAAAGTAAAGGATGGGGCATCCTTGAGAACAAATTTCAATTCAACTGTACAAAGTGAGCAATCCTTATGTTATTTCTAGACATATTAACTGCAAGTACTTGATTATAATTTTTCCAAACAGGAAGACAACCTATTCATTCTGGTCTCTAAAAACTCCTGGTCTCTCCCTACTCACCTTATTCTTATTTCCAAGCATTAAAATGTCAATGTATTTTTAATTTATTGTAAATAATTTGGTAACTGTCTAAATAAAGATTATTTATGGCTGGTTTAGTTTCCCTTTTTGGGGTAGAACAGAAATTCTACAATGCATTAAAAAGAAAAACTCTATAAATTATAGTAAAGCATACTACTCTTTCATTCTACAACAGAACCACAAAGTGAAGTTGAAATGAGCTGTCCATTAATCTAGTAGCAACACAAGCATGGGAGCCTATACTTAGTGTTAATGAAATCAACTGTAACCTACCAAAATTCATATGTTGAAGTCCTAACCACCAAGACCTCAGAATGTGATTGTATTTGGAGCTGGGGTCTTTAAAAAGGGAATTAATATAAATGAAGTCATGCGAGTAGGACCCTGATCCAATGTGACTGGTGTCCTAAGAAGAGGAAGAGACACCAGGGATGCACAAGCACACTGGAAAGACCACGTGAGAACACAGGGAGAAAGTGGCCACCTAAAAGTCATGGAAAGAGGCCTCAAATTTGCCAACACCTTCATCTCAGAATTTTAGCCTCCAGAACGGTGAGAAGATAAATTTCTGTTGCTTAAGGCATCATCAGTCTGTAGTATTTTGTTATGGCAGCCCTAGCAAACTTAGCATTTTCCATTTCTCTTTTTCTCAGTGTATAAGGTTGGTGTGTAGGTAGGTGGGTGGGTGGGGCATTCATTTACTCACTCATTAATTCACTCAATGTATTTTAAACTTTTTTAAGTTTATTTCTTTATTGAGAGAGAGAGAAGAGAGAGAGAGAGATAGCGTGTGCTTTAGCAAGTTACTCAGACTCTCTATCCCCCAGGTTTCCGATCTTTCAAATGGAGATAATAATGCTTGCTTTTCAGGGTTGATAGGAGATTTGAACTAAAGTAACTTCTGTTCCAAAATCTGACATATGGGAAGTAATCACTACTTAAAACAAGTAACATCTGAATGTCTGAATAGCACTTTGCATGTGCAAAGAAAGAGTCCTTACCTATATCCTCTAATTACATCCTTGTTTTTTTTAATGTTTGTTTATTTATTTGTTTATTTATTTATTTATTTATTTAGAGAGTGAGAGCGGGGGAGGGGCAGAGAGCGAGAATCCGAGCAGGTTCTGCACTGTCAGTGCAGAGTCTCACACAGGCTCTAATTCACAAACCAGGATACCATGACCTGAGCCGAAATCAAGAGGCGCTCAACCGACTGAGCCACCAAGATGCCCCTATTTTATTTAACGTTTATATATTTAAGTAATCTCTACACCCCACATGGGGCTTGAACTCACGATTCCAAGATCAAGAGTCACATGTTCTGACTAAGCCAGCAGGTATAAGGTATTTAAATATAAATATACAAATACCATTTAGCTATCATCACCTAAAAGAATACCCCTTTGGAAAAACTGATTAAATTCTGTTCATCAGAATGCAAATAATTTCCTGATAAGTTTGATTTTCCTATGATTACAAAAACTCACCTGTATAGCACATGGGACTTCCTTTAAAAATGGTTGGCAAGCAATAAAATGAAATTCTCTCCCATCTCCTCACCCCAGAATAATCTTTGAAGAAAATCTGTGCTCCTCATTGACAAAGGTTCAAGTTTAGAAGGATGCGATGCTTACCGAATCAATCTGATCCAAAGAAATCTTCCCAGCATTTCCCTGTGTACTGTAATCTTGACCAGTGTAAGAATGACTAAAATTAAAAAGAAGAAAATATTAAAATAGGATTTTTACAACATATTTTAATCATTTCAAAGGAAATTTATTCTGATACAGACTAAAATCACAATAAGACATTTTACATATAAACGTTGGCAGAAACATAGCCAAGTATTTTAAAGGTATTTAACAGAATACATTTAAGTAACTTACTCAAAAATAATACAAAAATATAGTGACCATCTGGATCTCCTGACTTCTAAAGTGTCATTTCCATTTCTTAGAAGCATAATGCAATTTATTGTTAAAGTTCAAGTCTCTACTATTGATCCCTTATTAACAGCAGGGCAGCAGAGCAAGGGATAACTGGAGCTTAAATAAGGAACCATCACTTACTAGTGTGGGTCCTTCAGCAAGTTACTCAGACTCTCTATACCCCAGGTTCCTTATCTGTCAAATGCAATGTCTGCTTTGCAGGGTTGATAGAAGGTCTGAACTGAAGTAACTTCTCTTTAAGGACCTGACATATGGTAACCACTGTTTATTAAAACAAGTAACATCTGAACAGCACTTTGCACATGTGCAAAGAGTTTTTATCTGTATCTTCTAATTACACCCTTGGTTTTTTTTAATGTTTTATTTATTTTTGAGCGAGCACAAGCAGGGGAGGGGCAGAGAGAGGAGGACAGAGGATCTGAAGCAGGCTCTCAGCTCACAGCAGAGAGCCCGATATGGGGCTTGAACTCACAAACCCTAAGATCATGACCTGAACCAAAGTCAGACCTCAACCAACTGAGGCACCCAGGTGCCTTCATCCTTACTTTCTTTTTAACTTTATTTATTTATTTTGTGAGATCATGATGTGAGCAGAAATCAAGAGTCCAACGCTCAACCGACTGAGCCACCCAGGGACCCCAATATCCTCTAATTACATCCTCACAACCCTGAGAGTGTTTTAACTTTACATTTAACAAATGGGGGGCCAGAGGAGCTAGAGACTTGTAAGATCAGAAGGCAAGTTTACAGTGCAGTGGGAATTCAACCTTTTATTTCTCAATTCCCTGTTTCTTGACTATACCACACCATCCTCTTCGTTGCTGTATTCTCATTTTCCTGTTGCATTTTTTACAAATTAAGAAACAACATGGTATATATCATCTAAAGCCATCTAACTTCGTAAATTTTCAGCTTCTTGACACAATGCCCAACTCCAACACTGATTCAGATGCAGACATTCAGGAATGACACAACAAACAACAGCTGCGAGATTACACAGAAACCCACAGTCAAACCAAGGTTTATGCAGACTCCACAACTAAAGAAAAATTCTGGAGTAAAGTAGCACTACAATCCTAAAGAATTCCAGACTCTCTACCTAATACCTGCTCAGTATAGACTCCTGCTGCTAAACAACACACACACTCGAGATGCTCTGTAGAAAGGCTATTATTCTTGCAATCAATCCATCTGCTGATTAAACAATGGGTATGAATTATGAAGCAAAACCAGAGTATATCTTGGGATGCTGCAGCCACTGCCTAGGAGACTGTTCCAAATGTAGATTTCCCATCCCGAGAGTTCTGCCTCCATAAGCTAAGAATGGCCTCAGAATTAATCTGAGAGCAGGAGCAGAATGCCAATGAGTAGTACAGGATGATCCCAATCTCTAAAACACATTTTCTTGCCTGTGGTATTATTTCTCCTTTCAGTAACATATTTTGGACAATTAATGTATCATTGGATTCTAACCATTCTGTTTATCATAGTAGTAGCATGGCATACAAAACTCATGCTAAATTAAGCCAATAGTAGTCGTCATTTAATTTTAATATTTCACATTTTAATATACAGTATAATGGAGAGTTGTTTCAGTGAAATCCCCCAAATAAAAACCTATTTCACTTTCCAACTTATATTACAGTAGAGCAAAGAGGCAGCATGAGGCAACGGAAATAGCAGTAGGCTAGAATCTAGAGATATGTTCTTGTTTTTTAATCATTAGTTTGGCAAACTGGGGCAAGTCATTTAACTGCCCTGATTTGCACTATCCTCATTTGTAAACAGAATTAATAATGCCAGGCTTGTCTAACAGAAATACTGGAGAAATGAAATGATATATTCAAAGTGCTAATTAAAATCGGTAAATTGTATTTTAGTACACAAAGAAACTGCAGTCTTGACCACTAAGCACAAAAAGACAGGATGGGAAAGGAGGCAGCATGATCCTACAGAGGAGCCATCAACCTGCTAGGAGGTACTGGGACACTGTTGACCTTTACAAGCTTCAGCTTTTCAGTCTACAAATACTGTTTAGGGTTCCTGGGTGGCGTAATTGATTAAGTGTCTGACTCTTGATTTCGGCTCAGGTCATGATTTCACCGTTGTGAGATCGAGCCCTATGTTGGGCTCCATGCTGAGCATAGAGCTTGCTTAGGATTCTCTCTCCCTCTCTGCCCCTCCCTTGCTTGCACTCTCTTTCTCTCAAAATAAACATTTCTTAAAAAGGACTATTTAGATTTAAAAGATTAACAAATACAAATGTCCTCTATAAATGGTAAAATGATGCACAAACATGACTACTTAGTGAGTATACAGAACCAAATGATATACTATCCCACAAAGAAGTTTTTCTCAGCCCAGATTATTGCAGTACACTAAATACAAAGAGAAGATATTTAAGAGGACACACACTTGCCTGAATGGCACTATAAAATACTTGATCCTCCACAGTTTAATGGGCTATGCAAAAGAGCTAAATTTCAAGGGGGAAACAAAAAGAGACTGGTAGCAATGATTAATGTAAAGACTAATGAGTATAAATAACTACAGACAGAATATAAGGAAACTGTATAGAGACATCATACTTCTAAAAATATTATCAATAGACAGAAAGGTGGCCACCAGCCAACCCCGTAAGGGCAAGCATGAAACCCATGGGAGGAAAAATGACACAAATGAAGATGTCAAGCACCAGAATTAGGAATAAGATTTCTCCTCTACTCATTCATGATCAGAAGGGGTAAGTTATATCTTGGTAAGGGAGTTGGTACATATGGCTATTTAATACATGTTTGAACCAGTAATGGATGGATGAAACGGAGGTGGCAGGAATTTTCAGATACAGTACAGAAAAGGCAAATCACAAGAAGTGCTGCACCCAACGCTATGTAGGCAATAAAAAACTATGAAAAGATTTTAGGCAAGAATTCACATAAATGTTTATACTTGAGAAAGAAAGCAATGTGGAGAAAGAACTAAAAAGGGCAGTGACTGGGCAACAGAAAATCAGTTGGAAGAACACTGAAATATTACAGGCAGAAAAGGTGAGAGGCTGAAGAAAAGTGGTGGCACTCGATGGAAAAAGGAAGGCAATGAAAGAAGAAAAAGAAACAAATAATGCCACCATAAATGGATAAAAATCCTTAAGAAACAATTCACATGAAACTGGTTCTTTGGCTTTTACTTGGAAGTGCCAAGGGATGTTACTAACTGAGATTCATAGCAGGGACCCAGGAAAGGTGAGGCACTCTGTACCACATTCAAAGCCCATGTCAGCTTTGAATCATCCTGCTTCCAAGTGAAAGCAGCTGCTACACTAACAAACAAAAATATAAAAAATGGACTGCCAAGATACATTCTTATTTTCACGATTTAAAAAAACATCAATTTTATGAACATTTTTTAAATCGCTGTATTGGGGAAACACAGAAATAGTAAATTTTAACAACAAAAAATTGGTTCAAGATACACACACACACACACACACATGTGTGCATGCAAACTCACCAGAAAATACTGTTTCCTATTTTAAATAATCAGTTTTATTTTGAGAAACACTGTCACTTACGTACAATTTTCAACAAAGGAGATAAGTAGGCAACTTCTAAGCTTCTAAGCTTTCCAGCTTCTAAGCTTTCATTAGAGAAGAAATTAAGATGTACCACAAATACCCTTTTTTCAATACAGCAAACCAAAGCATGTTAATGGGCCACAAAATTCAAATTATGCCACTAATAACTATTTTGTGAAATATGAAGAGGAACTTTTGATCACAGAATCTTGAAAAATCAAGGTTTGACTTAATGTTTGCTGGTAAGGGATTAGGAATTACAGTGATTTATTTAGGTGCATCTTCCATGCATAAGTTATCTCTTACTTGCTATAGTAGCAAATGAAAGACACAAAGGGTGAAATGTTACAGTTTTCTCAAGCTGCCAAAGAGCCAGAAAAGTAGTGAAAACATAAAAATGTGATTCAGTGAGTATTCAATTACATTAGAATAGTATCTGAACACATCCAGTTGTATAAGGATATAGCACAGTTGCGAAAATGTAACAGTTAACTACAATGTACCTGAATCATAAATAATTTCACTCCCCAGCAGAACCATGTAAATGCACAAAGCCCAAGGACAAAGCTTAATTTTTTTAATGTCATTAGACTGTCAGACTCTCTAACAAACTTCTCCCACATCCCAGCTGTTGTCCTCATCAGGATATAACAGATTCTAATTACCGAAAACAAAACAAAACAAAAACACAAAACAAACAAAATCTCCCAAAACTTTCAAGAGTCCCTTTAGCCACTCAATCACTCCTTAAGCATCTCTGTGACCATGGAAGAGTCAAAAAGTAATGAAGGATCCAGAGACAATTCAGAAAGCACAGTGTGGGGAGTGCCACAACAATGCTCAAAACAAAGGCTCCTGGAGTCCACAGAAAACAGGTCTCTTTAAAAGAAGGGTGTGAGGAGAAATAACCAATGTGCAGCATTAAACCTTCTTGAGCAAAGAAATGGCACTGAACACAGTGATGTGTGTTGGAAACACAGACCTGAGGCCTAGTACAGAAGGATGAGATAAGAGGAGGACAATCAGCGAGAATCAGGGACTGCAGAGTAAGCAGAAGAGCAGGAGATTATAGTCAGAAAATAATCTGAGCTTAGAGGTTTAGAACTAGGATGTCATGACCACAGAAAAGGCAAAGTCCTGGTCATTTTAGTACTCTTATCATTTGCATGCAGTTTATCAACTGCATGCATATGCATTAAAATATTCTTAAATTTTAACCAGGTTCATAAAAGTATGTGATGTCATAGGAATTTAACAAGGTTATTAGAGGGGTTTAAAAGTAACTATGTGATAAGGAGGTGGGATTCTGGGCTAATAAGAAAGTCTTTCTCAGGATCTGGAGGGTGGGCACGTTATCAGAGGGACAAGCAGAAAGAGATAAGCAAAGCCACGGAAATCTTTTTTTTAATGTTTATTTTTGAGAGAGAGAGAGAGAGAGAGAGAGAGAGAGAGAGAGAGAGAAGTGCAAACGGGGGAGGGGCAGGGAGTGAGGGAGACACTGAATCTGAAGCAGGCTCCAGGCGCTGAGCTGTTAGCAGAGAACCTGACTCTGGGCTCAAACTCTCGAACCGTGAGATCATGACCTGAGCCGAAGTTGGTCATTCAACCAACTGAGCCACCCAGGGGCCCCAAGCCATTGAAATTTCTTTAAAAAAAAAATTTTTTTTTAAGCATTTATTTATTATTGAAAGACAGAAAGAGACAGAGCATGAGCATGGGAGGGGCGGAGAGAGGTGGAGACACAGAATCTGAAGCAGGCTCCAGGTTCTGAGCTGTCAGCATAGAGCCTGATGAGGGGCTCAAACTCACCAACCAGGAGACCATGACCTGAGCCAAAGTCAGATGCCTAACCGACTGAGCCACCCAGGTGCCCGCCCCACCATGGAAATTTCTAAATCAATTTCTTTACAGATGAAGAAGTTGGGTTATGTAGTGGAAAAGACAAGGAGAGGCAAAGGAGGGGGGAAAAAAAACAAACTGAATTTGGGTAGATAGGTCCTATAGTGCAGGTCTCTAAACAAAAACCATTAAAATTAAAAGCAACTTTAAATCCTATCTCCTTTTCCAATTACATAGTGCTAAGTCACCATCTTAATGAAAATTTGAGGTTTTGTCAAGTTTAAACCTTTAAACACCTAAACATACTTAGAGTCAGGATGCCTGAGTAGCTCAGTAGGTTAAGTGTCTGACTCTTGATTTCAGTTCAGGTCATGACCTCCTGGTTTATGAAGTCAAGCCCTCAAGTCAGGCTCCACAATGTCGGAAGGGGGCCTGCTTGGGATTCTCTCACTCTCTTCTCTCTCTCTGTCCCTGTCCTGTGTGCGCTCACTCTCTCTCAAAATAAATTAATCAGATTAAAAAAATAAAAAGAACTAAATATATGCAAATTAAGTATTTTCTAAGAAAAGAGAATTTTATGATTGTATACAAGAAATCCTTTGATTACACAGAAGTAATTCAGTGACTGTCCGTATTTTTTTGTTTTGTTTTGAGGCGATGGTGCTAAATTATCTAATCTCTACAATAAGAGAATAGCATAAAAATAAAAAAGCATTTTATTACTGTATCATTTGTTCAATAAACTTACACGCAACTTAATTAAAACTCAGTCACATTTGAGGAACTTTTTCCTCCCCTATTTCCTTGCTCATTAAACAGTAAGAAGTAAGCACAGTTAGTTTTCCAATATAGCTAAAAATCACAGTAAATAGAAAATTATAAAGCTAACAGTTTCAAATGAATTAAAACCTGAAAGGTTGAAAAGACTTTCAAAATATCCAGAATACATATCTATGTAACCAAACTTAAAATGATCCTAACTGAACTCGAACTGAACCATTCAAGGGTAGGGTGGTGGAGGGACAAATGAGACAGGAAGGTATATTTAATTATATCAACACAGAACTGGAGTTTTCCCCCAAACACTACCACACAACATCTACTTTACAGAATAAAAAATACAGTGGATATACATAAAGATAAATCTGCACACATTGGATGTGTGAATCATAGGTGAAAGGCAAATCTACTCCTAGTCTTTGTAAAAATGAGAAATTTAAGTCCTGTTCAATACACCACAAATATCAATATGAGCACTTAGGTACTCAACAGGGAACTGTCTTTGAGTGTTGAAACTGAGCACTGGAAACAAAATGAAGAAATTATATGAAAGTGAATCTGTGAGTCTCCACTGCAAGATTAGCTGGTTAAGCAAAAAAAAAAAAAAAAAAAAAAAAAAAAGTCTTTTCATGCTGTGGTGCTTATCGTTAGCAGAAGAGGGATCATTGCACCTTGGCTCCAAGAGTGGATTCAAGAGCTCTGCTACTGTGACATAAATGCCACAGGGCAAAATGGACAAAATGAGAGGTCAAAAGTCAGCTTTTCACAGGTGATCACTTCTCCAATCATTTTCTCCCTTTCTGACTATATGAAAACGTGATGGAATAAACAAGGAGTCATGGAATAGTTATAACACTTCAGGAATTCTCTGCAGCCCCCCTCCCTGCATTTGCATACATTTTCCAAGTCCAGTTTGCCCAAGGCAAACACATGGGCAGAACAGAATAATAAGGGAGTAAGTAGAGTAGAGTGATGAAGATGACAGATTGCAGAATCCACTAGTCATGGGTTTGCATACACTCACTATCTGTGTGACTTTGTAAACACCTTCTATTTATTCTTTGCTTCCTCACTGGGAAACAGACATCATAAAAGGGATCACAAAAGTACCTTCCTCAAAGGGCTATTGTGAGGATCAAATGAGATATCTGTCAAAGAGTTTATCGCATTTTTCACTCAAATTGTTATCATTATCATCACGAACATCCAGGCTTAAATTTATTGCATTTAAACATTTTGGTTATTGATTTTCTCTATTCCTAAAATTCACCAGCTTCATCTCTTAAATATTAGTAAATATGTTTCTTTCCTACCTTCTTTATACTATCACATAAAATATTTAGTTTGCAAGTGGAATAATTTAGATGTCTTTGAATAATCTCATGATCTGGAAAGTTTTGTCTAAGCTAACACTCTTAGGAAGTTTACAAAGTGTAAAAATTCAACGTCAAACACTGGAGATTTCAATGGAATCCAGTCTTGTAGAGCTACAACACTGTCCAGTATAGTAGCCATTTACCAAATGTGACTACTGAGCACTTGAAATGCAGCTTAGTCTAAATTAAGATGTTCAATACATGTAAAGTATACACTGGGTTTCAAAGACTTAGTATGAAAAAATTACTGTAAAACATTTCACTCAACTTTTTTTCATATAATTACATGTTGAAATGATATTTTGGGTATGAGTTAAACAAGGTATTATTAAAGTTAATTTCACTTAAGTAATTTAAAATTACCTATGAAGCTCACATTTGTTTCCTGGGGCAATCATGTTTTCACTGGACAGGACTGTTACAGAGTGAGGAGGATATAATGACATTAGGCAATCAAATGATTCTCTTGAGGACTAGGCACACCTATATAATAGCCAACTGACTCACCTTGACTTCAAGTTAAGACTCATCTCTGCAGGTCATTAGCAAAATATAAACTGCAATTGGGTCCACTAAAGGAAGTGCCTCAAGTCTACTGCAAATATGCTTGCTTTCACATTTTACTTGGGAATCAAGTTTTTAAATTTTAGCCACACGTTGCCACCTATAGTATTAGGAAAGCAATCTTGAATCCTGATTAGCTTGGAAGGAGCATGAAAGGTTTCCTTGGGAAAAAACAAAGCTGTGACACATTTCTATCTGGGAGTTAGGGGGGCTGCCTGGCTCACTTCAACACCTAATGACAACTGTCCATTCTCTCATTTGTAAGAAGACATGCATGCTAGGTGGGATATGAATAGGATGACAGGAAAACCCTGGGCCAGACTGGAGAGAATTTCTCTCCCATCCTCAGAAATGTCTCTCTGCCCTCCCTCCCTGTCAACAGATTCTGAGAGTCATAAAATAGCAGCATATAAAAAGTATTTCCTTTCTTTGTTAAGCATTTCCCAGTCCTCTTGAACCTGAAGAGGTTAACACTATTTACTTCTATCCGGCAGCCTACAGTTTATCATATCTTAAAAACTGGTATAAAATAAAAAAGCAGTGAAGAATGCACCACAAGTAATCAAAACTGATGTCTATATCAAGGAAACATATTTATTTGAACCATTAAAAAGTAATCTAATACATCTTTCAAAATGAACTATATTCTTCTACATCATTCTATAAAAATATACCAAGTTCCAATACAACCTTTTCACATAAAGCCAGGTGCGATCATGGCACAAATGGAAAAACAATTTCAGGAAGAGGAAACAAAGGTTTTGTGTATCACCCATATATCCACTTTTGCAATCACAATTTTACCCACTTTGGACGTTGAAAAAAAATAGTCTACCCACATAAGCCAGGCTATTCAGACATTTAGAGAGCACAGTCCCTGCGGTTTGGATTTGTTGGGTGGGTAAGATATCAATGAAGATGAAGTTACAATATATCATTTCCTGCTGTGAAGGGTATCACAGGAAAATTCACTCAACAGCTGTCACCATAGAAATTGAAAAGAGTTTCTTTTTACAAGCTAGGTCCCTAGTAAATGGTATCCAACTCCTGTTAGCCCAGGTGATTTTCCCTGCAGTTATTCCAAATGAGAACACAATCAATAACATTCTGTTATAAATTAAATGTAAATGATTTTTCCACAAGCATGAGGTTTACTCAAATTTTGCACTTAAAAAACTCCCCAAAAAACTACCAGCAGACAATACACAGTGGAATGATCTATATTTCTCTACAACTGAGAGAAACTGTATGATTCTAGGAGACTCACATATCCAATAAATATCAGGACCATATGGGTTGTCACATCGGGTAAGAACCATAAATGGCACAACTTCTACTTTAATTAGGTTGGCCGCATCTTTCCATATTTTCCTATTTATTCCAGTTTCTAATCTGCAATAATCCAATGAACTGTAAGAGAGATGAAAGCTGCATCTCATTTCTCTATCAAAAACACCTCTACTTTACAAAAGTCAAAAGTCATTAAACTATTCCATTAAAATGAGTGCATTTCATTGTGTATAAATTATACCTCAATAAAACTGATTTAAAAAGCAAAACACATACATCCTTATAAGATACAAACTACAGCCTTACATAGGTATTTTCAATATACACACTTAAAGCCCCCAACAGGGGCACCTGGGTGGCTCAGTCGGTTGAGTGTCCAACTTCAGCTCAGGTCATGATCTCACAATCATGAATTCAAGCCCTGCATGGGGCTCACTGCTGTCAGTGGGGAGCCTGCTTTGGGTCCTCTGTCTCTCTGTGTGTCTGTCTCTCTCTCTCTCTCTCTCTCTCTCTCTCTCTCTCTCTCTCTCTCTGCCCCTACCTGGCTCATGTGCTCTTTCTCTCAAAAATAAATAAAAATGTTAAAAAAAAATAAAGCCCCAAACAAATATCTCTATTTTCCTAAGTAAATTTTTCATATTCCTTTACATTTTTAGTGTATATTCTGGTAGTATAATAATCCCCTAAAGAGAGGCTGTTCTGAATTGGATCTGACTTAGAGTAGTCAAATGATTACAGTAAAGAAAAGCTGCCTGAGAGAGTGATAATGAAATATAGAGGGATGGGGGGACCATGGACTAAAGATCAAACATCCAGCAGAATTAATACATTAAATTGATGGATATCTTTCCATTCCCCCACAAATAGTTAGAGTGTAGAATGCTTCTGAGATTGGCTATCACAAATTTATGTAACTCTAGGATTACCTCTCACATCTTCCCCTAATAACAGCAGAGAATCAGGGACACAATGTTTTGGGGTTTCTGGGGGAAAGTGGACAAAGACAAGATAAAGGCAACAGCTAATGAGGACTTAAAGTGACAGTCCAGAAGTCACACACTTTCCCTATAGACTCCTTTGGTTTTGAACAGCCATTAATGATGGTCATAATGTTTAAAGCTGTCATTTCATAGATAAAAACAGCAAGGAACATAACAGGCTTTTTTGTTTCACTTTTTAAATGAGCATTTTCCAAATCCGAATTCAATGGGGAGAAAAAAAGGGATCTCTCTTCTGAGGTCACATTGAGGAACAGAAAGCACTCTCAGTCCTCCATGATTAGTTCCTGACTTATGAAAGAATCCCAAATTCCCAAACAACAAAACCAGGACTGAATTTCTGCAAAGGTAGAGTATCAGAATTTTTCTATCCAAACTACCATCTCATTCAGTCTCAACACTTAGTAGTGTTAAAAACAAGACAAGAGGCCCAAAATGGAGTCACTTACACTAAGACTTAATTACAGTTTCAGTTCTCCCAGAAATGGAATCTTAAACCAGTCAATCAGGAATCACCTAATCAGCACTAGTTAGGTAATCTACCCAACAGACCCCTGCCAAGCCCTAAAGAAAAGTGACTTTGCAACAACCAAGCCTCATTTATCCAGTATAATTTCCTTGTTCCTACTCCCTTCTGCCTATAAAGGTCTTTCATTCTGTACAGTTCCTAGGAGCTCATTTGTATCTGTTAGATTGGATGCTGCCTGATTCATGAATCACGAATCACTGAACAAAGCCAGTAAGTTCTTTAAAATTTATTTCATTGAATTTTTTAACAGTAGCTTTAAAAAACTAAATGAGAGGTAAAATTTTAAAACCTGAAAGTGTTTTTTCCCATTCATTCACTCATTCAAGGGTTACTGAGGTCTTATTTTGCCAGCCACTGTTGAAAGTAATAGAAGGATAGCAGTAAACAAGGTGAACATTATTTCTTGTTCTAATGGAGCTTATGCTGCAGACAAATGAACAAAACAAAATGAACAAACAAATGAACAAACAAACAAACAAAACACCAGCTAGTGATATTTCTGTGAAGAAAAAGGAATAAGGTATATCATAAAGCAATGGAGGGGTGTGCTTTAATTCGGGTGGTTAGGGGCAGACCTCTCAAGATCTGAGAAGACACACCGTTAGACTCCTTTGGTGGATGTCCTTAGTAGCCTCCTTTAGACTGTCTGTGAGCAATATGTCAAGGACCAAGGTAGCTCAATTAAAAATAGGCTTTTTATATTCACTTTGTATTATCTTTTATATAATTACTTTCTCAGTAGTAGTTGTAAACAACTGAAAGGGTATTAAACCTTTGGTGAGTCTCAGTATCAGTAGTCTGTCTGCCCTCAGCTCAGTTTATCAAATTTTGTTTTATAAACAAAACTGGATGGAATAGCACAGAACACTTCCATCAGCACCAAACAAATTAGTTGTTAGCTGCTAATGTATTACAGGTACGACCACAATGCTTTTTCAGACTTTTTAAGAAAGCTATTTCATATAGCATCATCATCATTTTATACTTTGTTAGCACTTTATGCCTAACACAGTATAAAATAACTAATTTTCTTTATTACTTAACTAGAGGACAATCAATGTTTTAAAGAAACCCACTAAGCAAGGGGTGCCTGGGTGGCTCAGTAGCTTAAGTGTCCAACTCTTGATTTGGGCTCAGGTCCTGATCTCATGGTTCCTGTCGAGCCCCATGTCAGGCTTCACATTGACAGCATGGAGACTGCTTGGGATTCTCTCTCCCTCTCTCTCTCTGCCCCTCCCCACTTGCACAGGTGAGCTCTCTCTCGGAAAACAAAAATAAATAATCTTTAAATTTAAATAAATAATCACCCACTAAGTGAATAGGAAACTTAATAAATGTAGATAATAAAACTACTTGAAAAACATAAGCAATCATAAGTTTTGCTTCTCAGGAAGACTACCAGCTTCCACAATCCAGAAATCCCTAAGAAAGCTTTGGAGTAAGAAGGCTAACAGAAACCTAAACCTCTAGTTACAGATAAGCTACAAGAATACTATGCAAGGCTTCAGTGTTTCCATGACACTGTGTACTCCCATGGAATCATGTACCTCTACAATGCTAACAATCATTATGATTTAGTGTAATTACTTTAGTTAAAATTCTTTATTTTCTGATCAAGATTAAGCCCTATAAGAGCAGATGCAAATATGTATCCCTAGAACTGAGCACCATGTCTTGCGCTGAGTAGAATTTCCCTTAAAATATTTCCCTTAAAATATGTTAAATAAATGATAATAAAACTCCTAGAATGCTAAAAGGTTTATAACCATTTATTACCAAACAGCTCTCACACCAAAGTTCCTCTGCAAGTCACAGCCACTATGCACAACCTGATTACAAAGTCTAATATTTACAAAGGTACATATTTGGCATGACTACATAGCCAGTCAAAGACAGGAAAGATTTTCCTATTTTCTTTCTATATCCTTAAAAAGAAAATCAGTAACTAATTTATGTTTCCATAAATATATTTTTATTTTACATATATTCAAAATTCTGTAAATCATTTGTTAACTTTTTTCAACTTTAAAACATGTTAAGCTAGCAAAGTGAATTAACCTATCTAAAAAAACCCCAGGGAAATTTAGTATTCTAAATATATTAAGAATGGTGGCTTACTTGTACAACTGATGAGAGGTGATGCAACAGCTGTTTTCAACCCCCTAAACAACTTCCTCATTGTAACAGGCAAATCAATGCCCTTCCAAAGATGTTCACACTCTAATCCTGGGAACCCATGAATATGTTAGGTTACATGGCAAAAGAGACCATACAGATGAAATTTAGGTTAAGGACCTTGAGGTGGGGAGACTATCCTGCATATTTATGTAGGCCAATCTAATCACATGAGGTGGTAAAAGCAGAAAACTTTCTCAGGATAGAAGCAGAAAGATGCAGAAGACATTAGAGAGGTCTGAAGGCATAAGAAGGGCTTGATGAGTGGTTGCTGGCTCTGCGTTAAAATCCACATGCAAGCACCAGAAAGAGACCTCCAGGAGCTCCTACACAGCCTAAGGAATGTGGGCAGCCTCTAGGGGCAAAGACAGGACCCTGGGTGACAGCCCACAAAGAAACGGGAACCTCGGAAGGAAGCATATTCTTCCCCAGAGCCTCCAGTAAGGACCGGAGCCTTGCTGACATCTTGATTTTAGTTCAATGAGACACATGTAGGATTTCCAATCTATACAACTGTATGACAGTAAATGAGTATTGTTTTAATCTACTAAACTTGTGGTAATTTGACATGGCTACAACAGAAGGTTCCAATCTAGATGCATAAGGTTTAAAATTCAGCTTCGTGAACTTTTTCAAGTCAGTGGTTAACTTAAGAACTCTGCCACTTTTTCACCTGGACAACACGACACTTTTAGAATAATGAATTCTTTGTATCTTCAAACCTATACACCACCTAGTTTGCTGCTGCTCTTTGTTCTTAGCTCCCTCTGCTAGAAAACATCTACATTACAATTCATTCGTCATAAAATCATCGTGGCATTTCTTCTCCCCAGTTTACTTCACCTGGCCATAAAAAAACTGCTAACATTTTTTTTAAGTTTATTTATTTTGAGAGAGTACGTGAGTAGGGGAGGGGTAAAGAGAGGGAGAGGGAGAGAAAGAGAATCCCAAGCAGGCTCCGCACTGTCAACATAGAGCCTGATACGGGGTTCAAAATCAAACCGTGAGATCTTGACCTGAGCTGAAGTCAGACACTTAAGTGACTGAGCGACCCAAGTGCTCCCAAACTGCTAACATTAAAAAAATTTTTTTCACAGATTTATTCAACCAAAACAAAAAAAGAAAATATCCAATAAAATGGGAACAATTAAGTAAAAATAGATCTATCTTCAATTGAGCATTACAGACTCACTTAAAATTAGACTCATGGAAATAAATTTTATACTTAGTTATGACATATTATAAGAAAGAATGTTTAACTTTAACCACTTTAATTATAATTACATAAAATTAGACATAGAGATTACAACAAAGGCTTGGCAGTGGTTTTATTAGTAACACTGGGTTCATTTCTTGTATTTGGCCAAATTTTATATATTGTGCCTACAAATTTTTTTGAATGTTTATTTGTTTTGACAAAGAGAGAGAAAGCACACAGGTGTGTACTGGAGAGGAGCAGTGAGAGAGGGAGAGAGAAAATCCCAAGCAGGCTCCACGCTGTCAGCGCAGAGCCCAGTGTGGGGCTCGATCTCACGAACCCAGAGATCATGATGCGAGCCGAAATCAAGAGCCAGATGCTTAACTGACTGAGCCCCTCAGTGGCCCCTATATTTTATCAGAAACAATTTAAACGGCATTAAACTTGTAACATAATCCACATAAGATATCACCTCTCACAAATAAGATTTCCTATGTCTATTTACTCTACTTGATTAAGCTGTAGCAATTATTCTAGAACAGCTTTGGTGGGGGGGGGGGGGTGGGGAAGAGGCACTGTATAGGGGCGTGTGTGTGTGCATAAAATGGTCTTCTTTCCTTGTTAGAATATACATTTTTAAGGGATCACATCTATTAGTTCCTTTGTATATAGTCAGAATATCCTTTATAGTGCCTTTAACACAACAAGCTGATTTTAAATACTTTTTGTGCATTTCTAAGAAGGCATGAACATGTTCCATACAGAAATGAAAATATTCCAAGGACAATAAATAATAGAAAAGAATACATTGTTTTTAATTTATTAGTGTCTTACAAGGCACCTAGAACACCCTCACAATAGTCACTGAGCTGTAAAAGCTTGTTGTTGTTGCATGCAGGAAAGGAAATACATAGTTCAAAGCACTGCTGGAGGCTAGAACTGGGGATAAGAGAGGGTTGACAAACAACTGAAGCATGTGGACCACATTAATGAGGCTTTCATTTCAGTCCTCAATTGGTGGAAGTCCCTATCCATTAAACCTTTTTCTAGCACATGAATGCCCACACAATTTTCTGATTTCAAAATGAGAATGAACTCAAAAAGAAAACACCAAGAACTGCACCATGATGTACACTGGGAAAAGTCTCTTATAGAGATTGCATTTCTGATATAAAATCTATGACAGCAAGAGCTTTAGAGAAATAAATAAAAATGTGTACATACTGGGGCACCTGGGTGGCTCAGTGAGTTAAGTGTCTGACTCTTGATTTCAGCTCAAGTCATGATCTCAAGGTCGACAGATGAGCCCCATGTCAGGTTCTGCGCTGGGTGTGGAGCCTGCTTGGGATTCTCTCTCTATCCCTCTCTGCCCCTCCCCACCATGAGCACACACATGCACTCTCTCAAAAAAACAAAAGTGTACATATTAACCAAATGTACTGCATTAGAAAAAAAAATTACAAGAGCAGTCTGTAATAATACCAACTGAAGGAAGATGCTCATTATTTTCAATGATTTTAAAATAAAGGGTTAATATAAGCATGTGTTTACAAATTCAGGATGCATTACAAGTTAATCCATGTGATACAGTCCAAGTATTTACTACAGGCTATATGCTACTTTGCTGGTTTATTTTACCTTTATTTGATGTCTATTTCATTGTTGAGCTCAAATATGCTAACAAATTTAGGAAAAACAGTATAATAAATACATGTTTTTTAATTAGTTGTTCTTTAATGAAAGGCAAAGCATTACTTAAGAGCAGCTATTAATCTATTAATTAGATTACTAATTAATAATCTAGGGCACCTAGATTATTGGGGCACCTGGGGGGCTCAGTCAGTTACGTGTCCGACTTCAGCTCAGGTCATGATATCACTGCTTGTGAGTTTGAGCCCCACATCTGGCTCTGTGCTGACAGCTCAGAGCCTGGAGCCTGCTTCAGATTCTATGACTCCCTCTCTCTCTGCCCCTTCCCTGCTCATGCTCTGTCTCTGTCTCAAAAATAAACATTAAGAAATTTAAAAATAAATAAAATGTTAAAAAAATAATTATAATCTGCCCCCATTCATTTCAAGTCTTGAGGTGGAAGGGTAAAACAGGATACATACACTGTGGGGAAAGGCATTATTTCTAAGGAAAAAAAAATTCAAACAACTAAAGTTCTCACGTGGGCTGAAAGTTTCCCTCTTTAGTCTCACCTGTTCATACTTACTTCTTTTTAAGTGACATAATAAAAATCATCTTTAATATATGCTCTTGATAATCTAATACCATTTTATAAGTATAATCCCATGGGTAATATAATTAGGTTAGCAAAGATATTTATTTACGATAAACTTCTACATTCACAAGAACATAGTCCAAGACCTTTATATATCTCCAAATTTAAAAATCAGTACATTATACAATTCACCCTAGAAAATGCAGTGATGTGAGGATGACAGCAAAGTCACGATGAGATGAGACCCATTAGATGACACATCTAATGATAGGTTCTTTACAGATAGATAGAGAATTTACGCAAATTCTCTCTGGCATTTGGAAATTTAACTTTTTTTAAGTCTAAGCAATTTTATTTCTTCCAATTGAGGAGTTCTTAGTATCACTTTAGAAAAAATAATAAAGTCTTATGAAATCATTCATTCATTCATTTCTTTTGAGAAGGGAAATGTAGTACTTTTCATTAGAAAAATCAGGTTTCCTTAATAGTGAACATCTTGAGGTTCTATCACCAACCAAACTTTCAAACAGGAATAATGAGGGACGCCTGGCTGAATCAGTTGGTGGAGTGTACAACTCTTGATCTCAGGGTTGTGAGTTTGAGCCCTATATTGGGTGTAGAGATTACTTAAAAATAAAATCTTAAAAATTAAAAAAAAAAGGATAATGATAAAGGACCATCTGTCATGAATTGGTCTTATGGGATGAGATGGTCTGAATAAGAACTATAAAAAGTACTTTGTGAACTCCAGCCAGTGTGATTTCTTGGTCCCATCTCCTCCTACCTCTTCTAAAAACTCGCCCCTTCAATTATTTTCTCTTAGTTCCACAGACTTCATTTCCCCCTTAACCTGTACATATTCACCTTTCCAATCTTAAGGAAAAATACAACTTTCTCCAACTATGAAACTCATGGATATTGTCTACTTTTTTCCTTGCTCTGCCAAGAGTAGGCTACACTCCCTTGGACTTCCACAGCATAATTTCTCATTTACTTCTGGACTCTTCACAGGAATCAGAACGACATCTGCACCACTACAATGTTGTAGCTAAGCCACCAGTGACTCCCACATGCCTAATCCAACTGACATTATATAATTCTCAACTGACTTTTCTATGGCATCTGACAATGTTTACCATTCCTTTTTGAAATCTTTCCCTTAGCATCTTTGATCCCGTTATCCCTTGTGCTCCTGTTTCATTCAAGATTCCTCATTACTTTTCACTGGTTTCTTTTTTAATTCACCTCCTACCTTCATCACTGCCCATTGCAAGTCACCTAAACACTGATGTTCTACATATGAGTTTTATCCAGGGCCATGTCCCCTTGTCACTTTATACTCCCTCCCTGAGTGATATCAACCATTGCCCTGATTTTACCCACCACCTAAACAGTGATGATTAGCAAATGAGTCTCTCTGTGGTGTAAACCTCACTCTTAAACTGTGGTCTGTATTTAGCCACTTACTAAACATTTGCCCCAGAGCTCCACAGGCACCTGAAGTTTAAAATGTCTTAAACTACCAAACCTATAATCTCAGCAACCATATTCATTCCCTAATCCCCTTGTCTTTCTCTATGCTCCTTCTTCATTAGTGACAACATCAGCTCTCAAGTGAGAGTAAAGTTCAGTCCAATGTGAGTACCCACTGGGAGCCACTACTGTGCAGGAAGTACAGAATCCAAAACAAGTCACGACTCTACTATTTAAGGAAATAATTCCATGAGAAACACAGTTAAAATAATAAAATTATGTATTTTGTGTTTAATTCTATTAGAGATGTTTACAAATTTTGTGCCATGTTTAAGTGCCTCTCAAATGAAGTCAAAACTTTAAACTCCTTGCGAACAGAAAATGGGTCTTATGTTTTTATTCCAAGCTTATAACAGGCACTCAGTTGCTGATGAATGGATGGACACTACAAACAAATAAAAATAAGCTTGTATTTCCATAAGACATTGAAGCAAAATGTTTCTCTATGCTTAATTTAACTTTAAACTAGAGAACTAGGTTAAACTAAAAAAAATTGACACATCACTTCAACATCCTCAGAATAATATATATTGTTAAGCAATATCCTAGATTAATAGGTTGGCAAAGTGTTAAACTAATTCTCTTTTGAGTGTCTAAGTCCTGTAAAAAGGACTTGAGAATTTCTCTGTAGTGCTACTTTAATTTTTACAGGTATTTGTATCATCTCCCAAATTAGTTTTATTGACAAATTTAATTAAAATGCAATTCATCATTCTTCTTTGATCATTAGAGGCACTAAACAAAATTAGACCTAATAATGATCTCAATCTCAACCTCCTAACGTCTATCCCCCCTAGGTAACATCTAAACTATACAGGTCATGCAAATCAATGATGATTACTATTTTGTAACAAGATTATCATTAGAACCTTTCAAATCAAATAGCATTATTTCCTATTTTGAACTAAGCAAAAGAAAGGTAAAAAGGAAAACATTACATTTAGACACCCAAAAAAGACAATATGCTTGAAATGCATATCACAAGGTTACTTTCTTTGTACAAGAGAAAGTGTCAAACTATGCACATCAGCTGCCACCCTACATACAGACGTCTCTGACATGGTAATAAAATGAGAAGCCATTTCATTTAATAATGATAAAAAAGAAACATCAGTTGGTGCATATTACATGTAGCATCTAGCCCTCGTTGCCTAGCAACCAGTCCTGAATGAACTCTGCTGAGAATGAAAGGCCTAAACGAATGTACAGTTTGTGCAAGTTTCAAGGACTTGAAGAGATGTGTCAGTAGTTAATCTAAATTCTAGTTGACAATTACCATACTGAGGTGGAGGAAGAAGAACCCATCATTATTGCATAGAATCAAGCATTAACTAAAGGTGAGATTCAGATATTTAGGTTTGTATCTTCTGAACCAGGTTTTATACCCGAAAAAATGTGGCAATATGACTTACAAATTACAAAAACATCATGCAGGAAACAAACAGAATATTGCTGTTATAATATGCATTCATTCATTCAATGAAACACATAATGAACACCTATCATGTGTCATATACTGTCCCAGCACTGGAAATACAAATTTGAAAGTCACCTTACAAGCTCTCAAGCAGCCCATACTATAATGGAGTCATCAGAAAGTAAACAAATGATTACCACATTGTAAGTTCTGTAATACACAAGTAGCCATGGGGATATTATGAAAACACATATAAAAAACATCAGATTCAAACTGGGGGGAGTGGCCTGGGAACTAAATAGTCAGGGAAAACTTATCAGATGAGGTAACATGGGCTAAGTCTTAAAGGACAAGCAAAAATTAGTTAAGTTACTGAAAGGAAGGAAGGGGAGAACATTCCAGGCAGATGGAAAGATATTCTCAAGGGCAGAGAGGTCGACAACAGCAAGCTGTATTAGAGGAACTTCAGGCATTTGGTGGCACTAGAAGTTAGGGGACCAGTACTAAAAGCATCCAAAGAGACACAGCAGGCCCTTCTAGAAGGACCTCACATGCCACTCAAGAAGTTCAGACTTCCTTTGCAGTGAAATTGTGGAGACAAGAGAATGATTTTAAGCCAAGGAATAATATAATTCTGGCAATCGTGTGAAATATTTTAGAGGGCAAACAGAGCAACAAGGAAAATATAGAAGAAGTTACTACAACAATAGAGATACTCAGGAGACAAAATCAAGAGATTTGGATGGGCAGGAGAGGAAGGTTGGGGAAGCAACTCAAACATGATTCAGTAACAGTGCTCTAGGAAATGCGAAAAGTGTGTACAGTATTCATGCTAGTCAATCCAATGAAATGTTAGTCTGAACCATCCTCAACAACAAAACAATTATACAGAGGTTAAAAAACGTGTCTCTGGGAAGGAAAAGTTACCAGAGAGAAGAGTAAGAGAGGTGGGAAAGAGAAAGAAGTGAAAAGGAGTGAAGAAAAATAAAGAGCACTAACAGATACTAGAAATTAATATCCATCTAAGTTTCTGAATGAGAAGTAACATTCTAAGTTTTAAAAGAATAAAAAGTTGGTAGCTACACTTGTGGTGAGCACAGCGTAACAGAGAAACTTGTTGAAGCATAATGTTGTACACCTAAAACTAAGGCAATATTATGCTTCAACTATACTTCGATTAAAAAGGTGGGGAGGGGGGATTAGATGGGAGGTAGGGCCAATTTTCTATAACTACCTTTTTATCCATTCTCACACTTCAAGCATGTGCCCAAAGTTTATTTACATCCTATCTACTGAGTTGCCCACTCTCAATAACATCCATTCTAGGATCAGGTAAGTCAAAATATGAAGTGGGGCCCAGATTAACATTGCTCTGGTCACTATTAATATCTCTGTTTGATCTGACTCCTTAAAATATTAAAGCCAAATCTACTTTACATGTTACAATTCAAAGGCACAATTAGCAAATGCTTGGATCAGTATCATTTTCAAATTGTTACTCATTCTTTAGCTCAGAAATCCACTGTTTTTGACACTTCTCATCTACTTTTATGATGACATTTTATCTACCCTTGCCCTGGCCTTTGGCAGAAAACAATTTAATTCTAACTAAATAATTATAGAATTGTATTTTTTTAAAACAACAATCAGACAGACTTCTTGAAACATATTTTCCAGAATGTTGTGTGATTAACGGATACCATATCAGTTTTCAAACCCTGACAAATAAGCAACTGAGATTCAAAACACATAAAAATTGAGAAAGAAATCTTGTAAAGCCATACTTTGTGCTGTTTGATACAACAGCAGGATCCTGATCTCCTTTCATTCTCAATGAATTCTGTCTAACTGAGCTCTGTGCAAAGGTAAATCCTAAAGACATTAATATACACATTTATACATAAGACAAATATGTCAATTAGGACAAGTGTTTAATTCACCAATATGTCCTACTTGGATTTACTGAAAGCATTTCCTATTTTTCTTTTACTTCTTAAGCTTTACTTCTGATTTGAACATTTTGCCTTTTGTCTGTTAGAAGCAACAGAAAGAGGAGTAAAATCTTGAAAGAGAAATAGGTTGTGAAGAGACAGAGATCAAAATGGAATAAATAAGGGTGATTCAGGGTCGTTGAATGAACTTGGGAAGTGTGGGAGGCAGGGAGGAAAGAAGTCACATACAAACAGGTTGTTTAGAACAGAAGCGGGCTGAGCCATAGTTGATATGTTATTGGCATTAAATTCAAGAACCAAACTCTCTCAAAACAGGTTAAATGAAGAGAATTGGCAATTCTGGTAACCAGTGCAAGCAACAGGAAATTGGCCCTCAAACTTACTTTGTAATTCATGACATGTTTTGTTTCTATGGTTGGAAGGGAAGGGGAAGCATGTGCTGTCAACATGTGAATTCCACACAATCTAAGATAGCACAGTGATATATAGCCATTTAATAAAAACTTTGTCCCTCTATATTTAGGTCCCTTGGACACACTCAAAAAGAAAAAAAAAAAAGAATAAAAAGAAACTATAAGATGTTTGCCTACATAAAACTTGAAAACATAGGTATGATGGATAATGCACCATTTTCAAAAACTTTCAAGAAAAAAATGTAGTAACAAATACACCTCAGAATTACTATCCTTTACATCTAAAATACGTAATATCAAATAAAATGAGGAGATTCTAACAACACATGAACAAATATACAAATAGTTAATTCCACTCCAAAATGAAAATGGATAATAAAATGTTTTAGGATCATTCTTACTAAGAATCAATGAAATGTACTTGGTCACAATAGTATCCTCTGTGATTAACTATTAAATTAGCAATGGTTTTAGTTGTCCTCTCTTCTTCAGGGTACAGTAAAATGGGCGATCTTGTAAAATATAAAAATATAAGCAGGATAAGGTTTTTGAAAAATACATATACTTAAATCTTTAAAATGGTTCCTATGCCTTGACAAAGTAATTGCACTTCTGAGAACCTATGCTAAGAAAATGATAAAAAATACAAAGATTAACATATGGCATTTTTTACACTAGTGAAAAGAACTGGAAATGATCTAAATGCCCCCAAAAGGATGAATAGACTACAGTACAGTCATACAATAAAATACCATGCAATCACTAAAAATAATGTTTTTGAAGAGAGGCTAATAACAGAAAAGTCTTGCATTTATTTTAAAATGAAAAAAACCCAGCAAATGTAAAGTATAATTTCAACACTAGGTTCCAAAACAGCACAGAAGGAAGTATTACTTCTGAGTGGTAATGATGGGTTTTTCCTTTCCCTTTCCTACACTTTCTAATTTTTTAAAAAATAATGAGAATATATTATTCTTGTATTTAGAAAACAAATCCTACCTGTTTCATCTATCCCCAATAAAATTGTGTGGGTCTCAGAAGTATGCTTTCACTCTGCATGTAAATAGCTCATTCCTTTGAGATCTTTCTGTAGTTAGTCACCTCTGCTTGTTTTAACTTCAACTTATCAACTAGTTCTACATACTTTCATGGAATTAAAAATCTTCGAACAGAACCCAAAGTCAAGGGTAGCAAGTGTAATATATTAAGAACTTCAACTTGCATCACAGAATTAAAGCTAGGAACAAAAACTGTTAAGTTTTTAGTAACTGAAGGGGTTTTAATCACTTTAATACACTTTGCCCACTTTGATGCACTTGCAATCATAAGCCTAAGAAGAGTTATGTCATCTTATTACCTGAGATGGTTAAGCAGAGGCTGAAGTCTCTCATCTGACTGCACAGCAGGCAAGGACCTGGCTGTTAACTAAAAGAAGAGAACAGGGTTAGTAAAAACGGCAAAGATCAATTATGGAACACATCTGAACACTAAATGCAAAACGGGGAGAGGGGGTACTTAAAATGTAAGCACAATTTTTTTCTTTTTTAAATTAAAGAATTGCACAGAAAGCTGACACATGTGAGTAAAGCTAACTACATGGCCCTAAGTTTTGCAGGGTAGGTCACTGAGTTTAGAAGTAAAGAAAAAGGAGGTAAAGCAAAGAATAAGAGAAGAATATCTTGAGAACATCTTTTCATGAGTTCATGAGAAAACTTCTAGTTATAAAAATATTATCTTTGTAGGTGCACCTGGGTGGCTCAGTCAGTTAAGCGTCTGACTTTGGCTCGGGTTGTGATCTTGTGGTTCATGAGTGTGAGCCCTGCATTGGGCTCTGCACTGACAGCTCAGAGCCTGCAGCCTGCTTCGGATTCTGTGTCTCCCTCTCTCTCTGCCCCTGCCCCACTTGCGCTCTATCTCTCTCTCAAAAATAACAAACATTAAAAAATTAAAAATATACATACATTATCTTTGTAAATAAAAATGGAAAAACTTCTAAATTTGTAGCAACAAACTTTGTAGCACTGAATCGTGGGATGATGAAGAAACTGGGGAGAGGAACTTTCATTTATAGCTAAGCCACTGTGAAATTGGTTACATGCAGAATTGGTTACACACACACACACACACACACACACTCTCTCTCTCTCTCTCTCTCTCTCCCCCATGTACTCCTTCATTCTGAGAACCACATTACTATAAGAAACCAAGAATATCTTTTAAACACACAAAAGCAACTCAAAAGTATTTAATATTGACAACTGACACCAAACTTATCTAGAAAAGAAAATGTAAGATTCAAAGCCTTATTGTTAAATATTATACCTCAGGTTGAAAGTTTATCATGAAAATGTGAGCCTCTGCTATACTTTATTGCAATATTAATTATATCTCTATGTATCTCTCATTCTTTTCTGTTCTTAAAAGAAAGCCCTCTTATACTATAAGAATTTAACTCCCCCATGGGGCGCCTGGGTGGTGCAGTCGGTTAAGCGTCCGACTTCAGCCAGGTCACGATCTCGCGGTCCGTGAGTTCGAGCCCCACGTCGGGCTCTGGGCTGATGGCTCAGAGCCTGGAGCCTGTTTCCGATTCTGTGTCTCCCTCTCTCTCTGCCCCTCCCCCGTTCATGCTCTGTCTCTCTCTGTCCCAAAAATAAATAAACATTGAAAAAAAAAATTAAAAAAAAAAAAAAAAGAATTTAACTCCCCCAAAGTAAAAACATTCATCCAAAGCAACCAGAGAGCCTGAAGTAACCTTATTAAAACACCAAAACAAATGTAAAAGATTTCTTCTAGATCCTATTATGTCAAAATAGATCTTGAAATGTACCAGTGAATTATTTGACAGTTCACAAAACAGAACCTTCCTTAAAGCAAATGACAAACTGAAAGATAGCCTTTGCTTTTATACAGGGTATCCTTTCTAATTATTTCATACATTAATTAAAATGTTCTAAAAACAAAACACATTTAACTCATAACACCTAATTTTTAGTATTATACAAGTAAAATAAAATCACTTTTAAAACATCTAATATATACTATGCTTGTGGGGGAAAAATGTTGACCAAAATGCCACATGTGAAGTCATTCTAATTAAATCATCTAATTAATAAAATGGAGAGACATTCCCACTTTGGGACAAGAGTTAACACAAGTCAACAGTCAACAACTAATTTAAAATAAAGTGAGACAGTCTGCTGCAAATTTAGCATAGCCAAAAGACTCTCAGTATCTCTAAGAAATGTTAAATCTATACTTCATGACATAAAATGTTGTATGTTTTATAAGGTTTTATAAACAAAACACTTTTGGGGCACCTGAATGGCTCAGTCAGCTAAGCATCCAACTCTTTTTTTGTTTTTGTTTTTTCATTTAAAACAACACAGTAGAGAGCCTGATGGCAAGGCTCAAACTCATGAACCACGAGATTATGACCAGAGCCGAAATCGAACGCTTAACCGACTAAGCCACCCAGGCACCCCGCATCCCATTCTTGACTTCGGCTCAGGTCACAATCTCACGGTTTGTGAGTTCAAGCCCCACATTGGGCTCTGCACTGAGAGTGTGGAGCCTGCTTGAGATTCTCTTTTTCTGCTCCTCTCCAAGTGTGTACTCGCTCTCTCTCAAAATAAATTAACTTAAAAAGAGCCAAAATTTTATAAACATAACACTTTAATACACACAATATCTGCTAGTGTCAAATCCCTTAATAAAATGTCATCTAAGAGATTGCATGGCTCAGAACCAGAGTTATGCTCAAAAAAGAAAATTTATCTAGATATTTCAAAAGTGAATTTTCTGAAAACAGATGGAGAAGACAGACTGGGCTTTTTCAGTTACTTCTGTCAATCTACATAGCATGCTTTCTAATCAAACTGTCTTTTCTAAATGAAAGCAAACAAAAACACTCCAGTAACTGAAATATATTTCAAAATATATTGTTCATTCCATACAGAGAATATTTCTCAACTGAATGCTATCATAATCTTAGCCTTCATTTACTTTTTCCTAAACTATTAATACATCTCCACCCACTGTTGTTTCTGCTTCCACTCTTGCCTCTTCCCTAATTTATTCTCCACACAAAGGCCAAATTGAAATTTTCAAAATGAAAGTTAACCATTCCCCTCATTAGTCTGAAGTTATTACACCTGCTCTTTCATTAGACATTCTACAATGTCCTGTTGAGCCACACTGCTGAAACACTGGGCACAGGATGAGTGTGACTGACGACAAGCACACTTCAGAGATACTGCAGGTTCCATTCCAGACCAACATAATAAAGCAAATATTGCAAAAAAAGTGAATCAAGTAGATTGTCTGGTTTCCCAGTGCACATAAAAGTTATATTTACACTATATTGTAGCCTATTAAGTATGCATGGCATTACGTCTAAAAAAAATGTACTTACTTTAGAAGTACTTTACTGCTAAAAAATACTAACCGTCCTCTGAGCTTTCAGCAAGTCATAATCTTTTTGCTGGTAGAGGGTCTCGACTTAATGTAGATGGCAGCTGCCTGATCCAGGGTAGTGTCTGCTGAAGGATGAGGTGGCTGTGGCAATTTCTTAAAATAAAAGAGAAGTCTGCCACAACCATTAACTCTTCCTTTCAGGAATGGTTTCTCTGTAACACACAATGCTGTTTGATAGCATTATACCCAGAGAAGTTCTAGGGTCAATCGTCTAAAACCCTGCCGCTGCTTCCTCAACTAAGTTTATGTCATGTTCTAAACCCTATGTTATCATTTCAACCATCTTCACAGCATCTTTACCAGTACATTCCATTTCAAGAAACCACTTTCTGTGCTCATCCATAAGAAGTAGCTCCTCGTTTGTTCAAGTTTGATCATGAGCTTGCAGCAATTCAAGCGCATCTTCAGGCTCCACTTCTAAGTCTAGTTCTCCTGCTATTTCCAACACATCTGCAGCTACTTCCTCCACTGAAGTCTTGAACCTCTGAAGTCATCCATGAGGGTTGGAATCAACTCCTCCCAAATTCCTATTAATGTTGATATTCTGACCTCTTCCCATGAATCACAAATGTTCTTAATGGCATCTAGAATGTTGAATCCTGTCTGGGTTTTCAATTTACTTTCCCAGAACCATCAGAGGAATCACTATATATGGCAGCTACAATGTCACAAAATACATTTCTTAATTAATAAGACTTGAATGTTGAAGGTACTCCTTATATATTGTATTGGCAGGCATGAAAACATTAATCTTGTTCTATATCTCCGTCAGAGCTCTTGGGTGAGCATTGTCAATGAGCAGCAATATTTTGAAAGGAATCTTTTTTTCTGAGCAGGAGGTCTCAACAGTGGATTTAAAATATTCAGTAAACCATGCTGTATACAAATGAGCCATCACTCAGGCTTTGTTGTTCCATTTACAGAGCACAAGGAGAGTAGATGTAGCATAATTCTAAAGAGTCCTAGAATTTTCAAAATGATAAAGAAAGAGCATTGGCTTCACCTTAAAGCCACCAGTTGCCTTAAGGCCTAATAAAAGAGTTAGCCTGTTCTTGGAAGCTTTGAAGCGTGACACTGACTTCTCCTCTCTAGCTATGAAAGTCCTAGATGGCATCTTTTTCCAATATAAGGCTGTTTCATCTACATCGGAAATCTGTTGTTTAGTGGAGCCACCTTCATTAGTTATCTTGGCTAGATCTTCTGAATAACTTGCTGCAGCTTCTACATCAGCACCTGCTGTTTCATTTTGCACTTTGATGCTATAGAGACAGCATAGTTCCTTGAACCCCATGAAACAACCTCTGGGAGCTTCAAACTTATCTTCTGCAGCTTCCTCACCTGTCAGCCTTCACAGAATTAAACAGAGTTAGAGCTTTGCTCTGGATTAGCTTTGGCTTAAGGGAATGTTATGGCTGATTCAGTCTTCTATCCAGATCATAAAAACTTTCTCCATACAGCAATAAGGCTGTTTTGCTTTTATCATTCATGTGTTCACTGGAGTAGCACCTTTAATTTCCTTTGAGAACTTTTCCTTTGTATTCACAACTTGACTGGTACAAGAGGCCTAGCTTTAGGCCCATCTCAGTTTTTAACATGCCCTCCTCACAAAGCTTATTTCTTTAAAGTGAGAGACAAGTGAACACTTGTCTCATCCAAACACTTAGAGACCATTTTAGAATTATTAACTGGCCTAACTTCAATATTGTTACACATCTCAGGGAACAGGAAGGTCCAAGGGGAGAGAGAGACAGGGGAATGGGTGGTTGGTCAAACACAACACAGAAAACGTTTATCAATTAAGTTTACTATCTTCTGTGGGCACAACTTGTGGTGCCCCAAAACAATTACAATGGTACCATCAAATATCACCAATCATAGATCATCATAACAAATATAATGATAACGAAAATGTTTGAAATATTGGCAGAATTACCAAAAAGTAACATAGAGACAAAGTGAGCTAATGTAATTTGAAAAATGGCACCGATAGACTGGCTCAATGCAAGGTTGCCACAAACCTTCAATTTATAAAAAAAAAAAAAAAAACGCAGTATCTGCAAAGCACAATAAAACAAGATATGCCTGTATACAGTTTCTGCCAATTGCACAAGACACAACGGGAGCATATCAGGTAGAAATCTGCCATAGCTCCAGTTTCTGGAACACATATACTTAATGATTTGACTCCCATCTCACCGCTTCCCATTCCCTACAACTTATTTTCAAACGTCTTAATCACTGACAAGAATAATTCCTCAATCACTGGTCAATGCTCTGAGTAAAATTATTTCAAGGAAGATTTTGAATCTTCCAAAGGTTTTTGCTTTCAACTTTTAAAACAATTAGCATTTTCAAAAAGAGCATGTATCTCTTCATGGTAAGCATATGAGGTTATAAAGCTCTTTCCAAAGCTCTTTAAAGCCATCTGCTGACCTTTTGCTGACAGAACATAAACCTCATTTTAGGGACTGCTGGCTCCATCATTTCTTCTGAAATTTCTTTCTGAGTCCAAGTAGCTATGAGTTCATTACCTGGACTATGAGGGGCACTGCATCCCCAGCACTGGCATAACAGATATTTAATAAATTTTAATGTGTCACAAATCGAAAAACTTCCAAGTGTATAACTCCATGCAAATATATCCATATCTACATCTCATGGTTAAAGCTTTTCAAATTCATGCTTTGAGCAAAACTAAATCTAAATCAAAACTGAATCACAACTGTCAGCCTTACAAAAAAGCAATACACTATCATAAGATTTTCAACATTAAAAACTTTTCTCTATAACATGAAATGAATAATTGTCTAGTTTAAATAGGCTTTGGTTTGCACATTTTGTTTGTTTTTAATTAAAAAAAATACAGCAATGTCCTTGACATGTAACAATGAAAGAGAAGGAAGATCTATCACAGTTTATATCTGTGATGGCTAAATGGGCTGTTTGAGGTGGGGATGTTTCATGGGAACCATAAAAAAAAGTTGACATAACATATACTTTATTTCTTATTACTATTGAGAGGTTGGGGTGAGCTGTCAGAATGTCCTTTCATTATTAAGAATGCATCTAGTAAAATGAATTAACTAATGCAAGGCTTGTGTGGTTTTTAGACAAGTATAACAGATTACTGATTCTTTTTTTTTTTTTTTAACATTTATTTATTTTGAAAGAGGGAGAGCACTGGAGCAGGGGAGGGGCGGAGAGAGAATCCCAAGAAAGTTCTGCACGGCCAGTGCAGAGCCCAACACTGGCCGAACCCACAAACCATGAGTTCATGACCTGAGCCAAAGTCAGATGCTTAACTGACTGAGCCATCCAGGTGCCCCAAGATTACGGATTCTTAAAAAAATGTCATTTTAACAGTCAGTATCACTGAGTATATCTAGCATTTTGCACTATATGTAAGTACAAAAAATAAGGGATTCTGCCATCTAATAACTCTCCTTTTAAAAATTTTTTAAATGTTTTATTTATTTTAAGAGAGAGTGACAGCATGTGTGCATGCATGCATGCAAGTGGGGGGAGGGGGAGGGGTGAGAGACAGGGAGAGAGAGAATCCCAAGCAGGCTCAGTGCTGTCAGCACAGAGCCCAATGCAGGGCTTGATACAACAAACTGTGAGATCATGACTTGAACCAAAATCCAGAGTCAGATTTTTAAACAACAGAGCCATTCAGGTGCCCCTAACAATTCTCCTTTTAATGCCAATAAATACCACGTAGATTCAAAGGTACAAAACACAAGAGAAAGTCTGCAGGCATGTGGTCCAACTTTGTCACTATACTTCTGAGGAAACCAGGATCTTTTCTTTGTTTTTTTAATGTTTATTTATTTTTGACAGAGAGAGAGACAGAGAGAGAGAGACAGACAGAGACAGAGCACTAGTGGGGGAGAAGCAGAGAGAGAGGGACGCACAGAATCCGAAGCAGGCCGCAGGTTCTGAGCTATCAGCACAAAGCCCAGCATGGGGCTCGAACCCACACACTGTGAGATCATGACCTGAGCCAAAGTCGGATGCTTAACCAACTGAGCCACCCAGGTGACCCAGAAACTGGGTTCTTTAGACCATAAGCAGCTAGCTACCGCACTCGCGTAGAACCTGTGCTAGCTCCTGAAATCAGCATCCCCACAGTAGACAGCACTCTCCACGATTCCCAGCAAATCACACTACACCTGTAAAGCAGTCAAAGGCCCTTGCCTGATCCCAGTGTGATTCTGTCTCCTCTTATTTCCTTCACTTTTCAGAACAGGGCAGTGCTCTTCAAGAACCACCAACCCATAAACTTTCAGTCTTGAAGATTCCCAAATTTTGCGCTGAAGTTTCCTTAGCATTATTTGCAACTTGGCTCAAATGTAACTTCTGCCCACAGGCCTTCCCTAATCACTCCTGGTAAAGCAGCACCCTCTCTGCAGGTATTGTTATTCAGTCATCTCACAACATTCATCACTATCTGAAATCACCTTATTACTCTGCTTATTTGTGTCTTTCTCTTCCCAAAAGAATATAAACTCTGTCTATTCTGTCTTGCCCCCCACTTTTCCCCCACTACTTAAAACGGCATATGGTGTGGCATACAGTAGGCACTCAATAAATACTGTAGAGAAGATGAAAGATTCACCTCGCTCAAACATTTCCAATGGAACCATGAGCTTAGAAAAGTCTCCCCTAGACACTGGCCTTTTTGGTGTTGCATTTCTCAAGTTTTCGTAAGTAAATATGACCTATCAACTAGAGGGACCACACACATTTCTCTTTTCATTTCTAGCTGACTGGAGTATCTTAAGTCCTCCTTTTACAATGAGGGGAAGCACTCAATGCAGTTGAAACTATAGCTCCCTAGTTCAAAGGAAACAAGTAGCCCAAAAACACTAGTCCAGGGGCACCTGGGTGGCTCAGTTGGTTAAGCGTTGGACTTCACTCAGGTCATATTTTCACGGTCAGTGAGTTCCAGCCCCGCATCGGACTCTGTGCTGACAGCTCAGAGCCTGGAGCCTGCTTCAGATTCTGTGTCTCCCTCTCCCTGCTCCTCCCCTGCTTGCACTCTGTATCTCTTTCCCTCTCAAAAATAACATTAAAAAATTAAAAAAAAAAAAACAGTCCAAAACTCAAATTATGGATATACTATAACAGTAATCTAAATCTAAATACTAAAAAGTAATCACGACATAGTTCCTTCCTTCTAATCTATGTCTTTTGATGTGGATTTTTTTGTTTTGTTTTGTTTTGGTCATTCAATAATAGCTACAAATAAAACAAAAATGTCTACTAAAATATAATTTTCCCAACAATACTGAAAGTTTAAAACATACATCAAAGTTAAAAGTCTTCTACAGTGAACACCCATTAAAAAACCATAACCTGGCAAGACACATCCGCTTCAAAAATTTACAGAAAATGAGTCAGGAACAGTGTACAAGTGATTCTATTCAAATACAGCTCACTTAGATGTAAAAAAAAGAAAAAAGTCCTTTGTCATTTATGTAAATTGTTACATAATGAAGGAGCTATGTTAAACAATTTTCAAGATACTATTGTTAACTAAATGGGATGCACTTCCTGGTAGAGAAGTTATTTTGAAAGGAGTCTTACAACACTTCCAGCTCAAAAGGACACAAAGTTGCAAGAAAATTTAAATTCAAATAGCAATCAGAAGATTAATCTACTCAAGGATGGAAACCATAGATATAAAGCATGCTTGGCTCTCCTATCTTTTCAAGAGTAAGGCAAACACACAAATATTTTCTTCTGAGACTTTCCACTCAAATCAGATCAGCATGGAAAGAGTAATTTTTAGAATTATGATCCTGGAGGTAAGTACATGCATACATTTATTCTGCATACATTTGTGTTTGAAACAGTTCAAGAGAGGAAAGTAAGGCTGAGTGATTTTCTAGCAGTATGAGGAACTGTTTGTAGGTGAGTGATCCAGGTATCTAAGATAAAGAATCAAACTATGATAGAAACAGTGGCAAGGAAGTGGAAAGGAAGACATGAATGTGAGAAGTATGAAGGAGGTATACTCCGCATAATTTTATGCCTAAAACAGAAGCATATGCTATAGAGGACATCTAGGCAGGTAGATTATTCTATTAACTGCAACATAGTAACTATAGGAAGAGGAGGTTGGGAAGAAGAAAGGCAATCAAGTGTTTTGGCATGCTGAATTTGAGGTGCTTCTGAATACCCAAGTGGCAACTGAATATGTGGAGCTAGAGCCCAGGAGAGGATATGGGGTTAAAGATATAAATTCAGGTGTTATCAGCAGGTAAGTCACAGGTAAAATCATGGGCTGGCAAAAAAGGCCAGGGATTACACATAAAGCAGTGATGTCCAACTGTTATTCACAAGTAGGTTATAGAGCCCAGTGTGGAGGGTTCATTCCAAGCTACATCCAGGAAAGACGTCTGATTGCCAATATCTGCTCTGGATATGGAATGGGAGATTAGAGGTTATCTGCCTGGTGTGGGCTATCCCTAGTGGGAGTAATCAGAAAAATAACGAATTTTGCCAATAGACTTAAAAGTTTGTAACACTGATTCTAAGAAATTACAGATTTACTAGAGAGAGGGAGAGAAAGAAAGACAATACAACCAACAGCTCCTTTAACTCTTTCAATAAACACCTGGAATAAATGAATTACAGTTTGTAAAAGAAAATGTTCGCTAAGGAAAGCATTCTGCCTCCAGCTGTGAAGCTGCTGCTCTTAATATGTTAAAAGAGACTGTGCTATCAGCCAGTTGTTATTTTGAAGCAGAATTTTTAAAGGGCCCTGTAGAAAGGGGAAAAAGAAATCATGATTTTCTTCTTCAAATGATGGGCATGAAGGGAAGGAGCAAAAATACACAAGGAGCTAAACTACATAGGTAAATACGGTACATGATTCTTTAAGAGTCAATAGACATTTCAAAAACAAAGGTGACTCAATCAGTTGAAAATGAAGAACAAAAGGGTGGCTTCATTTTAAAATAATAAATCCCTTCTTTCTGAACGACTCGCCCAACACTGGCTAAATTAAAACACATAAAAATGACAAGAAAACAATGCTCACTTGGAAAATATTGCTCAATTTTGTTCTCTGGGGTTTTACCCTCTACCACTGATTTCACCTTCCTTACAAAACTCAAGAGGAATGACAATATGCACTAATATCAAAGTTGTACCTTAAAAGAACTCCAAGATAGGTAATCAGCACGAGTTAGACCTTTCCTTTCATACCATCTTGTTCTGCTCAAAAAGGCAGAATCGTACTTACTCTCTCTTCCAGTGATATTAGGGCAGTGGCATTTATATATATCTACAAATGACAAAGACACCAAATTTAGTGTTTTTTGTTCTGGTTTGGTTTTTTACTTTTTTACTGTAAATAGACTTTATTTTCACAGCAATTTTAGGTTCACAGCAAAACTGAGAGGAAGATAGAGAGATTTACCATGTACTCATCTGTATAACCTCCCCCATTACCAATATCCCCCATGAAAGTGGCACAGTTACTACAACTGACGAATCTATGTTGACAAACCCAAAGTCCATAGTTTACATTACGGTTCACTCTTCGTGCTATACATTCTATGGTTTTGGACAGATATATAATGCATGTATCACCACTTTAGTGTCATACAGAACAGTTTCAATGCCCTAAAAATCCTCTGTGTTCCACCCATTCATCCCTTCCTTTCCTCTCCCCTCTCCTCCCCAATGCCTGGCAATCACTTATCTTTCTACTCTGCTGTCTCCTTAGTTTTGCCTTTGCTAGAACACTGTAGGGACCACAGGCAGACCACCCCAAGATGGGCCACTTGGACATAAACATTATGTTGAGTTCAAAACAATCAAAACCCAGCAGATTCAGGAAAAGCTCTTTACTTCCCCTTCAACTGCCTGCGTATACTAGAAAGAGAGCTATTAACAGTGATTCCTCTTTACCTAAGAAACTTCCCTACCTAACAGGGCAACCTTGGTTTTGCAAACATCTCCTCACCTTCCTGCTAATGGTTTTCTCCCCTATGTGTCCTCAGACCATATCCCTCTCCTTAGGTCATACAAGCAGTGCACTGTCACGCTGTCTTCAGAATTTCCATGTCCATATCGATTCCCCATACATATGCTATTAACTTGAATTTTCCCCCATTAATCTGTCTGATATCAGAAGGACCCAGAGGGAAAGAAATCTTTCCTCCCCAACAATATCACATAGTGGGAATCAGAGAGTATGTAGCCTTTTCAGATTGGATTCTTTCACTTAGCAATATGATTTTAAGATTCTTCCATGTCTTTTCATGGTTTGATAGCTCACTTCTTTTTAGCATTCCATCATCTGGATGTACCATGGTTTACTTATCTATTCACCACCTGAAGGATGTCTGGTTGCTTCCAACTTTTGGCCATTATGAATACAGCTGCTATAAACATCCATGTGCAGGTTTTGTGTGGACACAAGTTTTAAACAGGTGTGTTTTTAAATTAAGAACAAGTGGGAATGCTTTTCAAAATGCCTTCATAGTCTCATTTCATACAAGATTTGAGATGGCTTCCACTGCACCTTACTTCACCCAAGAATACCAACTCAAAATCTAGAATACTAACACTTTTCTAAATTGAAGATGCATATATTATGCTTATGCCTCAATTCTAAGAGATAAAAATTTATAGGTTGAAAAACTTTTTTGAAATCTAAAGGCAACAATTTATTTAAATGGAGGCCTTAGAGCAACAAAAGATACAGCTCTAGAGAGCACAGGTTGCTGAACAGAACTATCACTTTTATTACTGGGACCAAGGCAGATGCCAAGTAAAATTAACTTTTAGAAGCAGCTGCTCTTTTAACTTCACTGATGTTAACCAATGGAAAATCCTGTTCTTTTTGAACTCCATTTTCTTATAATAGCAATGGATCCCAATTACAAATCCCAAACTGTGAGAACACACATTATATTCCCCCTTCCTCCTGGAACCAAGTTTGTTGCCCAGTTTCATGTTCCCCTTTGGCTGCCTGAGATGCTGTTCATCACTAATCCTAACACTCTAGTGCTCAGATGCCCACAGTACTTTCTGGTTTTCACTGGGCTCACACACACATTATCTTACTTGATCTTCAAAACAGACTTGGTTTCATCAGTACAATGCTTCAGTACATGAAAATTTCCCTATCAGGTAGCCTCAAACATGATTTTCAATATGTAGGCTCTAAAAACCAACCAACAACCTTGTCAAGCAAAACGCATAGATTTCATTTGAGCTCTAAACATGCCCAAGTAGTTTAATTGCCAAAGAATAATAAACAGTGCAGAGTTAACAAGATATTTCCAGTTCAGGGGTCTGGATGATATGAAGAACTGAGAGAGTAAACCTGGGAATAACGCAAGCAGACATCCCAGTGCTGATTTTTGATCATGAAACCCATGGTGTGAAAAGAAGCTTGTTATTCAGAGGCTAACCTAAGCACCTTACTGATGCTCTACATCACTTAGAAATGTAAAACAACTGCTTGAGCAAGGAAAAAAAGGTATTAAGAGATATGCAGTGATAAATGTACATGGATCACTGGATTTTCTTCCATAAAGTAAAACACCCATAAAATCATTTTACTTCTAAAATACTCCAATAATTTTGGTTCAAAATTCTCAAGCTACTATAGCAAGCAGTTTCACAATTAGACTTCTCACAAGCCAAACAAAGATCTGGCAAGTGGAATTTGACACATTTTGTTTTTCATGTTGGCACCCAAGAGATAATGCATTGTCAAACTTCTGTTTGTCTTCTTAAAGGACTGCTCTTGTGGAGGCAACAGCAACTCAGCCAGCACTCCTCATGTTTTTACTACATGCAGGGCATTTTATTAGAAGTTCTATACAGACTGTTATCCTCACAATATCCCTAAAAGTGATATTATCCCCAAGGCACATGAGGGCTTCATAAACTGTTCAGCCAAAGACACCTGGAACACCCAAGTAAAGGCAACAGGTGACCTCTGTGTTCTAAGCACCAAATTTTTTTTAGCCTCATGTATTTGTCTTACATACTTATCCAAAATTTGCATTTGATTCTAGAACCTGTCCTTCTTGGTTTTACTATAGAGATGTTTACTTTACCATTGAGTAAAACAGTACCATTACTGTCCTATCTATACTTTTTACATTCCCTAATATATCTAGTCATAAATATTTGGCCATCCTAAAGCTTTAGAAAACATAATATACCACATCTATACTCTTTCCAGCTTCCCTGAAAGAAATCTCCAGTGCTACATTTGCGATAAGGAAGTCAGCTGAGAGGATTCTGGCCCCTGCTGGATTTCACTGGCCACATTCTCTCTCATTTTGTATAACTACCACAATTACACAGAGACGGAACTGACATTTGTTCAGCCATAAATCTTTATATGCAAAGACTCTAAAAATCACTTAAATTCCTAGGTTTTTCATTCATTTAATAAATTTGTGAGGCAGTAACAGAAGTCCTAAAGTTCCTTATTCATTACATTTTCATTCATCATTTCTGCCTCCCAAAACATCTATACCAAATTTAGTTAAATTTACATCTCTCAATTTCCCATTTAAGGTAAGAAATATACTTATCTGGGTTTTCCACAACCAAACTGTTCCTTTTCTGTTTGTTATTTGTAACCATGAATCTTGGGCAAAATATTATGTGGAAGTTTTTCATAAAGCTTCCTAAATATGCACATAAATTGTACTATGTGCACTGAAATTGCCAACTGCATCTATAGGCTTCTAGTAAATGTTTAAAAGACTGCCCAGACAGAAGAGTGGCTTTCATAGTGCATGCTATTTATCTTCTTTAAGTAGTACAGTCCACAATTCTTTAACTTCCTGCTGAGTCTGTTTCCTGGTATAAATGGCAGACATAAGCTACACATTACATTGGCAAACTTATCTCCATTCTAAATATTACTAAACAATGTGCCACTGCTGATACTGGAAATTTTAATTAAACATAATCTATTCTGCACTACACTTACATACTTAAATTTATTAAATAATCTAAAACTAATGTCAAAGGGTCTACAATTATGTTCATTAGTAAAGTGAAGACACAAAAGATATATATGTCTAAGTACATATTTTAATTCTCTACAAGAATTCTTTTTCCGTTGACATGGACTTTTACTAACACTTGGAAGTAGAGATAGAGCAATAGGGAGTGTAGCAAACGGGGTGGATAATATCTATCAAAACAGCACCAGCATTCTTCACAGAGCTAGAACAAACAATCCTAAAATTTGTATGGAACCAGAAAAGACCCCGAATAGCCAAATTAATCTTGAAAAAGAAAACCAAAGCAGGAGGCATCACAATCCCGGACTTCAAACTGTATTACAAAGCTGTATTCATCAAGACCGTATGGTACTGGCCCAAGAACAGACACTCAGATCAATGAAACAGAATAGAGAACCCAGAAATGGACCCACAAACATATGGCCAACTAATCTTTAACAAAGCAGGAAAAGACTATCCAATGGAATAAAGACAGTCTCTTCAGCAAGTGGTGCTGGGAAAACTGGACAGCGACATGCAGAAAAGGAAACTGGACCACTTTCTTACACCATACACAAAAATAAAATCAAAATGGATGAAAGACACCAATGTAAGACAGGAAGCCGTCAAAATCCTTGAGGAGAAAGCAGGCAAAAACCTCTTTGATCTTGGCCGCAGCAACTTCTTACTCAACATGTCTCCGGAGGCAAGGGAAACAAAAGTAAAAATGAACTACTGGGACCTCATCAAAATAAAAAGCACAGGTAGCCTACAGAATGGGAGAAGATATTTGCAAATGACATATCAGTTAAAGGGTTAGTATCCAAAATCTATGAAGAATTTATAGACACTTCTCCAAAGAAGACATCAGATGGCCAACTAACACATGAAAAAATGCTCAATATCTCTCATCATCAGGGAAATACAAATCAAAACCACAATGAGATACCACCTCACACCTGTCAGAATGGCTAACATTAACAACTCAGGCAACAACAGGTGTTGGCAAGGATGCAGAGAAAGAGGATGTCTTTTGCACTGCTGGTGGGAATGCAAACTGGTGCAGCCACTCTGGAAAACAGTATGGAGGTTCCTGAAAAAACTAGAAATAGAACTACCTTACAACCCAGCAATTGCACTGTTAGGTATTTATCCAAGGGATACAGGTATGCTGTTTTGAAGGGACACATGCACCCCCCATGTTTATAGCAGCACTATCAACAATAGCCAAAGTATGGAAAGAGCTCAAATGTCCATCAATGGATGAATGGATAAAGAAGATGTAGCATATATATATATACAATGGAGTATACTCAGCAAACAAAAAGAATGAAATCTTGCCATTCAGAACTACATGGATGGAACTAGAGGGTATTATGCTATGTGAAATCAATCAGAGAAAGACAAATATATGACTTCACTCATATGACGACGTTAACAGACAAAACAGATGAACATAAGGGAAGGGAAACAAAAATAATATAAAAACAGGGAGGGGGACAAAACAGAAGAGATTCTTAAATATGGAGAACAAACAGAGGCTCACCCGAGGAGTCGGGGGGGGGGGGTGGCCTAAATGGGTAGGGGGCATTAAGGAATCTACTCCTGAAATCTTCGTTCCACTATATGCTAACTTGAATGTAAATTTAAAAAATAAATTGATAAAAAAAATAAAAATAAAATAAATTTTGAAAAGAGGGAGTGGATAGGATTTTTATTAAAGCATCAGTAACAGCGATGTATTATGTGACAAAACACTGTCCTTGGGAAGGCACTTGAAGAAATGGAGGGTCTTGGGTTGTTAAAAACAACTGATCAACAAGGATACTTAAGAGTTCCATTTCCTTCCACAGCTGAACTTCAAATCACTGATCCAAATGTATAGTTCAAGCATGGTAGCCCCAGATGGCTAACAACATATTTCTAACATTTATGTTAACAGATGCTGCAAAATGTATTCATTTGTTTAGTACTTCAGCTACTTTTTCTTGCCTTTATGACCTAATTTTCTTGCTGTCTTAAAACACCTTGATTTCTTCCTTGATAGAGACTCTGACTTTGTAGATATAGCAAGTGTTTTTAATTAAATGTAAAAAAGCCCAGTGCTCCTTCACATCTCATTCATAGCTTCTTTCTCTAACCTGAAGCGAGATACTGCACTATTTTTGGATTCATTAAGTAGTCCTACAGTTTTCCTCTAAAAGGTGCTTCAGTCAATTAGGTGTCGACTTTGGCTCAGGTCATGATCACATGGTTCAGGGGTCCGAGCCCCCATCGGGCTCTGTGCTGACCGCATGGGCCCTTCTTGGGATTCTCTCTTTCTCTCCGCGCCCCCCCCCCCCCCCGCTTTCTCTCTCTGCTCCTCTCTGACTCATGCTTTCTCTCTCTCTCTCTCTCTCTCAAATAAACTTAAAAAAAAATAAAACTATTATATAATTTCTATCCTCTAATAAAGAATTTGTATATTTAGGCCCTTCTGACATGAGCTTCTTGACATATTTGACTAGCTTCCAATTACACAAAATTAGAGTCTTGTGATTAATTATAGAACTTCTGATTATATTGAAAACAAATCAGAATAGGAAAAATAATTTCCATTGCTAGGACATAAAAATCAGTGACAAACTCTAATTATGAAAAGGAAATAGAAAAGTATAATCTCTTTACTGTGGTAAAGACATTTATTTAAACAATGGAACTGGACTTCTCACCTCAGTTTTCTATCAGATAAGATGCATTTTCAAAAGGGTTTATCATAAACTTAGAGACAAAATTCATCAATATGATTAAGGAAGTAAGTAGGAATATGAAATAAATGTATTTTGAAATGCTTCAACAAACACAGCAGGGTACCCCAAATGCTATTCTTGTCTTTCTTCCTTTTATTTTTTTCAAAATTAGGCATCATCACAAGTAACAACCTGAATCACTGATGTCTTCTCATTTCTCATTTCAAATAATATACAATCCCTTTAAGAACACAGACCCAAGCTCCTGAATTTAATTTACTTAGTATATAAAAACGAACCATTTCATTATTAATTTAAATCACGTAGTAAATTTAAACTGCATGCAAAATTCTATTTTCCTAAGAAAAACAGGTATTTTTCTTATTCCCTATTTCCTTTCAGGTTATGACCTTTTCTATTATTTTTAAGGTTCGAGATAATTACTAGATTCTATGGTAAAGAAGAAATGCTGGTCTCAAAACTGAAAGAATCCTTACCTGCTGGCTTAGCTAGAGAAGGTTTTCTTTTTTTGTTTTTTAATAACGTGGCTATAAAAATTGCCTATTGTTCTCACTGCCCCAAACTATAAGCTGACATTTTAGTGATGGAATGGACCCTAGCTAATATTTCTTGCAAGTTATAGTATACAGGGTTTGGATTCTAGACCACTATGACATACTATTAAGTGCACCTATCCCATCTGAATCAAAGCACAAGGTATGAAATCAAGAAAGGGCTAAAGAAAGCATGTTTAAAGATACATTTCCTAAGAGTAATCATTTCAGTATATCATATTTGTAAAACATCCTGTGATATCAGAACAGCTAGTTGAGACTTTTAAAAGACCTTGACATCATTTGACTGATTGTTTTCAAATGACATTATTTCATACTTTCTGGCACAATCAGGCTGATAGTGTTTGATGGATAACCAGACAAGCAAAGGACAAGTCTGAGCAATAGCCATCCTTTATATCTGACATCTTCATGTTTTATTACATATCTTAGGGAAAGAGAAAGGGAACAAAAACCCCTAGGCAACACTAGTTCCAAAAGATCTTACTACACACAAAAAGGCCCAAATCAGTATGATTTTAAAGCAGCCAATCTTGACATAAAAATCCATTTTGTTGCAACTAAAGAATCATCAACAGTTCTAAAATTGAGAGGAATAGAGATCTGCATCTTACACTTCTTCAAGTTTACTTTCTCTAATAAAGTGCTTTAAACAAACGGCCTCAAGATCCCCTGTACAAAGCACAGTATACCAAATGCAAAGCTTGGTTTTTCCTGTTCTGCTGTCTGTGCCTGACTTATATTGCCCTCTCAGCTTGTTCATTTTAATCAAATGTAAATGAATGCCAGCATGAACTAAATCACTCCTACCAAGAGGCTTCAACAGTGTTGGCATGTGAACTATCAGACAGCTGACAGAATTTTAAAGTCAACTACTGAAAAATACATATATTTGTCCTAAATCTCCACTGAGTTTTTTTTAAGTGACATTAACATTACATAAAAGTGCTCAGCAGACTTTTTTTTTTTTATTATAGACACTTCATAGTAAAAGTATGGAGAACTAAGGATTTAAGCCAAGTGGACATTTGCAACAGCAGACTGTGACTTTTCATCAATGTTCTAGCTGGAAGTCAAAGAAAGAATTTTTGGCCCCTGTGCCAGGAAAGAACAGAAATACCATTCACTAATATGAGCAGGAATCTGGAAGGAAAGGTCAAGGTTCAGTTTTGCCCATGTTAAACCTGAACTGCCTGTTGGACAATCAGAATTATCTGGACTTAAGAAGTAAAACTATAAAACCAGTCAGTCAGACTCTGAACATTCTTCACATTTCTGTGTTTTAACATAATTTCTACCCTGAAAACTATAGCAACCAAATAGTGTCTTGCAGTCTTGGTGTTCCTTTTCATGACTAGCTACAATTAATGGATATAAATATCACTTGCTCCAAGAGCATTCAGTTCTAAGATCCCTGACAGCAACTGAAGTCTTACAAAAAGCTCTTACGCCACCCAACAATTAGAACACTGAACCATCATTTGTTTCAGGGATGCACTGACAGTATGGTAGCTACTAGCTCTATGTGGTACTGAGTTCTTAAAATGTGGTTAAATTGAGATATGCTGTAAAATACACACCAAATTTCAAAGACCTACTATGGAGAAGAGAAGGTACAGTATCTCATTAAGGCGAGCCTGGGTGTGTCAGTTGGTTAAGTGATTGACTCTTGATTTCAGCTCAGGTCATGATCCCAGGGTCATGAGATCGAGCCCCACACTGGGCTCCACACTGAGCATGGAGCCTGCTTGGGATTTTCTCTCCCCACCCTCTCTGCCCTTCCCCCGCAAATAAATAAGCTTAAAAAAAAAGTTTGTATAGGGGCGCCTGGGTGGCGCAGTCGGTTAAGCGTCCGACCTCAGCCAGGTCACGATCTCGCGGTCCGTGAGTTCGAGCCCCGCGTCGGGCTCTGGGCTGATGGCTCAGAGCCTGGAGCCTGTTTCCGGTTCTGTGCCTCCCTCTCTCTCTGCCCCTCCCCCCCTTCATGCTCTGTCTCTCTCTGTCCCAAAAATAAATAAACGTTTGAAAAAAAAAAAAAATTTTAAAAAAAAAAGTTTGTATATTGATTACATATTGACATAATATTTTGTATGTATGTAATACAGTATAATTACTTTCATCCTTTTAAAACTTTTTTAATGTGGATACCAGAAATTTTTAAATTACATATGTGGTTTACATTATATTTCTACCGGACAGAGGATTTCTGAGCCAAAAATGAGTATGACTTCTTTTGGGTATACAAGCAGTGATAACAGACAATGTAAACAATTAAAATCTAAGAGCACAAAGAAGAGCAACTGAAGGGGCGCCTGGGTGGCGCAGTCGGTTAAGCGTCCGACTTCAGCCAGGTCACGATCTCGTGCTCCGTGAGTTCGAGCCCCGCGTCAGGCTCTGAGCCATCAGCCCAGAGCCTGGAGCCTGTTTCCGATTCTGTGTCTCCTTCTCTCTCTGCCCCTCCCCCGTTCATGGTCTGTCTCTCTCTGTCCCAAAAATAAATAAACGTTGAAAAAAAAAAAAATTTAAAAAAAAAAAAAAGAAGAGCAACTGAAAATTACTTGTGTCATATTCAATTACTAGAAACAGAAAATCATCCCTTTTACATCTATGGCTACAAAAACACATTTATTGCCCCACTATGAGGTCAAATAGAACTATACCCCCCCCCAAAAAAAAAGGATAGAATTCTTTAATGAAAATAACTTTTCTCAAATATTTATACCCAATCACAAAATTATATATCTTGATCACCCACCCTAAATCTGTTTTCAAGAAGTAAGGTTCTAAAGAAAATATGTCCCTTATTACATTGGGAAACAGTTTATCAAATGCAATATGAATTAATGAATTTACTTTTCAAGTTTTCAATTATATATTACACAGATATTTTCCCTAACCTCAAATACGCAGAATAACAGAGAACCTCAGGGCTAAACAGGTAATTTAGTCTGATTCATGTTAATGTGTGGATAGTCAATTCTTTTGCTCCAAAAGTTTAGATTTCTTTGGCTATGATATTCCTAAATTTCACGAGTCTATCAAGATGTGCTGGATTTTTTTTATCTTTAGGATTTTCTTACCTTTCATCTTTGGTATCCTATTAACCCTTGAAAGTCTCTGTTCTTTCTTAATTCTGAGTTATTTACCATCATCATTTCTTTGAATATTTTTCTCTCCGCCAATATCTTTTCTCCCTTCAGAGAATACTATGATCTTAATGTTGGCATTACTATTTCTGTCCTCCATATTTCTTAGCTTTCTCAATATTTTCAATTTCTGCTTTTCTCTGCCTTCAGAGGAATTCCTCAACAGGATCTTCAAGTTCATCAGAGCATTTTTCACTTGTATTCATGCTCTTTATCTAATTCATTAAGTTCTTTACTTCAACTACTATATTTGTCATATCTAATATTTCTACTTTATTCTTTTTATACTTAACACTAGTACTGTCCTCTTTTATTGCTGAGTATATTTATTTCTATTTATTGCTATCATTTTCATTATTATATTTGTGTTTCCAGCAGTGGCTATGCTCTTCATATATCTAATCATTTTGGCCTACAAGGTCGTATTCACCAAAGGATAGGAGTTAGAAGATCTAGAAACATGTGTGAAAAATGGTCAAAAAACCAACTCCTACTATTATTCCTCTTGGTAAATTTGAAAAAGATGAAGAAGATGAGCCATAGGCACCAAATAATCACTCTTGACCACTTCTTTCTGCTACCTACAACAAGGCAATTCCTTTGGAAGGGATTAGCCTTTAAACTCTTAAAAGCAGCAACACTGGGAGAAGGCAATCTTGGGAGGGACAATCTGCAAGTCCTAGGAGGACGAGTGCTGTCTCTGGGTTTGCTGGTTAGTTGATACCTGTTTTCATTAGCTTCTCACCCCAGCAAGGCTTATGCCCTCCCCTGACAGGATCCTACTGATAAGGATTTCTATAGCAGAGGGGTAAGCAATTAACATCTTAAGGCATGTGGAGGAAGTCAAGTCAAAAACAAAACTTTTGAAAAGGAAAAAACCTTAAAACAATGTATTTTCTCTCAATTCCTCAAGCTAGCCTGTATCCCAAGCTAACAGATTTAGGTTTTTTTGATGATTTTAGTTATTTCCTCAGATCCATGGTTTCCTCTTACTTCTGTCATCTCTCCATGGTTAGTTTTGGGGAAAGGAGACAAATGCCCACATTCACTCCATCATGACAGAATCCCAAATAACTCAGCAAAGGAGTAAGCTACGATTCAGTAAACTGATAAAATATTAGAAAATAGGATTACTTTAAGTAACTGATTATTAATGAATTGGTAAATGAATATAAACAGTCCAATGGGTTTTTTTGTTTTCTGAATAATGTAACACTTTTAAAGCACCATACATAAAAGCAAAAATAAATGGGAATGCAAGCTGGTGCAGCCACTCTGGAAAACAGTATGGAGGCTCCTCAAAAAACTAAAAATACAACTACCCTATGACTGAACAATTGTACTACCAGGCATTTTTCCAAGGGACACAGGTGTGCTGTTTCGAAGGGACACATGCACCCCCATGTTTACAGCAGCAATATCAACAATAGCCAAAGTATGGAAAGAGCCCAAATGTCCATCGATGGATGAATGGATAAAGAAGATGTGGTGTACACACACACACACACACACACACACACACACACACACACACACACTGGAGTATACTCGGCAATCAAAAGGAATGAAATCTTGCCATTTGCAACTACATAGATGGAACTGGAGGGTTTTAAGCTAAGTGAAATTAGTCAGAGAAGGACAAAAATCATATGACTTCACTCATATGAGGATGTTAAGAGACAAAACAGATGAACATAAGGGAAGGGAAACAAAAATAATATAAAAACAGGGAGGGGGACAAAACAGAAGAGACTCATAAATATGGAGAACAAACTGAGGGCTACTGGAGGGGTTGTGAGAGGGGGGATAGGCTTAGTGGGTAAGGGGCAGTAAGGAATCTACTCCTGAAATCATTGTTGCACTATATGGTAACTAATTTGGATGTAAATTTTTAAAAATAAAAAATTAAATTTAAAAAAATAAAAATTAAAAATTAAAGTAAAAATACACACCTCAACACACCTCAAATCCAAATGGTGGACTAACACCAACAACTAAGAATAATTCTTAAACAGTGCTTGTGATACAATCTAAGTATCGTTAGGAAAGCAGTCACGTGCAGGTTGCTGCCCTTGAGTAGCTACAGAAGAAATGTCTTGGGCTCGGAACACTTCCTTACAGAGAGAAAAAGAGCTCCCACAGCCTGTGCTGGTCACATTTCTCAGTTTGGGAATATCTTTCCCTGTTCTGGGTCTGATGTGCAGACACAGGTTTGTTCTGCTTAAACCTGTGTATCATGTGGCACGTGGCCAACTCCACTGCTATCTCTGTTCCCAGCAGCAAGAGAATGGTGTCCTTCACGTGCAGCACAGAGAGGTGAGTAAAGACCATCTCCCTACATCAGACAGGCTGTGGAGCAAGACCTTCTGGCCAGAGAGAGCCAAGGTTCACTACAGAAGCTGATCTTGTTCTGCCTCTTCTCTATGTGAATAAAGCGTTCCTCTATCCAATGTTTGCGTGAGTCATGGCTTTTTTGGTGACCTCAATACCTGCAAACCACACAGTGGGTTGACATCCTGGGATTGCTGTCCCTGGTGACAGGCATGGTCTTGCCCTTTGCTAGACTCCACAAAGTGGGACTCCTCCCCTGGAGATGGTAACAGGTGTCACTTGCTTAACAAGTATAAAAACATTCTCAGAATCTCAGATTTTTCAATGAAATTCCTAGTGACTTAAATTACATTCTACTTTGAAACTAATCATAGTTCCTAATGTTAAAAAGGCACAGCTTCGAAACCTCACTGTATCAACTCTGGAGTTTTCCCAGGACTACTGCTCCTGGCCCACGTTATATTGCAGATGATGAGGGGCACAGGAAATGCTGTTGAAACAATGATCCTGGAAAATCTGATCTACTGGGATTCCAACCAACACCACCAAGAAACATCACATCATTACTGGCCATTCATTTTACTGGGATTCTCCTTTCCAACCACCTAAAATATAAAATCAATACTGTGTATGCTCTGACTGTAGCCAGGGTGAGAAATCTGGTATAAAGAACACAGTAATGAATGATGTCAACTGGAGCTTAAAGTCAGGCCCAGATTCAAATACCTAGCCCATATAAGTCATATGGCCTTGGAGTATTCAGTTCCTCAGTGCCTCAATTTCTTCATCTGTGAACTGATGGGACTGGTTCTTATGGCTACTGTAAGAACTACACAGAGTAAATGAAAGACACTTACAGACCTAATACGCCTTCAATTATTTATTCAGCAAATATGTACTGTGCAATACATGCGGCTGTCCACTAAGAGCTCCTGGCTGCCGCTAACTCACCACTACTAAAATTACCACCATCACCATTACTACTACTTCCATGATTTTACATAAATTGACTGAGCTTCACTCAGAATTAATACGTTAACCCTTGAGGCAATTACCCTAAGAGTACATTTACTGACTGAGTTCTCAAATTATTTCAATTTCCAACGGATCCAAACCTGCTTCTTTAAAAAAAAACAAAACAAGACAAAAACCTATTACCAAATAGTTTTTAGTAAAATGTTACCTCCACAAGTCGGTAAACATGTTTCTCATTATCTCTAAATACATTATTAGTACCATAAGAATAAAATGACTTTATATTTTTAAACATCAAATAAATTCAGCCCCCAACATGATATAGATTGCTACATTTTTACCACAATATTATCCCAAAAGTGGACAATTCTTTATAAAGCAACATCTATACATTCATATATACAAATACACATACAGATACCCGACACACACATCAGATATAGGTCTCTTTTATGCTAGCTTACACCTTCTTGTCCATCTTCACTACATGAATATTTCATAGAAGAGGGTAGACTTGAAAACACTGATTCAAAACCAAGTTGAGTGCTTGTTTCAATTAAAATTTAATATTAAACAAGCTTATTAGAAGACATTTCTTTGCTGTAACTTTCTAGGGGAATTGTCAGAACTTGACTTGTCATCTTTTAAATTGTTTTTCTGATGCAACAGTGACTGTAAAGATTCAAGGGCTAAATAAAAGGCACCAAAAATAAACATTAAATGTATTTGCCAAGCAGCATACAAGTTTTTCTGAACTGCTTTATTTTTATAATATGAATAAAATCCTTATGCTTCACACTAGAAGAAATCAAATGTATATTCTATGGAATATAGATGGGGGGGGGAGACTGTGGCTCCAGTAACTTTTATATAAATAATTAACCAAATAAATATTTATTGAATGTCTACTCAATTTTGCTCCACTTTCCCCAGCTATCCATGTCACAAGACGAAGCTACTTCACAATAAATATTGGTCAATGCTGGTCATCTAGCAGTTTTCCAAGACCTCATTTCTGACTCCTACATTTCTCATTTAATGTGAAATATGACTGGTTGAGTTATGAAGATAGTGCAACTGTTAGGGAAGTTGAGCATGTCATGTATACTAAACATATCAGGAATCTGTCCATGTGCCCAGTGCCCTCTTGTATTTTTTAATGTTTATTTACTTTTGAAAGAGACAGAGAGAGAGAAAGCGCATGCATGTGCAAGCGGGGAAGGGCAGAGAGATAGAGGGGGGGAGAGAGAGAGAATGCCAAGCAGACTCAGCAAGCTTCAGCCAGAGCCCAACATGGGGCTCGATCCCACAAACCGTGAGATCATGACTTAAGCCAAAGTCAAGAGTTGGACGCTTAACCAACTGAGCCACCTAGGCACCCCTCCAGTGCCCCCTTGAAGCTGAATCTAAAGCCTCTGCTAGGTAAATTCTCTGGATTATCTTCTTTTGCTAAGGATGATTCTGTGTCTAAGAACATGAGAATTCACATATCTCCTTTCTGTGGTCTTCCTGTCTTGTCTTCCAGCCTGTATTCACTCTACTTTGTTCCTGCTAAAGCACAAATCTGCTCTGCTATTATTCCCTGAAATAAATCTTTTAAGTGACTCCTCATTGCCCTCGAAATATAGTCCCATCCACTTAGACTGTTCGACCTCTTTCTGCCTCCTCTTCAGCTAACCCTCCCTCCACTTGGGCTATGTGCTCCAGTTATTCTAGAATGCAGCTTTTCCCATTGGTCCAGTAGCTACATACCTCTCCTCTTTGGAATTCCACTTCTCCTTATACACACCCATGTCCCTCTCTGGCAAATACCTATTCATCTTCTCCACTCCTTAAGAACCTTCTGGGAAACTTCTGCTATCTGTCTCATACCTTAACCTTAAAGCTAACGACTTCCTCTTTGGTGTCCCCACAGCATGCACCTCTACACTGCTATGCACACATCTGTTTGCTTACTGCCCTCCCTCTCCTGGACTGCAAGCTCCTTTAGGGCAGAGGCCAGGGTTTATTCATCTCTGCCCCCAAAATAGGCAGCATAGTTTTCACTCAATAAACGACTCTGTCAAATGAGTTAAACTCTGCATGTAAGGAAAATGTCCTACACAAAGGGCTAGTATCCAAAATCTATAAAGAGCTCACCAAACTCCACACCCGAAAAACAAATAACCCAGTGAAGAAATGGGCAGAAAACATGAATAGACACTTCTCTAAAGAAGACATCCGGATGGCCAACAGGCACATGAAAAGATGCTCAACGTCACTCCTCATCAGGGAAATACAAATCAAAACCACACTGAGACACCACCTCATGAATGTCAGAGTAGCTATAGATGCTGGAGAGGATGTAGAGAAACAGAAACCCTCTTGCACTGTTGGTGGGAATGCAAACTGGTGCAGCCACTCTGGAAAACAGTGTGGAGGTTCCTCAAAAAATTAAAAATAGACCTACCCTATGACCCAGCAATAGCACTGCTAGGAATTTACCCAAGGGATACAGGAGTACTGATGCATAGGGGCACTTGTACCCCAATGTTTATAGCAGCACTCTCAACAATAGCCAAATTATGGAAAGAGCCTCAATGTCCATCAACTGATGAATGGATAAAGAAATTGTGGTTTATATACACAAAGGAGTACTACGTGGCAATGAGAAAGAATGAAATATGGCCCTTTGTAGCAACGTGGATGGAACTGGAGAGTGTGATGCTAAGTGAAATAAGCCATACAGAGAAAGACAGATACCATATGGTTTCACTCTTAGGTGGATCCTGAGAAACTTAACAGAAACCCATGGGGGAGGGGAAGGAAAAAAAAAAAAAGAGGTTAGAGTGGGAGAGAGCCAAAGTATAAGAGACTCTTAAAAACTGAGAACAAACTGAGGGTTGATGGGGGGTGGAAGGGAGGGGAAGGTGCGTGCTGGGTATTGAGGAGGGCACCTTTTGGGATGAGCACTGGGCATTGTATGGAAACCAATTTGACAATAAATTTCATATACTGAAAAAAAAAAGAAAATGTCCTACAAACACTTTAAGTATTCATTAAATACCCACTGAATAAATGAATGAATGAAAAATTCTCTAGCCATAAGGTGTGCACTACTACCAACACTCACATTTCCTATAATCTAAGAGTTTTCAAACTACAGATGTTAATTCTTTTCGTATCTTCTACTGTCTTGTAGAGACAAAACAAACAAAAAAAACCACAGGACTACACTCATCAGCCCTTTCCACAGACCAATACCCACTCAGATCTAATGGTAACAGTTACAAACATCTGAACTAACTCACATGACATGTCTCTGCCCACCCTTATTAGGCAGCACTCTTAGGGGCAAAGAACAGATACAAAATTTTAACCACCCAAGGAGGAAAATAGCAATTGTTAAAAGGAGCCCAGGTTGAAGTAAAGTAGCTCACAGAGTCTAAGAAAGAGCTTCAGTAAACAGAGGAATGGCAGGGCCTCAGAGAATAGAGCCAAGTACTCTGCCCACCAGCTCAGTTTAGGGTAAGATGCACTAAACTAACCTCTGTGTCCAGAAGTCTGTGAAACTATGATCTCCCAGCTTATGTCACATGGTCACAGAATCTGAACTTCCACCATGGATATTTATCCCTCTACTAATCACCCCATATAGCTAACCTAATAGTCAAATACTATCTCCAAAATACCAGCTTTATAGTAACTGGTCTTTTCAACTTAATTAGGCAAGTATTCATCCATTCATCAATACTTTAGTCCCTCCTCCCTGACAGTCACTGCTCAAGATGCTAAAGATGGAAAAATGAGCAAGGGGAAATCCCTGCCCGGTAGTGATGGGAACAATAAACAAACACAAAATTCCACGTCAGGTACGAGTGCTAGACTGAAGATGACATCTAAGGGGAGAGGGAGTACTGAGGAAGACTTGGGGGGTAAGACTCTTCTAAGGAAAATTTTCTATTAGAAAGTCTTACAAGATGACATTTGAGGAGAGAGACCTGAATAAAGTGAGAACACAAACCACATAAATATCGGGGGGGGGGGGGGGGGACATTCTAGGAAAAGGGAAAAATAAATGCTAAGGGCCTAAAGTTCAAGTGTTCAAGGGACCACAAAACAAAAACAAAAACAAAAACAAAAACAAACAAACAAACAAAAAACTGGAAAAAGAGTGGTCCATGGTGAAGGAGAACAAATACAAAGTCCCTGAAACAAGAAAAAAAAAATGGTACAGCTAGGGAAGAAAGGCAATAGCAGTTTTACAAAATTGATCTGAACAGACAGGTTATAAGTTGGGATTTTTTTTATTCCGAGTGTGACAAGAAACCAGGTGAGTTTTTTCTCATTCCAAAAATGAGAAATGGGGGGGTGGCGGTGAGCAGACAGCAAGTTCAACAGCTAGTGACAGCATAACCTGGTAACAATCCCTACCTCTATTATTTACTTTCTCAACATCTGTGTAAATACTATCATGCATCAGGTTTTAGAATCTGCTACAAAAAGATTTGGTGCAATCATCCAAGTGAAGAACATGATTTTAATTTTCCATGTTGTAAAGCTTTTAAATCTATAAAGCTCAAGCAGTCAAAATAATATTTGTGAACAAGCAAAATGAAGTAGATTTTAACAATTTTAACAACGATCATAGAATCAAATATTTGAGATAGCATAAGGTACTGTAAATAAAATAAAATAAAATAAAATAAAATAAAATAAAATAAAATAAA
>NW_024412394.1:23176266-23220852 GCF_014898765.1 Herpailurus yagouaroundi | reverse complement strand
AAATAAAATAAAATAAAATAAAATAAAATAAAATAAAATAAAATAAAATAAAATAAAATAAAATGATACAAAGCCCAGTACTATTTTAATGACATCATAACTACTTAATATTTTGGGGCACCTGGGTAGCTCAGTCAGTTAAGCATCTGACTCTTGATTTTGGCTCAGGTCATTTTGGCTCCCTCTCACCCTCTCAAAAATAAATAAACATCAAAAAAAAAAAAAAAAAAGAACTACTAAAATACCTTTCACTTTAGCACCAAACTCAGGCCACTTCATTTACTTGTTTACTACTTCTGCATCACAATTTATCTTCTGGTGCCTTTCTTTAGTTCAGACCAATACTGGCTCACATTTCACTCCAAGTTATGTAACTGCATTTCAAAGAAAATAAATATTTCACCTTACAACAAAGGTAATTCTGTTAGGTGAAATACCAAGTCTCAGTGATTAATGATGGTGTAATGCCAACACCACCTCTCCCAATCAAAAACCCTAGATGCGACACAACAATGGCTTTGCCTTCAATATTCCCACTCTCCTACTGAATGAGTCTTCTCCTGCTTTTGCTTCCTAGACCTACAGAACACCACCATCAACATTGAGTCAATAGTAACAATGCCTTGCCCAGTAATCCTCTCATCTATCCTGTATCACTAAAAAAAAACCCTTAGTTTATGGGGTGCCTAGGTGGCTGTCATTTAAGTGTCTGACTTCAGCTCAGGTCATGATCTCGTGGTCCCAGAGTTCAAACTCTGCGTCGGGCTCTATGCTGACAGCTTGGAGCCTACTTTGGATTCTGTGTCTGTCTACCTCTCTCCCTCTCTCTCTGTTCTTCCCCCGCTTGCACTCTGTCTCTCTCTCAAAAATAAATAAAGATTAAAAAAAAATTTTTTTAATCCTAGCTTCTGACAGAGAGTTATAAATTTTGCTTTGGATGTTTTAAGCTATAAATCATAGGTGATTAGTGTATTTTCAGTTAGCCATAAACTGTTTTAATTTTTTTTAACATTTATTTATTTTTGAGAGAGAGAAACAGACAGAGTGTGAATGGGGGAGAGGCACACGCAGAATCCGAAGCAGCTCTAGGCTCTGAGCTGTCAAGCATGGAGCCCAAGGGGCAGGCGGGGGGGGCTCAAACCCACGAACCAGGAGATCATGATCTGAGCCAAAGTCAGATGCCCCAGCCATAAAATGTTTGAAAAGACAATTTCTTAGGGGTACCTGGGGGGCTCAGTTAAGCATCCAACTTTGGCTCAGGTCATGATCTTGCAGTTCATGGGTTTGAGCCCCCACTTGGGCCCTGTGCTGACAACTCAGAGCCTAGAGCCTGCTTCGGATTCTGTGTCTCCCTCTCTCTCTCTGATTCTGCCCCACTCACACTCTGTCTCTGACTCTCAAAAATAAATAAATGTTAAAATAATAATTAAAAAACCCCGACAATTTCTTTCTGGTCAGATATATCAGTAAGACAGCAGTGCATCCTTTTTAACACAAGCCCACTGATAGAATAAGATATATTGTTTATGCTGCTGGCATTTCTTTTTGCTGCTGCTGTTTAAACAGTTTAATGAAAGACTGTATTGTGCTCATATCCTAAGGCTTTAATCAAAGCCATAGTTTTAAAAATAAATAATCTGGGATCATCTAAAATGCTTATTTAAAAAACCATCTGTGTTCCTAAAAGGGTCAAGGAGGCAATGTGATGCTGTTCCTCAGTCTACCTCCTCAAAAAAAAAAAATCTCTGTTTGGCACATCCACCTCTTTCTTCCTTCTTGGGTACCATACAAGATATATTTAATTTCCTTGACAAAGATGATGTTTGCTCCTGTCTCTTGATGCTCTCCCTAACATTATCATCACATTTTGCTTTGACCAAGTACATCTGCCCTGCAGCTTTGAGATGATTTGCCCTCACATACATCTTAAATCTTTCATGATCCTATTGGTTCCTCTTTCCTCTTCATATAAACATGCTTCTTTCTCCTGTGTTTAAAAAAAAAAAAAAAAAAGAAATCTCCAGGGGCGTCTGGGTGGCTCAGGTCATGATCTCACGCTCCGTGAGTTCGAGGCCCGTGTCAGGCTCTGTTTTGACAGCTCAGAGCCTGGAGCCTGCTTCGGATTCTGTGCCTCCCTCTCTCTCTCTGTCCCTCCCTCACTTATGCTCTCTTTCTCTCAAAAATAAATAAACTTAAAAAGAAAAATCTCCATAGTTACTGCTCACATTCACACTACAATGCCTTCAGATTTGGCCCTCGTGTCAATAGATATTGGCCACCATTATCTATTAAATGGATTCCCTCAGGTTTTCTTCTAAATCTCTGATTTATAAATTTCTTTTCCTTACTATTGCCCCTTTGCAAGCAAAACGTGAACTATCATCTCTCCATATTTGATTTTTTTCCAATACTTCTGGCCCTAACCTTTCTAAGCTACAGACTCCAATGTATAACTTTCCGGACATCTCCACCCAAATAATCCATCTGCACTCAAACTGAAACCAAATCTTCATTTTTCTAAAACTAAAAATAAAATTCTGAAGTATTTATTTATTGTCAAAAGCACTCTAAACATCAATGCCCAAATTTTCATTTTACTTTTTCTGTCCCTCATCCATACCTGTCCAGACATTCCCACCATTCCTTCTCCACTGACCTTGGCCACCCAAGAAGCTTTCTGAATTTCCCACCTAAATTAGTTCAACAGCTTCTAAATTAATCTTTCTCTTATTTCACTCCTCACCTATCTACACCAGAAAAATGTATCAGCTAAATATATCAGTTTTTAATTCAAATTCTTTAATGGAAAAAAAAATCACCTCAACATCACTAGCCATTAAGGAAAAGCAAATTAAAACCACAGTTATCACTACACATTTGTAAGAACAGAAACAATAAAATATAGCAATAACACCAAATACTAACGAATAATTACCATATGATTCAGTAATTGCACCCTTGGGTGTTTACCAGAAAGAAAATCAGAATCTATGTTCATACAAAAACCTGCACACAAATATTGATGGCAGCTTTATTCATAATAGCTCAAAAGTGGAAACAATCCAAATGCCCTTCAACAGATGAATGGTTAAACAAATACCATGCAGTGATAAAAAGAACAAACTACTGACACATGACACAACTTGGATGGATCTCAAGGGCATAATGCTGAGGAAAAAAAAAAAGTCAATCTTAAAGGTCACATACTGTGTGAGTCCATTTACATAATAGTCTTGAAATGATATAATTATACAGAAAGCAGATCAGTGACTATCAGGGATTAGGGATGGAGTAGAGGCGGGAGGGATATGGGTGTGACTGTAAAGGGTAGAATGAGGGAAAGGTTCATGATGACTGATTAGTTCTGTGTCTTGACTTCCATGATGGTTACGTAAACCCACCATGTGATAAGATAGCACAGAACTATACACGTACGTTACACCTCTACCAATTTCCTGGTTTTGATAATTAATATAGTCTGTAGGATATGAACACTGGGCAAACTAAGCAAACGGAGGAAAGTTTTGATGCTTTTGTTTTTGAGCAACCCACAAACACATCAACCAAATAACCATAGGCAATCAAGCAATTTCAAATATTTTACTGTATAAAAAAGACCATCACTTAATGCTCAGAATTATCAACTAACATTCAAATCTGTTCCAATGATCCATTTTTTTAAGTTTGTTTTATTTATTTTGACAGAGAAACAGCAGGGGAGGGGCAGAGAGAGAGGGAGAAAGAAAATTCCAAACAGGCGCCACGTTGCCAGTATGGAGCCCGACACACGGGGGGCTTGATCTCACAAACCATGAGATCATGACCTGAACCTAAATCAAGAGTCGGATGCTTCACTAAATGAGCCACCCAGGTGCCCCCAATGATCTATTCTTAATTCAGAGGATTTCTTTATATTTTTGGCCAGCTTCTAAAATTTATATGCAATGACTATAATAAGTTTTTAACCTAGAATATAGTTTAAGCAATTATCCCCACTCTCCAGGACAATCAGTTAACAGAGCCACAGAAATAATGATAATCACTTCACAGAAGAGGAAACCCAGCCTTAGAGATGTTAAAAATAACTTGCCCAAGGGATCAGTTAGGAGACTGGCATTGCTCAACTTCAAACCCAGGTCTGTATAACACCAAGTAGATACAAATTCTAGTACTCTCACCAACGAAAGCTCGCTTGCAAATTTCCATCGAAGATACATTCTTACAAAGGCAAAGCTTAAACAATATTAGAGTGTGTTAATCTCTATATATCTTATATGTGTTTTGTATACATCAAGAAATGATATACCTCTTATTTGTTCAACCTGTTACAAAGATTACACAGTATTTATCACTTAAGAAAAAGAATCCAACAGAAAATAACAAAACAAGGTAGTGGAACAGTGGTAAAGAACACAGATAACAGGATTAGTCAAAATTAAGTGACCTTTAGCCAGTAATTTTACCTCTGAGTCTCAGTTTCCTTATCTGTAAGAAATCACTACACCTGACAAGATTACGAGTGTGAAACATACACAATTACCTGGCCTATAGTAAACAATACACTCTAGACACTAGTACTGTTAGTATTTATTATCTATGTTTTAGTACAGTGCATGATTCTGAATTCTCAGACACACTGAATATCTAGTATGTCTGTGAACAAGGAATAATATGCTACCTCAGACACGAACAGCTTACAACACAAGTAGGGTTTACACTACTTTAATACCTTTTATAATCACCCATAGATACTACTTGCTTTATGCTGACTTCTTCCAAGTATGTCTTTCCTCACTAAAGTCTCCAATCCCCTATTACCCTTCTCTCTTACTACTATAATTTCCTATTATTCTACCCTTAAAAATCTAGTCTCTACTATTTACTACTTAATTAAAATACCTATTGTTATTTTGTTATTAGTAGCAGTAGTAGCAATATACAGCTTGGAGCCATATGAATATGAAAAAATTACTTGTGAACACAGTATAAAAATAAACACTCATCAGAAAATTTTTATACAAATAAAAGGCATTTTGGTTTCCTTTGAAGAGTGGAACAATTTTCTCTGGATATCAAGTCCTTTTTTTGTTTTGTTTTTTAATTTTTTAAATGTTTATTTTTGAGAGTGAGATAGAGACACAGTGCAAGCAGGGGAGGGGCACAGAGAGAGGGAGACACAGAATCCAAAGCAGGGTCCAGGCTCTGAGATGTTAGCACAAGGCCCAATGTAGGGCTCAAACTCACGAACCACGAGATCACGACCTGAGCCCAAGTCAGATGCTTAACCAACTGAGCCACCGAGGTGCCCCTGGATATCAAGTCTTAAAGAAACATTTTTGATACTAAATGGTATTGATTTTCAAGATGTCATTATTCTACTTTTAAACATATACACTTCAAACTATAACTATTCAACACTATTTGTAAGTAATATCTAATATATCATCTTCAAAAACCAGCAATTAAATTTTACAAAATTCTTAAAATCTAAATAATTCACAAATCAGGAAGTGGAATCTTTTCTCAGTTTATTACAAACTTTTAAATCACATAATCATATTACTTACACTATAGGATATTTAAATCAATGAATCAAGACAGTCTACAGAGTTTTTAGCAAAGAGCAAAATAAGTACACAGTGAAACATTCCTAATTGTGCCATATTACAATGACGGTGACACTGAATATTTTCATGTGGTATAATATTAAGTAACATTAAGCAACAGGGAAGGGCGACATGCTGTCTACAAAATCTAACTGAAGCACACGGATGACACTTCAAAATATCCTAAAGAGAATTTCTCTTGTGGATCCGTAGTTTACTCAAGTGGCTAAACTGGTACTGATGCAATGCTTATCAGGGTGCGCAGAAGCTATAAGGTTTTCCATCCATCAAACCTGCCTTTAACTTGAGTTCCAACTGAATTAAGTATGATACTATCATTGTGCAATTTTGGTGGCTGAATATACTTTACCATTTCTGAACATTTCCGTAAGTTGGACTAATATTCTAAGTTTTTAGATTCATTAGGACTCACGACCTTCAAGTTTCTAATAAAATTTTAATATTTATTAGTTTTAAAGTGGAAAAATTCCAGAATGATTCAGACTCACATTTTAACATTTAAATTCATGGGAGGGTGGGTTAGGGATGAACTCACCGAATATTAGCTTGTGTCTAGGAGACCTAAAAGCACTTCAGTGAAAGGTAATGTTTTAACAATAAACAAGCAAACAATAATAAAACAACAACAAGCTGGGCACAAGAACTGGCACCCACAAATCTCAAAGAGAATTCTTTCCTTACTCTGAACCTGGCTTTGCTTCTAACACACGTACAGCATAGGTGACATATTACATCGTATCTTTTGTTGTTGTTGTTGTTGTTAGTTTACTTATTTATTCTTGAGAGAGAGAGAGAGACAGACAGACAGACAGACAGACAGAGAGATAGCGCATACACGTGTGCAGGGGAGGGGCAGAGAGAGTGAGACAGAGGATCTGAAGCAGGCTTTGTGCTGACAGCAGAGAGCCCCAATGCAGGGCTCGAACTCATGAACCGTGAGATCGTGACCAGAGCCAAAACCATATGCTTAACTGACTGAGCCACTCAGGCACCCCATCAGATCTTTTATATACTATAAAATCTAGCAGAGTGCTGTACATATACTAGGTACTCAATAAAAAGGTAATAAATGCAGACAAAAAAATGGATGGTTCCATTTTACTCCCACTTAAGCTGTGCAGCTGGGTCTGTTTTCTTGTGTGTTATTAAGCTGTAATAGTCAAAACAATGCTGGGAGCCAGGGGTGTTAAGACATAAAAGCCAGAATACAGACACCATGCAACTACGTCCATATAAAGACATATTATTAGATAATAAAGAGTAATTAAGTTGATACATGCTACCACATGGATGGAAATATCATGCTAAGTGAAAGAAGCCAATCACAAAGACCACACATCATATGATTCCATTTACATAAAATAGGCAAGTCTATAGAGTAAGGAGATGGGTAGATTGAGGCAGGAAGCCAAACATTAGAGGGTTTCTTTTGTGGGTGATAAAAATGTTTTGAAATTGACTGCAGTGCTGGTTACACAACCCAAACCACTGAATTGTACACTTTAAATGACTGAATTGTATGTTATGTAAATTATACCTCAATAAAGCTGTTAACAAGAAAAAAAAGAATACAGTTACCAATCAAATTATATTTACTTCTGTAAGGGAAATGTATTCAACACTCTCCGCAGGGCTTTCTGGTGCCCCCTTCACTCTGCCAAGCCCCAAAGCATGCCTACATTGATTAAGGCCTAGTCTACTACACGTGCAAGAAGGATGCCAAAAGCAGATGGTTGCCTATATTCAAGTAGGGAAGAAAGCAAAAGGCTGAAGCAAATTAAGTCAATGAGTTCCTCTGGAAGGAAAGGGGATGCAAGCAAGAGCTCTCTGCTAGAATGTGTCAGCACTGAGATACACATAGGTAGGAAAAAAGGCAGAACACCATGGGTTAAGAGTCAGGCGCTGATTCAGGCAAATCTGGGCTCTTCCACCCACTGGCTTCCATTTTCTTCGCTATAAAATAGGAACAACAACAGTATGTACATCTCATAAGATGAGGTGAGGCTTCAACTGGCCATGCCTGGGGAGCACTTAGTGCTGTTTAACATCAACTAAGCTTTCACAAAAACTGTAGGTGCCACTACCATTATTAGATTTATTAATATTTTTCCTTCAGAACTTCTTACATCATTTAGGACCACCTGCCACAACTAAATTACTACTTCCAAATATATTCAAACAAAAGAGAGCATAGTAGCATTTGTAGACAATGAACACTAACCCCATTTTCAAATGGACAACCTGGTGCCTCACAAAATAAATCTGTACTTACTTTGCCTCCTCTCATTAAAAAAAATTCTTCAGGTATGTATATAAATAAGTAAATAAAATATATATATATAACCAGAAATAATAAATACATACATACACACATACTTCAGGTATGTGAAGTTTAATGAGTAACAATGTAAGAAAGATGTAATGTAAAACACTATAAATCCTTATTTTAAAATGTTTCTAAGTTAAAATGTAGTTTTAAATATTCACAGAGAAAAAAATGACAAAACGTCACTAAAAAGCAGGTCCCTGATCAGACTATAAAATGGCCAAGTTTAGCAAAGTAACCTCAGATTAGACACTCGTCACATGGGGGGTGGGGGAAAGTGAAGTTACAAAATTTAAGGGAGGTGCCAGGGAAATGTTTGTCCCTGAATAGAATTAGACCATGGCAGAAGCCCAAGAGAAAACAATGCAATCTGGTTTTGTTCATTTGTTTAGCTTGATCATATTTTCAACTTCTAGAAGGAATATGGAAATACAAAGCCAGAAAAACAAAGAGGAAATATAACTTTTCAGGTGAAAAGCCACCAAATAGGACTGAATAGACTTGTGTTTTCATTCTTGGCTACACATTATATTCAATAAGGAGCCGTTTAAAAAACATCCACACCTGGTATTTAGTGGAGGCGGGGGCGGGGGGGGGGGGATTCAAGCCCCCAGGTGGATCTAAAGAACAGCTGGGGCTGAGAAGCACTGAGCTGTCCAGGAAGAGCGTGTACTGGGTACAGAGCCTGGCACAGTACTACAAAGATGATCAACAACTGGTGGATGAATACTTTCTGATTAATGCTTTGCAGTCTTCCCCTTTGAACCGTGTTGTGGGAGGCCTCCTCATTATAAGACCAGTAGCTCTTCTAGTTAGCTCATCACCCTACAAAGTTAAACAGCTTGACTGGGCTGCACTTAATGTCAACTGAGAAGATCTCACTGCACCAAGTACTTTTGATGAGATTCTAAAAGACAGGACTCACTATTTAGCATAACACCTAATGTAAGCAATTCTTCTTCAAAAGGAGAATTTAGGTTTACTGAAGCAGAAAACTAAAAGCCTTTAATACAAAGCTGTAATTAATGGGTATTATAAATCATAGCAGCGCATCTGTGATTTCAGGTTTGCGGGATGCGCTGAGTGCAACACACAGTAATTCAACAAAAAGTGGCCTCCTGCATATAATTGCCTTTCTTGGGGAGAAAACCAATTTGATCCCAAAGAGGCTGGAAAGGAATGCAGATAATTACACACACTCTTACAATACAACTGCTTTCTGCTCTCTAAAGCAAACTTTAAAAAATATGCTTTTAAGCAAAATAATTTTTCTGTAACTAGCCCTTTTTACATTCAATCTAACAGAATAGTAAATTTTCTCATTTGCCTATTATATATTTAATTGAGTTATTCTGAGACTTGAACATTCCTAGATTTGGCACTGACTAAATTCCTCTATTCCATCAACAGAATGATATACTAAGTAAAACTGCCCCAACATAAAAACACAAATCAAGAAGAATTTTAAAGGGGCGCCTGGGTGGCGCAGTCAGTTATGTGTCCAACTCTTGATCTCAGCTCAGGTCTTGATCTCCGAGTTGTGAGTTCAAGCTCCATGTTGGGCTCTGCACTGGGGGTGAAGCCTACTTTAAAAAACAACAAAGTATGTGAAAGACACCATTCTTACAGTCTATCTTCTTGTTCTGTTACTTCCCTCCCCTTGCCTCTCCTGCTCTCACTTCTGCCTTGGCCATTTCTCTATCTCTACTATTTGTTTAGTGCCCTGTCCTGGTCTTCTTCCCACAAGCTCACATCTCATTTCACTATCCAAGTACTTTTCCCTAATGAGATGCCCCCTAGAGAAAGGCAAGATCTAAAATGCCAAAGGACAAGAAAAAGTAGACTCTGGATTAAAAAAAAATAAAACAAAACTCTAATATCTCTATAAATCTGTGTCATATGGGGCCAATTCAGTTGCTATCATTGTGATTTTCCACAAATGCTTTTTCAAAAATTGAACAGAGAGAATCAGATTCCGATCTCACAGAATTTAAACAGGTGGTTTTATTCATCTTCGTAACTGTACCCTAGAAGCTGCTACAGGGACTCATCCTGGCTTCCCCTCACTCAATCTCTGAGGTTCTTAAGAGGAAAGAATAGTTAGTGGGGTGGAACAACCACAGTGCCAAACTCTAAGAAGAAAGCACGGTATTCATGACAATCTAGAACCCATGTACTATTTGTACCTTTAAAATGAAAGCACAAGATAATAGGCTATAACTAAACTTAGCTGTAACTGAAATCCGGTAAGATTTTAGAAGACAACGTATATTAATTGTAGCAAACTAGAATTCATATCTGCTAACAGCAAAGTTATATGTAATCACTTAATAAATACCTTTTCTGGAATAAATTCTCAACGGCAGTTAAAAATTAAAGCAGAATTCTGGAATTTAAGGTTTCTAAAAGTCATTGTGAGATATGACAGTTCCTATTTATTCTCTACACGTTCTTCTACCAAACATTAATGCTCCTTCCAGTCTTAAGCTTTGCTAGATATTACCCAAAGAGAACTTTGCCCCCTCATCTTAAAGAAACTAGCACACTAAAAACCCAAGCCAACTGATTTGTGATGGAATTTAAATAAAAAGGCAGTAGCAGAACAGGGCATCACGAAGAGAAGATGGCGGCATGGACAAGAGAGTTATCCAGAGAAATAAAAGTGTTTTCAAATATTTGTAAGATGTGATTGAAAAGATTAAGAGAAAATGAAAAACATTTCTGATAAAAATGCCGCATCGTTCAAATAAAAATCTACCTGCATTACTGTTTTAGGGAGCAGAATTTTTTGAATACTGTTTGTCCAAAAGATAACCTGTGTTTCTTAAGGTGAACTTAATTTAAAATGGAAAGGCTTCTTTAAGAAGTCAGAGTAACTCAACTTACTATATTTTTCGCTTTCAATGGACTAGAAATTGAAAGATAAACCTCTAGATGGGTAGTTTTACAGAAAGACAAATTTTAGAAGTCTGAGCATGTAGAAAAGGAGTATGTTCAAATGTGGGCAGAGGAAGTTTATAACCCTGTATGGCTGGGTCTTTTTAAAACTGAAGATACTACACTAGGTTCTTTTTTTTTTTTTTTTACACTAGGTTCTTAAAAACAGTATATGTTAATAAATTAATACCATTTTAATTTTAGAGAGAAAGCACAAACAGGGGAGGGGACAGAGAGAGCAGGCAAGCACGCACGAGCATATCTTAAGCAGGCTCCATGCTTCGTGCACAGCCCAACACAGAGCTCGCTCTCATAACTATGAGATCATGACCTGAGCCGAAATCAACAGTTGGACACTTAACTGACTGAGCCACCCAAGTGCCCCTTAATACCATTTTCAAACCAGAAATTAATATGTAAATACTAATTACTGTGTTTTAAACACACAAATATAAATACATGAGAAAATTGAATATCTCTTCTGGTAATATATGGTAAAATATTAAAAGTGTATACTACTCAACATAAATTCAAATCTACTGCATAGAACCCTGGCTCTCATTGCTTATTCTGAACCAAGGACAAAACTCATACGATTTTCATACCTTGCATACAAAACAGCTTGGTTCTCTAAAAAATCAATAAGTCAAATATTTGACTGCTCTGTATGCTCTGATTAGAGAATTCACATCACTAAGGTCACAGTGTTCTACCTGCTTTTTCAAGTTTTTCACATTAACAGTCAATATCAGGGGTTGAATTTTCCTAGGTTTAAATGCCACTATCTGTTCTCATTGTAATGATGACAAAACTATAAATGTGATTCAGTAGTGTTTTTATACTGAGGGTGGTGAGAATTTGCCTGCTGTGAAAATACCAATAGTTCACCTTGCATGACATTTTCCCATTTGAAAGTATCTGCTTTCACAGGCTGAAAGCTAATCTGCCAGGAGACATTGTACTCCTCAGCAACATAAAAAGGGTTCCAGAGGGAAACTCGGGCTCTGGATGGCCCTTCACTCAGGATGAGAAGTGAGTTAAATAGGCTTTTCACAGATTATCAGCAATAAATGTATGCCAAGATAACTGAAGTGGTAAAGATAATGAAATCACTACCTGACACCAGCCAGATATCCTAACATGTGATGCATTTCACCCTCAGGGAGAATTTCTGTTTCAGATTTTGCTCAAACAAATACTGCAATAAGCCTGAAGTCAAAGTATGAGATATTGAATGAACTAAGTCAATCCAAAACAAATTAGAGAGAAAGTATTTTAATAAAAATAATACAAGCTTTGGCCCCGACATGCATGTAGAAATGGTTCTATAAACCCCTTCTGAAAAAGAAACCTGTGACTATGGCTATACCCTACCCACAGTTATCATTCAACAAGTGTGTGTTGTAAATATCAGTCAGGGCACTAAGTTGTAAGCAATATAGTCCAAAGGATAATTTAAGCAAAAAAATAAAAAATAAAAATAAAGAAATATATATATACATATATATGTGTGTATGTGTGTGTGTATATATATATATATATATATATATATATATATATATGATATATACTTCCAGAGAATACCCAGAGGGTCAGAAAATAATGATAGAAAATACTAATAAACATTACAATAAATATACCAGATACTGTTCTAAGAGTTCAACTCACCTAATCATCACAACAACCCTGTGACATGTATCTATTATTTCTCCTCTTTACATTTGAGGAAACTGAGCCACAAGAGATTAACTTCCGCAAGCAAAGTTATAGCTAGTGGCAGAGCTGAGATGTGAACACAGCCAATCTCGTACCAGAGTCCACTCTCTAGGCTGCCTCAGAGCAAGACAAATACCATGATTTCACTCATATGTGAATTTAAAAAGCAAAACAGATGAATATAGGGAGAAAAAAACAGAGGCAAACCAGAAAACAGACTCTTTAAACTACAGAGAACACACTGAGGATTACTGGAGGGGAGGTGGTTGGGGGGATGGGTGATGGGCATTAAGGAGGACACTTGTGATGAGCACTGGGTGATATACATAAGTGATGAATCACGAAATTCTAAACCTGAAACTAATATTGCAGTATCTTAACGAACTGGAATTTAAATGAAAACTTGGGGGAAAGAAAGCAATAAATATAAAGAGAGCAAAAATGGGCATGATCTGCATTCTCGTGGAGCTTACAATACATAGAGAAGGAACGAACTAATCAACCACACAAATAAATGACATTATAATAATGGCAAATGCTACAAAAGAAAGGTATATGGTACTGTAACTGTGTATAAGCAGAAGTGACCTTGTCAGCTGGGTCAGAAGAATGGTTCTTTTTAAGCGATGCTTGAGGGGAAGACCTGGAAGTGAGTAGCAGTTGGCTAATTGAAAAGAGGTTGAGAAGGCTAAGAACATTCCCCTGAGGAAGGCAGAACAGCAAAGAGCATTTGTTAGAAGGTGGAGGAGGGACGGTAAGGTATCCTCCAAAATGAGAAGGTACTTTGAAACCAAAAAGTGAAGCAGGCAGCTCCATCCAGTTTACAGTTTTATTGAGAGTAACTTACTGACAGCGGGGATCGATCGGGTAACGATCGATGCTGCACGGCCATTCTCCGCAGAAGTCGGACCTTAGCCTACAGATTTTATAGAACAAGAAGATACATGGGAGGGCACTTCAGTAAGATCAAAGGATCTGCATGCACCTGACTGACATCTAACATTTAATTAGATTTTGTGGCACCACCTATGCTTCGGGAAGGGGAGAGACTATGTTATCTTTACCAGTCTACAGAGAGCCAAAGCAAGCTCCCCCCACCACCCAGCCTTGGTGGACATCTGTCTGTTAATCTCCAGGGGACCTGGAACACACAGCCCCAGGGGGGTCAGCAAGCGACCTGAACAAGATAGAAGGCTAAAGATGGAGTCAGTATTGTCAGCTGTCCTAGAGCATTCCTGGCAGAGAGAAGAGCAAATATAAAGTGGACCCAGTGTCAGGTGGAAGCACGTGGCATTTCAGGAACTAAAAGGCCACTGTGACTAGACAGGAAGAAGCAGGAACCACATTACAAGAGACGTACAAATCACGTAAGGAATGCTGATCCAATCACAAGGCCAATGAGTTAAGACAACAGCCATCACATTTCTCTTCTTTAATCAGCCAACTAACCCACCCTGTGACTGCTGGAATATCACCACCACCTGAAGGTGGGAACCTCTGTGTGAGGAAGATGGTGTACATGGGTTTAAGATACTGTTAACATCCAATGCTTCATGTACATTGTGAAGAGTTTGAAATCTATGAAGATGCTTTGAAAGATATTTGTTAGCACTTCTGCCCTCCATCTCCAAAAAAAACAAACAAACCACAAAGTGTTTTGAATCACAGACTCAAAGAAGGAATAAGTTAACGACATGAAGGACATCGTCTGACCTAATCTCCCTCATTTGCTAAGTTGAAGAAATCATGCTGGTCGTAAGAAAACTAGGTCCAAAACGCAGTCCTAGATTTACAATCCAATGCTCTTCCCGCTAGTCGACTGCCACTCAGAAAAGCCCATCTCTTTAATCTGTACAAAAGCCAGAACGGTCTCCACATGCTGCAAAACCTGGCTCATTTCTCACTACTGAGCACAAGTTTGCCCTGATAGAAACAATACTAACACGCAACATAATGAACCAGAAACTGAAGAGTAGCAAATAGCTGGGGATGTCAGGCTGTATTGGTTTAACAGCTGTCAGCTTTCCTCCAAAGCAGTTAAATCCTGATTAACTGGAAACTTCCCCCTTTTTTTGTTAAAGACTCCACTTTCAAGAGAAATCAAATTATAAGCAAAGAACATCAGAGATTTTTTTGTTGTTAAAAATAATTATGAAAGGGAATACAAACTTCTACAGCATGCTGGGTGACACTCTGACATTAACTCAATCATAGGGAAAAAGTCATGGTCACAATAACAGCTCCAGGGATGTAGGGCTCTTTTAAGTGAAAAAGGACACACTCCTTCCAACACTGAGCTCTTCAGGTACAGCATCCGGCAGAGGCCAGTCTGGGCCACAGCAGGTCACAGATGAAAAACTAGGAGAGTAAACTCCTGCACACTGCCTGACAAAATCCTACACAAGTGTTGGGCCAGACATATGAAAAGATAATTTATAGTTTTGAAGACTGGTAACTAAGACGCTAGTTAATCTCATTTTTTTTCTTTTTTTTTTTTTTTCTTTAAATTTTAAGGGGCCCCCTCAATGGCTCAGTCAGTTAAGTGTCTCAATTTCAGCTCAGGTCATGATCTCACTGTTTGTGGGTTTCAGCCCCGCATAGGACTCCGCACACACTGTCAGTACAGAGCCTGCTTAGGATTCTCTCTCCCTCTCTCTGCCCATCTCAAAATAAACCTGAAAGAGAGAGAGAGAGAGAGAGAGAGAGAGAGAGAAAGGGAGGGAGGAAGGAAGGAAGGAAGGAACGAAGAAAGAGAGAGAGAGAGAGAGAGAGAGAGAGAAAGAAAGAAAGAAAGAAAGAAAGAAAGAAAGAAAGAAAGAAAGAAAGAAAAGAAAAGAAAGAAGAAAAGAAAGAGTAAACTCAACAGCACACCATGATTTCTAATATTTCTCCTCTTCTAAAAGTTGACTTACACTGAATTCACCATCGGATTAAGATACCAAGCATGCTAAAAGCTCTTCTATACCACTCAGACATTCAGACACACTGAAAATGCACTTGCACATCTGCCAGAAGCTTCTGTTGCCAGAAGTTGTCAGAGCGAGAATGATTTAGTACTAATTGCAGTGCCCTTGACAGTCTTGAACTACAAGGTTTATCCGTCTCAGTAAGATGGAGCAGGTGAGGTAGCATGTGAGGGCAGATGTAGGAAGCAGCACAATCTTCTCTGACAGCTAAACAACAAGACAATCAGTAACAGTGCTCATCTTTCTACTATGTCAGCAAAGCCACTTACTTACCAAGGTTTTGTGTAATGTTTTGCTGGCTTCCCAGATGACCCCCCTCCCCTTCCCACAAGTAATTTTCAAAACTATAGTGCTGCATGAGCCTTCTCTGTTCCTCCTCTCTCTGATCCACATGGCTTAACTAAAACCTGACTTTTCCTTCTCTTTCATGGATCATATCATCCTTAAATACAGACTTTCAATGGTCTCACAATGAAATGAGAGATTTCTAGTTTCCTTGATTCTAATCCCACTGCAACAAGGTACATTTTTCTTATCTGTGTCATTAATCAATAAAGTAGCTGACGAGAGAGTCACTCAACATTATGAGCCATTCAGTTGAGCTGGAACATTGCTCAGGTAAAATTCAGAATAAGAAGTCGTCAGGCTTCATAAAATTGATCTTACCCCAATAAAACTTGGTTAAGGAGTCCTTCTTCATTCTTCATAGGGAAAATCCAAAAGCAAGGAAAACACAGCTTAGAAGCAGTAATATAAAATTAATAATATTACTTTTGCAGTAAATCAAACCTATAGATTGAGAAGTTATACCTAGAAGTCAACCTTAAAGTTCAATTTAAAGGCATTTTTAAAAAGTAAAATCAAGCTGACACCTATAAGCAAGGCCTATCAAAAGACTTAAATCAGTAAACTCTTAAAAGGCACTCTTTAAAATGACAGAAGTTTAAAATCCAGTAGATATATTTAACCTGCTAAAGAAGACAGAACTTGACAAGCATTACAGAATAATATCCTCCTGATGGTTTTCAGAAGTATATTGTCATTTGTGAAATTGCACAGACTGTTCAATTCTCAAAGGAGAAGCTTACTGAGACTTGGGTGTATTCCTGAATACCTTAGAAAGCACCACAAAAGCCCATCAAAAACTATCACTAATTCAACATTCCAACACATTTAACATGCTCCTAACTTTTCTATTGGTAGCAAGTGACCAGCAGCAAAAACAATTTTTCTAGACCCATCCTCTCTCTGATATCTAACAAGCTACTTTTAGATCTAATAATAAACAAAATATACTTTTTCTTTAAAAAGAAGTTTGAAGGGGGCGCCTGGGTGGCGCAGTCGGTTAAGCGTCCGACTTCAGCCAGGTCACGATCTCACGGTCCGTGAGTTCGAGCCCCGCGTCAGGCTCTGGGCTGATGGCTCAGAGCCTGGAGCCTGTTTCCGATTCTGTGTCTCCCTCTCTCTCTGCCCCTCCCCCGTTCATGCTCTGTCTCTCTCTGTCGCAAAAATAAACGTTGGAAAAAAAAAAATTTTTTTTAATAAATAAATAAAAAAATAAAAATAAGTTTGAGGAACAGAGCTCCCAGTTTGGAGACCAAAACAAAGCTGTTCAAACTGGTTTATATATTACTGTCCTCACCACATGGCATCAAAGGTACTAAGAAAAGCATGGAGAACAAGGCTGCAACAACCTTCAATACAAGTAGGTGAGAAAGGAGGGTTTCTGAGTGTCTGGAACGCTCATCTTCTGCCCTTTTCATCTGCGGGATGATTAATTTCACATGTCACCTTGGCTAGGCTATGGTGCCCAGTATGGTCAAACACTAATCTAGGTATTGTAATGAAGGTATGTTGTAGATGAAATTAATATTTACTATCAGCAGACTTTATGAAAAGGAGATTACCCTTGAAAACGTGGGTGAGCCTCATTCAATCAGTTGAAGGCCTTAAGACCAAAAATAAGTTTCCTGGAGAATCTCTGTCTCTCTCCATATTCTCTCCTATTGGGCCTGTTTCTCTAGAGAACCCAGACTGGTACAAACTGTTTGAAGTATTAGGCTCAGGAAATATTTGGAAAATCACTGGGGTAGAAAATCAAACAAAAAATAAACACCAATGAAAAAGTCTTCAGAGGGGTGCCTGGGCAGATCAGTCAGCTAAGCTCCAACTCTTGGTTTCAGCTCAGGTCATGATCTCACAGTTCATGAATTCAAGCCCCTCATCAGGCTCCATGCTGACAGTACAGAATATGCTTGGGATTCTCTCTCTCCCTCTCTCTCTCTGCTACCCCTTCCTTACTTGAGTGCTCACACACACACTCTTTCTCAAATAAACTTAAAAAAAAAAAAAGTCAGATAAAAATAAAACAGAATACTTTATACTTTTCCAAAACAGGCTAAGCTTTTTCCATCTCTGTACCCCTTTTAAGTGTGTTATTAAAAACATTTTTTAGGGGCGCCTGGGTGGCGCAGTCGGTTAAGCGTCCGACTTCAGCCAGGTCACGATCTCGCGGTCCGTGAGTTCGAGCCCCGCGTCAGGCTCTGGGCTGATGGCTCAGAGCCTGGAGCCTGTTTCCGATTCTGTGTCTCCCTCTCTCTCTGCCCCTCCCCCGTTCATGCTCTGTCTCTCTCTGTCGCAAAAATAAATAAACGTTGAAAAAAAAAATTTAAAAAAAAAAACATTTTTTAAAGCTTTTTTTAAGTGATTGTTTGTTTTTGAGGCAGAACATGAGCAGGGAGGGGCAGAAAGAGGGAGACACAGAATCCAAAGCAGGCTCTGTGCTGTCAGCCCAAAGCCCAATGCAGGGCTTGAACCCAAGAGCCGCGAGATCATGACCTGAGCCAAAGTCAGACGCTTAACCAACTAAGCCACCCAGGTGCCCCTTAAAAACATTTTTAACTGAGTGGCGCCTGGGTGGCTCAGTTAAGTGCTGGACTCTTGGTTTTGGCTCAGGTCGTGATCTCACGATTTCATGAGTTGAAGTCCCACGGCGGGCTCTACACTGGGAGCGTGGAGCCTGCTTGGGATTCTCTGCCCCTCCCCCACTCACGCTGTCTCTCTCTCTCAAAATAAATAAACTAAAAAAAAAAAAAAAAAGCATTTCTAATGGAGAAAAAATGAAATGTAAATTATAAATGTCACAAATCTTTTTTTGAGTCATTCTGTCCAACTGAAAGGACATACTGTATATTGAAAGAATATATTGGATGTCACTGAAAAGATACTTTACTCAGAGATTTCACTAAGCATTAATTACCCATTGCTGTGTAATAAATAATTCTAAAATATATTGTCTCACATAGTTTCTGAGAGTTAGAAATTCAGATGTGCCCTAGCTAGATGGTCAAGTTGGTAGCAAGGGCTGCAATCACCTGAAGACTTGACTAGAGCTGAAGGGGATAGAGATCTGTGTCCAAGATGGTTCATTCACATTGACTAGTGGCCCCAATTCCTCCTAGCTAGTCACAGAAAGCGTGCATTCTTTCATATATGTACCTTTCCACAGGGCTGTGTGAGTGTCCTCCTAACATGGCAGCTCGTTTCTCTCATGGTCACAGGAGCAATCCAAGAGCAAGAATATGAAGGATACCACAATTCCTATTATGAACTAGTCTTGTAAGTCACATGCATCACTTCTGCCACATTCCATCCAGTAAATAGCCACTTTCCACCTTTTGAAGGGAACAATATCAAAGAGTTTTTAGCCCTATTTTAGAACCACCATAAGGCATGAAACCATATTCTTGATTTGATCCTTGCCACAAGGCTGAGCTTTAACTGGTCTTAGTCTCTCCTCTCAGTTTTATCCTTATTGTCAAGATTGAGAATTAGTTTGTCTGTTTTTATCCTACATGTCTCTAAATGTGTAGACTACATACTTTTTCATTACTACTTGTGACCTGGATGCTTCATCTCATTTTTAATAGCACCCAACACACACACTATTAGCATCATCTTATCTCTTCCCCCATGGGTACAAGTTCATTGTATATATATTCACAGATGTCTCTTCTTCTTGAGCTATGGCAAATCATGGGGTCACTGACAAGCTATTAAATTAACTCTTCTTAGTGCCTGTGTAACAGGTAAACCTCCATGGACAAGGTTGGTGGTGGTAATAGTGGGGCTCCTTTATGCAACCTGACTATTCAACAGGCAGAAGAGTTTTTCTTTGAAGGGTTGGAGGTTTGGGAGGCATGCTATAGCGGGGCTGACTGAGCTCAGTTAAAAACCTAGTTGACTTATCACTGCGTAGAAACCCATCATTTGCAAAAAAGATTAGTTCTTTTTATTTTTTAATTTTTTTAATGTTTATTTATCCTTGAGAGATAGAGAGAGACAGAGCACAAGCAGCGAGGGGCAGAGAGAGACAGAGAATTAGAAGCAGACTCCAGACTCTGAGTTGTCAGCACAGAGCCCGATGTGGGGCTCAAACCCACAGATCGTGAGATCATGACCTGAGCCGAAGTCAGACACCTAACCAACTGAGCCACCCAGGCACCCCAAAAAAGATTAGTTCTAAGAGCACCCTGGACTCTCCTCAGAAGGAAACTGTTAAATTTGGGCTAAAAAGGTCCACTGAAGGCAAGCATTGTATTCAATCCCTAATCTCACAATTAACTCCAATTACTTAATTTCTTTTAGATAATCCTGTATTCAAACAATTCTGCTAACTGGGAAAGCAAGGTGGAAGGTAAAAGGAAAAGAAATGACACTTACTGAACCCTTCTCTCATATGTTGAGTGCTATATTAAATATTTTACAAGTTATCCAATTTAATCCTCACATCAGAACTGTAAGGTAGGCCTTATTATTACCTCCATCATACAGAGAAGAAACCCAGTCTCAGGGAACTTAAATAACCTATCCCAAATCACACAACCAGAAGAGTTAACACTCAAGCCCAGTTTGTCTTAACTCCAAATTACATTATGTAAAGTAAGCTTTTGTGGTAGCAACAAATCCAAAATCTCAGTGACCTACCACATCAAACATTCATTTTTTTGTTCCTGTTAAATGAAAGATAAAGACTGGGTCAAGCTCTGCTCCATGTTGCAGGTCTACTCTACATGTCTTCTCATACAGGGATTCCAGCAGAAGGAGCTATTTCCTATCTGGAAAAAATTCAAGTCAGACCACACAAACCACATTTAAAGCTTCTACTCAGAGTTGGATACATCATATCTACCCATGTTCCATTGACCAAAAAGTTACATGGGAGAGTACACTTTGGCTACCAGAGTTATTGGAAGTCACATGGCTAAGGATATGGATATGAATGCCTGTAAGATTTTTAAACTGTATCCTAAGAAAAGAGAGAATGTATTTCACGTAGGAAGAAAAGTAAAGTGAATAGCTCATAGCTAGAGGGGCCAACTGCAATAGTCATTACTGTTGTCGTCCACTAAGATAACTGCAGTTCTCTTCCAGGGCACATTGAAGGATTATACTTTCTCATCCCATTAATGTCATGGGTGGCGAGGTAACTTGGTCAATGAAGTATGAGCCAAAGTGATATGTCACTGCTGGGTGAAAGAGGTATAAGCTGGTGCATGATTGGCCTCTCTTTTTTCTGACAGTGCTTCAAAAAACGGCTGCGGCTTGGGTCCTGGAATGAAGACAATATGGAAGCTGCCAACCAATCCATGATGAACATATAGCATGAATAAAGAATTATGTGAATCATTTCTGTTACCTCAACATAAATTAGCCTATTTTGGCTGGAATACAAGTCAAGTAGATTATTTCTTCCAGGAATGCAAAATAAGAAAGAGAAAGACCTAGGTGATGAGCAATAAACAAATGCCAAGGTTGAATCTAATATACTTTATGACAAGTCAAAACTAATTATGAGTAAGCAGAAGCTGGGAGACAAAAAAAGAGAAACTAAATAAATGATGAAGGTAGTATGCAGTTAGAATTCTAAAAATGGAGCAGACACAAAGAAAGAAAAAAAGAGTCATACAAAAAAGAGATCATGTGGCTCATTAGTATATTGATATTGATGAGAGTTTCCAAACTCTAGAGCTGACTTAAACACTATAGCTTTCTGACCCTATTCAGGATGAAGGAATCATTACAATCCCCTGTTTTCTTAAAGAGCCCAAGTGAGTCTTCAGTGGGGGAAAAAAAGAGGGTGGGACAAAATAAGACCTATTAGGTGCTCTAATGCAATTATGGTAAGTCCAATTACAGAATAAAGATTCACTTTCTAATATAAACATTATTTTTTCTTCCTGTATCAATTTTACTTAAGGTAATGTTCACATATAATCAAAGATATTAAATATATAACACTTATATAAACTCATCAAATATCTCCTACTAAATATCATCCAGATAAATTTCAGAAAAACAGATAATTAAGGCAAAAATAAGAAAATATTTTCCCAGAATCAAGAGGCTAAAAAACAAAACAGAAAGAAGATCTCATCTTCCTAAAAACTGTTTTTATGTGTCAGGTTAAGAAGAGAAACAGATTGTTTTATACACACGTTGATCATGTACAACCTCCCAAGGAGGTTTCCCAAGGAAAGCCTTAAAGCACATGAAAGTACCTACTATAATACTGGGCTCAGAACTAGAATTCAATAAATACTTGGTTGACTATCACATAAATCATTAGGGAAAGCAACTGCTTTATAAATCACTTAATACATGCATTCATACTTCAGATCCCAGACAAAAAGCTATTGGTGATAATCACACTGATTGACTATCAGGCCAGATGCTGTAATTTAGATCTAAACTCCAAATAGAAATTAATATATTAAATTAGGCATATGATGGGTGAAACGGAATAGCTCAAGAGTATACAGACCTTTACTTTTGTTTAAACACAAGCCAAGCCTCTTAAATCAAAATAGGAAGTACTTACTAAAAACCTACTTTACAGGTGGCACAATGCTAAGATTTTTCAAAGGGAAGAAGTAAAAATCATTCAAAAATCTTTTATAAACTATGGTATAGTATCTACTGAAACACTAAAGTTATTAGTAAGTTCAAATAGTTAATTGGTCAAGTGGACAACAAAGTACATGAAATAAGTTTCCAACAGGTTTGGGAACTAGACAATGAAAAGAGCTAATAACCAAAAAGTTGTAGTGGTAGTTTCAGCTGCATTTTGCAAATCAATAAATTTCAAGTTGCTAAGTTTTTGAAAGTGCTATTATAATCTGTACGCTTGCCTATTACTTAAATCTTGTTTTTGTGTTTAATTCAGCTAGGATGATGGACAGATAGGAAAGCAACAAAATTTATACTTAATTGGTTTTTAAAAGATTGGATAAATTTTCACCTTTAAGTGACAGGCTCTCTAAAATGACAAGTAATGTGGCAGGTAAAAGTAAATGAAACAAAACCGAATTACCCTTGTCATCAATCTTGTTCCTTTGTGTAGTAAATCTAGTTTGGGAGTGACACATTCTGAATTTTACTATTCAAGCACTAAATGAATCTGTCTCTTTCACAATGATAGTTCCAGCACAGCAGTGATACATATCCTCATTTTAATTAACCTAATGGTCTATTCACCGATCATACTTGGAGGTCTATTTCATTACCCTAAATTAACATTTTCTTTTCATTAAAGTTACAGATAATAAAAAAAGACATTGCTTTCATGTGTGGTTTACAACACATTTAATCTATAGTACTCCTTTGCTTAGCGATTACAAGCACTTAAATGCTCTCTGAAAAGCACTTAGAACCACTAGCAGCCCCATGATTTATTTACTCCTTTGTAGGGAGGACCATTAATAAGGAGAATAAAAAATGCAGTATTTCAAGAATAAAAATATCTATTCATTAGCTCAATGAAAGCAATTCTAAGAAAGGTGTTGATTGATCACATTTTAAAAGGTGTGATGGTTCTCCTAAGTAAATGGGTTTGTATTTACATAAAATAATTGAATAATCCTAACTGACACATTTTGTCATTTTATTCTCCTTGCAATTAGAAGATTTAGTTTCTGAAGTTTAAAGTCAAACACAAGCACAACAACAAGGTAACTTTAATTGTTCAAGAGGACTTTTTAATGTGAACGCTTGACAATTTAATGAGAAATTATTTGATCAGAATTCTTTTTTTTTTTTTTTTTGAAATGTAGAGAGAGAGAGATATAAGGTATAAAGGGGGCTCTACGCTCAGTGCGGAGCCCCACTCAGGGCTTGATCCCATGACCCTGGGATCATGATCTGAGCTGAAATCAAGAGTTGGACACCCAAACAACTGAGCCACCCAGGTGCTTCTTGATCATAGTTTTTCGATACAAACTCAGCACCTAAAACTAAAATGTCAACTTTGAATAGAAATTTACATGTATATCAGCCGATTATTTTTTACTTTCCAAATTAATCCCTGTTGATCAAAATGAAAACATAAACCTCAATTTGATTTAAAGATGGTTTAAATTTTTTTCATATCATCCCAAGTATAAAACACATCCTCAAAAGTGTTAACTGTCAGACAAAAATGTATTCCTTTGAACTCTTCCTCTTCCCATCCAATTCCCAGCCTATATCAGCATTTACTCTCAAAAACTATGCTAATGCCTCAAAGAAACCATAAATTATAAATGAACATTCTATTATCATTACATGGTATTATGAAACTCTTGTTGATATGAAAATATAGATATCTCTTAAAAGTGATCGGATTTCCAGTTAATCTATTTTGATTCAAATATATTGCCAGAAACACATTTTAGTTAGTGTTAAATTTTTCTATAGAAATTTCTATATAGCATTATCTTAATAAAATAGTTTTGGAAGTATGCACCTTAGAAAGTGCTTGCTACACATTAAAAAAAATACATTTAAAAAAGGGGGGATGCCTGGGTGGCTCAGTCACCCGACTTCAGCTCAGGTCATGATCTTGCGGTTCAGGGGTTCGAGCCCCACATCAGGCTCTGTGCTGACAGCTCAGAGCCTGGAGCTTGCTTCAGATTCTCCCTCTCTCTCTCTCTGTCTCTCTCTCTCTGTCCCTCCCCCGCTTACCCTCTGTCCTCTCTCTCAGAAAAACAAACATTAAAAAAAAAAAGTGGTTGCTATACAAAGACAGAATTTTTTCATTCTTTGAAATTTCTTTCAGAAAACTGAATGATGATTTGGTTATTGCACCTTCCAGAAGTAAATGAAACAGGGGCGCCTGGGTGGCGCAGTCGGTTAAGCGTCCGACTTCAGCCAGGTCACGATCTTGCGGTCCGTGAGTTCGAGCCCCGCGTCGGGCTCTGGGCTGATGGCTCGGAGCCTGGAGCCTGTTTCCGATTCTGTGTCTCCCTCTCTCTCTCTGCCCCTCCCCCGTTCATGCTCTGTCTCTCTCTGTCCCCAAAATAAATAAACGTTGAAAAAAAAATTAAAAAAAAAAAAAAAAGGAAGTAAATGAAACAAATAGTAAATAAACACTTCAAGATGAACTATCTCCAAAGTTAGCCTTGGAAGCCTGGGAATATTTTTGTTGTCAATTAGGATAACGTCAAAAACAAAAGGTTATGCATTCCAAATATTTTTCTTCAGTGATTAATATAGATAGTCCCAAACTTATGATGGCTTGACTTAAAATTTTTTTTACTTTACTGTGAAAAGGGATAAGCATTCAGTAGAAACCATACTTAGAATTTTGAAATTTTATCTTTTCCTGGGCTAGTGATATGTGATATGATACTTTCATATGCTGGGCAGTGGCAACGAGCTGCAGCTTCCAGTCAGCCACATGATCAAGAGAATGAACAACCAATACACTTAACAACCATTCTGTACCTGTAGTAGGTAAAGCCAGTAGCAGGTGCAGCCTAGTGAACAAGCAATTGGTAGACTGGTGGGTAAACCAGGATAACATACAGAAATGGAGATGGCCAGCTGAGTCTGGACTCCTCTTAAGGGGAAGGTAAACAGATCCCATTCCCAATATCTACTCCAGGAAACTAGCAAAGTCCTATGCAGAAATTTAAAGTTCAAGGGCTGCTTAATCAACAACCCTGGACCCAGTCCAGGATAATGGACTGCATATTAATTAATCCTGAATAGATATTCTTGATGGTTCTCACCTGCCCACTTCATTGCCTGTGCCTAACAAAGCAGCCTCCTTATAAACCCAAACAAAAGACTGTATTCTATTTCTTCTGTTTCTAGGAACTGAGACATTTCACCATTCACTTAACAATGTTCTATTACTTACCTTTCAGACATTGTACTTTCAAACATATTTTCATGAAAGTATTATAAGTGAAAGTAAAGAGTGAAATTTCCTCTATCTTAAACTCCATTTCGTCTCTCCTTAGCTTAAATAGTTGCTATCCATTTTATATGAGTTAGAGCTACTCTACAAAATTAAGATTGGCACTGCAACTTAAAACTTAAGAGCACTGGCAAAGAAAGACGATATAAATAATTCAACATTTTTTAATACTTGCATTTAAAAAAACAAAACTCTGGGGGCACCTGGGTGGCTCAGTCGGTTAAGCATCCAACTCTTGGTTTGGGCTCAGGTCATGATCTCACGGTTCCTGAGTTCGAGCCCCGTGTCAGGCTCTGCCTTGACAGCTGCAGAGCCTGCTTGGGATTCCCTGTCTCCCTCTCTTTCTGCCCCTCCTGCACTGTCTCTGTCTGTCTGTCTGTCTCTCTCTGTCTCAAAAATAAATAAACATTTAAAAAAATAGAATGAAAAATCTTTTTTAAATACCCCCACCACTGCCCCTCCCTGCTCACAAAATTCTTTTCTTAAAGATATTTTTAATGAATAAACACATTACCCTAAATGTTATGAAAGCCAAAGTTACAATCACTATTCCATGAGAATTACTTTACCTTGTCGTGCCTGTGCTGTTCTAGATGAAATTCATCTCAGCCCCATCTGTAAGGGTATGTCTGAATTAACCTCAGCCAATCAGCATAATTTCATTCCCTTGCTACAATCTTTGATTCAGGGATAAATACATGACCTGAATTGCTCCAATCAGCAAAAAACCAAAATGTTAATACTCTTTCCCTCTGGCCCATGTGGTATATACGGATGCAAAGCCTGAAACAACTGCAGCCATTTTGTTGCCACAAAGGAAGCTACCCAAAGTCAAAGCTGATACAGAGAGAACAGAGCCAAGAGAATCACAAAGCAATGGAGCCAGAACCTGCCAGGCCTAAAGTCCACCCTGATGCTGAATTTTATTAGTTGTATGAACAGACACATTCACCTGCAGCTAAAAAGCAGTGTCACTCATCATTCTGAGGCACGAAAAAGAGTAAGACCACAGGTTTAGGAACAGAAAGGAGGCTTCTATTCTCATTAGGATGCTGAAGTTTTATGAGAGGCATTTTCAGATACCATGCTGGCTAGAGCTACAATTTCTGACCCAGTGCCTGGGTCTAAGGTGGTGAATACCAAGAAATGGCTTTGGGTGTCAGCACATGCTGAAGAAGCTGGAACCAAAGAGCTGGAAAGACACTGACTGAGCCACCCTCCACCCTTAGAAATAAGTTCTAGACCATCAGTGACAGCACATAAACCCAAAACTGTTGGGGATTGGGCTGCTGCCAGAACCACGTTCTCTCTACTGAAGGAAGATTGCACCCGGCTGCAGGGAACACAAGCCTCTTGGTAATCTTCTTCATGCTTCCGTTCTATGAAAATAGTCACCAAGGCCAGCCTGCCCTTTCCTTTCCATCTTGCTCTCCTTTTTGTTTCCAGCATGGAAGAGTCAGCACAGTGGCTGAGGTGAGTAAGGACGCAGCAGCGAGGAAGGGGTTGGAGTCTATGCAGAAGCCCAGACCAGTCAGGGCACTGGCAGAGGTGGCCGAGAGGTGGTAAGCCACAAACACAGCAAGGCAATTGGGAGATCTACGTACAGCAAATAATTTTTGATTGAGCACATAAAAAAATATATCAAGAATAATAGGTGCTGTGTTTCTCACTGCCAGAGAAAGTTTTTAAAAAGAACTCCAAGACGCTGGGTGTGAATTAAAGGTATCATTACGTAGCCACGATTTTATTATACACACCCACACAGATAGAGATAAAAATATTTATAATGTGTGTATATGTGCATCTGAGGGGAGTGTGTATATATGTATGTATCTTCTAATTCTGTCCCCAGATAACATCTCATTTTCTTCAGTTACAAAAATAAAGGAATACCCTAGAGTCATCCTGAATCCCTTCCAGCATTAAATGTTGGCAAACACAAAGACACCCACTTTTCTACAATCTGCCAAACAAAAATACCACTTCAAAAAGACATGCGTCATGACAGTTAGAAATTATATATCTAACAGGAGAAAGCAGAATTCTCAATTACATCTACCACACAACACAATAAGAAGTCACACATCATAAATGATCACTCTCTAGATGCTGTTAGTTAGCACTCACAGAAACTGTCACCTCAACAAATGATTTCTCTCATTGCTAGAAAGACATACAACACAAACATTACCCTGCTTTAAAAAGGTAGCAGGGAGGACTATCACTGACAAGAGGCTACCACTCTATTTCACTTCCACTTTACACTAGAGATGAAATTTTAAATATTTAAAAACCAAACTTCAGAGCATGCAGAGAGGAGGCAAGCAAAAGCAATTAGACCTGTGAAATACTCATTTTAGCTTTTGCTTCTTATAACCTTGATAAATGCATCAATCAAATTGTTAACTTTTCTGTTAAAACTAAAGTGCAAAATGCCCTTGCAAAATGAGCATGTATCTATTAAGTCTTCTACTCTTTTTTTTTTACAACGTTGCCACTCCCACAAGTAATAGAAAGAAGTTTAACATTCAACACCCATAATACCAGAATTCTTACTCTGCTTAGTGATTAGATTATTCTAGGAAATACACATTTAAGTCCTTGCCTACCATATAATTAGATGGGATTATATATAGTCACTACTCCCAAACAATATCAGTAACTTTTTAAATACATGAATGAATTAACCCAAATTCAATTTAAATTAACCTTTAACAGTACCAGCAAGCGAAATCATTACACTGATGGCAGAATCAATACGACACCACTTAAATTAAAAGAGGTAACAAAAATCAGCAAGGTACTACACCAAGTTTGCCTCCCTAGAGAAAAAAAACGCTTCCTGATCATAATTCTCTGGCTCTCTGGGAATTTACATGTGCTACTTTTCGTAGTTTTTTACCTTCTTAATGTCTTCAACTCTGACCATATTCTCATCTAAACTCCTACAGCATTTACTCTATTAAACACTCATTTAATACTCTGTATGACATTCTCTGTTGTTATGAGTTCTTTAAAAAATAATACTCAGCACAGCCACTGTAGAAAACAGTATGGGGGTTCCTTAAAAAATTAAAAATAAAAAAACCATAGAATCTAATAATCCCATTACTGGGTATTTACTAGGGAAAATGAAAACACGAACTCAAAAAAATATAGGCACCTCTATGTTTATTGCAGCATTATTTACAATAGTCAAGACATGGAAGCAACCTAAGTGTCCATCAAAAGACAAATGGATAAAGAAGATGTGGTATATTTATACAATGGAGTATTACACAGCCATAAAAGAGGATGAGTTCACACCATTTGAGACAATGTGGATGGACCTAGAGGGTATTTTTCTAAGTGAAATAAGTCAGATTGAGAAAGACAAATACTATAGGTTCCTGCTCATAAAAGAAATCTAAAAAGATGAATATACAAAAAGCAGAATCAGACCTATAAATACAGAAAACTGATGGCTGCCAGAGGAAAGAGGAGTGGGGAATTGGGCAAAATGGGAGGGAGGAAGAGGGAAGAGGGAGATACAGGCCTCTAGTTATGGAATAAACACATCACGGGAATAAAAAGAGCATAAGGAATATAGTAATATTATGACAGTGATGAAATGGGATAGAGTAGATATACTTGTGGTGAACACAGAGTAATGTATAAACTTGTCAAATTACTAAGTTGTACACCTGAAACTAATGTAAAACTGTGTGTCAACTATAAATTTAAAAATTAATTTTAAAAATTAAAAATAATATTCAGTCTTTTCAGCTAGAGCTTAAGCCCTTCAAGAGTAAGGACCATAATTTTTGTAGTTTGAATATCCTGCGCAGACTTAGCAAAATAATGGTCACACAATAAATATTAAACAAGAATTTTAGTTTTCTAAGTGCTAATGTTTCACAATTATGCATGGATGACAGCACTGTATCAAAAAAAAAGTAAACATGGATTTTAGTTCTCATTCTGTCCACAATAGCCAATGAGTCACTTAACCTCACTGGGACTCAGGTTCCTCATCCATATAAAGAGATGACCTCTAAAGCCCTCAGGTCCAAGCATCTAAGACTCTATTCACAGTTAAAACAAAGTTTACTTAGTATTATCAGTGGAATTACATGGCTGTCATCTACATTTTTAAGACTTTTTAAAACAATTTTTTAAAAATATTTATGTATTTTGAGAGAGTGAGCGAGTGAGCAGGGGAGGGGCAAAGAGAGAGAGAGAAAGAGAGAGAGAGAAAGAGAGAGAGAGAATCCCAAGAAGGCTCCACGCTGTCAGCGCAGAGCCTGACATGGGGCTCAATCTCACAAATCAGGAGATCATGACCTAAATCGAAATCAAGAGTCGGACACTTAACCAACTGAGCCACCCAGGCACCCCTAGACAATTTTTATTTCTCATGACAGAGCTGCATCTCACAAATGAATCAAAATATAAAATGACTCAATAAGTCAACTGTTCAAATGTTAATTGAATCATGGCTCTACTAAGAGATTCATTCTACTCAACTGTGAAACAAATGTAAAGCCCTAGAACATGAATGATTCAACAATACCTAAGCTTTTCCACCAGTTTGTAGAGAAGCACCTGCATTACAGCCCAGGAGGAGACAAGAAGATGTTCCCTATAACATGAAATGTATTTGGTTTTTTACATCAACCACTATCAAAGTAAAAGTTCTTTTACTAATCAATTCTTTTTTTTCCTAATCTGTTTCCCTTCGTTTTCCTCTTTGTAAAAGCAATCATCATGTCCCTTCTGTTTTTTCCTTTTCCTCATGTCATAAAAAGTATCTAAAACATGGAAAACATCTAGACCCATCTTTTTAACATTAAATGGGGAGGGCAAAGGTACCTAATGCAACTCACTGTGTACTCTTGATTAAAGTCCCAGACTGACTGATGTCACTTGTTAACTTGTAGGTTTTTATTCAACTGAGATGCAAAATCTCTGGATTGATGGCTCGGTTAGGCATTAACCAATTTTCTATCTAACCCAGAAACACTTCTTTGTTAAACTGCTCATATGTGCCTAACTTATCAAATGCTCTTTGAACCAGACATAACATTGTACTGATTTCCTTATTAATTTCAGGAGTTAAATAACATTAAATTTTTGTCACAGGTTCATTTCATATTTACCTGAGTGATGATTTTACCTTGTTGAAAATTATCCTTCAACACGAATAAAAACAGAAACCAAGTCTGTACAGAATTATGATGGGTCTGTTTACGCAACCACCATTCGTTAGTGACTACTTAAATTAAACAAAATACTGATGAAAATCAAAATGATTTACATGTTATATTATTGTGTCCCTTATAAGAATCACTATTTTCAGTATGAAAAAAAGAATTAATATACTGGTTGATTTTCTCCTGTTGGGTTCATTACAATTTCTCTGGTAAGCTCAGAAAAGCTAAGAGGGAAAAAAAAGATGTTGACCATTAAGTTTGGCAAAATCAAAACCTCAGAGCTCTGGCAGCTGGCAAGGGGTTCTCTTCTGGATTGGGCTTCTCTTCAAATTATGCTTGGGAATAAAAGAGCACATAGAAATGTGAAAACTCCTTACAAGCACATGGGTTAATGAGCAGTGGGACCTATGCAGCTACAATCAGTACAATATCACTGACTCTTATTAAATGACAAACAACACATTTGACGTCAGCAAACAATATAAACAGCAGCCTATAATTTCAGTCACTTTCACAGAGATGCTAAGTCTGGGATGTAGACATTGCTTGGAGTTAGGCTCAATGAGAGGCTGTGATGCTGTTTATGCCAAACCAGCACGATTTCTGTTCTGCTACATTTATTTTGCACAAGGGTATTATTTGAATTTTGCTGTTATACGGCAAGTATAAAGGTCTTACTTGAAGATTTTTCTGTGGGAATTTCTAGAAGGAAAAGATTTAGACAGAGGGAGCTTTATAGAGAATGAACAAATAAGGCTACTGGGAAGCAATTTAATTTGGTCAAGAAATACAGTTACTGGGGCGCCTGGGTGGCGCAGTCGGTTAAGCGTCCGACTTCAGCCAGGTCACGATCTCGCGGTCCGTGAGTTCGAGCCCCGCGTCAGGCTCTGGGCTGATGGCTCAGAGCCTGGAGCCTGTTTCCGATTCTGTGTCTCCCTCTCTCTCTGCCCCTCCCCCGTTCATGCTCTGTCTCTCTCTGTCCCAAAAATAAATAAACGTTGAAAAAAAAATTAAAAAAAAAAAAAAAAGAAATACAGTTACTGTAAAACCTTGTTAGTTGACGGAATCATTCAGGGTGCTGCCTGTCAAAAGTCAAAGTTATTCTCTGAATGACAGGTGACTTCATGAAGAGTGGATTAGTCAGAATACTGGATTTCCTGCAACCAGAGAAAACTCTTGAGTCAAGGGCAAGCAGGATTGTATGCATATGCTTCAAAGTAAATCAGCTGTCTACAAACAACTACAATTGCTTTTTCAAAAGAGAAAATTAAAGGGGAATATGATCCCAACCAAGTACTAATCTCTAACTCCTTTTCTTACATTTCTCTCTTGCTGTCAAAAAATAATCAATACTCTTTACACAATCCTTGTAGGAGTCTGACTTAGAAGGTTCTCCTAAAGATAAAACACAATTTAAACAAGAAAAAGTAATGGAAAGCTATTTAGCAGAATGTAAATTGTGGCTACTTCTATGTGATGACTTCTAAGTTACTTAATTTTCTTACTGGCACTGTTCTGTATTTCCTTAAATTTCCAAAGGGAACATGTATTACTCGAGCCATAAGAAAAAGCATATAGGCAAATACATAAACATATGCATATATATATGTAATTTCAAATATTTTTAAATGAACCATGATCATTCAAAAGTCTTCTGCTTTAAAATAATTTAGAAAATAATCTTGAATTTTAAAATAATAATCAAATTATTAGTTTCAAAACAACACTTCAAAAAATTTCAACTACCCTGTCTGATATATGAAAACTAAGTTGTTGACATCTGCATTAAACATATTTTACATAATCCAGGGAGCTTGGGTGGCACAGTAGGTTGAGCGACTGGCTTTGGCTCATATCATGATCTTGAGCCCCACATGTCAGGCTCTGCGCTGACAGCTCAGAGCCTGGAGCCAACTTCGAATTTTGTGTCTCCCTCCCTCTCTCTCTTTCCCTCCTCTGCTTACATGTTCATTCTCTCTCTCTCTCTCTCTCTCTCTCTCAAAAGAAAAGCATTAAAAATTTTTATTTTAAAACATATTTTACATAATCCTAAATAAAGCAAATGAAGTAACATAATTTATATATTTTCACAAAAATAACAAAGCCTCTGTCCTCAACGTTCATGGCAGTCTAACTAACCCTGTCAACATAAGAGAAAGGCAATAAAATAGTTCAGAGTACTGACCAGGATAGGGAGACTCCCTGAAAAAAAGTCTGCCCAGTTTAGATACCAAAAAAAAAAAAAAAAGTTAAAACAAAAATGTAATTTTTTCCATACAATACTGTCAACTGTGCTCAGAAGGAAAAATACTAGGGGCGCCTGGGTAGCTCAGTCGGTTAAGCGTCTGACTCTTGGTTTCTGCTCAGGTCATGATCTCACAGTTGGCGAGTTCAAGCCTGCAATGGGCTCTGCACTGTTAGTGCAGAGCCTGTTTTGGACTCTCTGTCTCCCTCTCTCTTTGCCCCTCCGTCACTCCTGCACATGCTCTCTTGCTCACTCTCTCTCTCTCTCTCAAAAATAAATAAATATTTTTTAAAAAGACAAAATACTAAATATTAAAAAAAAGACAAAGTACCTAAAGCCTTCAACACCTATCTCTCTAAAGTCAAAGTAATCACAGCTAATTTTTTTTTTTTTTTAAACAAAAAGACTTTGATGTAAACCATATCACAAATTTGAGTTATGGCTGCTGAACTCCCTTAAAAAAAAATACAACCTAAGTGATTCCTTTTTTATGCTTTTAACTAATCTCTACATCCAACATAAGACTCGAACTCACAACCCCAAGATCAAGAGTCTCATGTTCCAATGACTGAGCCAGCCAGGAGCCCCAACTAAGTGATTGCTATCCTAAGATGCAACATCTCCTTAAAAAGCTCTAAAGCAAGATACAGAGTTCATTAAGATGGGGAATAAACCTAAAAGAGCCAGGGACCACCCTACCTTGGAAATAGTATAGCTTTCTGCTCATATAAACAAGCACTGCCTTTAAACAGACCCCATAAAATTCTCCAAGTTTCAGAAATGATCATTCTAAACTAATCTCTCAAGGAACTTTTAAATGTATTTCATATTCCTTCATGCTTGAGGTAATACAACTTCTATGCACCAACACCCAGAATTAGTATGATTTCTGAATATCTTAATTTTAACATATGCTCACACTCATCAAGCTCAAAGAGAGCTACAACAGCAGGCAAGTCTTGCTTGGTAATTCTAGAGGCCACCACCTCTTCACTGGAGTTGTAAGAGCCAGTAAAACACTTCCATATTATTTTTTTTTTTCAACGTTTATTTATTTTTGGGACAGAGAGAGACAGAGCATGAACGGGGGAGGGGCAGAGAGAGAGGGAGACACAGAATCGGAAACAGGCTCCAGGCTCCGAGCTATCAGCCCAGAGCCCGATGCGGGGCTCGAACTCACGGACCGCGAGATCGTGACCTGGCTGAAGTCGGACGCTTAACCGACTGCGCCACCCAGGCGCCCCCCCATATTATTTTTAACTACAATTTTCCTTCTGTTGGTTTCCCTTCAAACAGTCCCTATAATTCAAGAGTATTGCAACCCAGGCCCAAACAATAACCCTTCCTTGAAGGGTATTTTGTTTCAAAGCAGTAAGCTTGTAAAGTTTAACTTTTCAAAGGTAAAAACTTTAGTTACTGATACACTACTAAAAGGGGAATCTTGCATTTTTTGAGGTTTTAGAAAAAATCTTAAAGAGTAAATCATATATTTGAGAAAAATAACTAATGGACTTTTATCAATTTAGGCAAAAGACTACATTTAAAAAATTCTAAAACTGAAAATAGACTTTTAAAAATCAATTTTAAAAATGCTATTAGGAAAATATTTAACGAATTCTTCTAGTGACAAATACCACTTAAATAGAGAGTATATTTAAAAATTCTTCCCAAGATCTGTTAGTTGCTAATGTATAGATCGTCTCTCTTTCAATCACTATATCTCATAGAATTCTATAATAAAAACAGAATCTGGGTCTTAATCCTCCCCTCCATAAAATTTTATCACCTATGCCACTCTACCTCTGCTAGGCAAAGGGTATGAAAGAAAGCTTGAGCAACGGTACATTAGAGTCAACCAGATGAAAAGAGAGTAACTGAAGACAAAGAGTGAATAAAGATGGGGGAACATAATGATAGCATCCCAAAACTTGGCGAGAAGAGAAGAAAAAAGAAAAAAGCAAAGCAAACAACTGGTAGCACTTTCAATTTCAAACCCAGTGCACACCATAACTTTTGTTAGGAATGTACACAGCCACAAGATTCCCAGGACTTGTGAAATTCAATTAAATATAAGAAAAAAATCTCTGGGGAAAATGTCCTAATTTTATTCTTTCACTCAAATTCTTGGCCAATAGTAAAGTAAATCTGTTCATCATAACAAAAAATAAGAGCTAAACCTTTACATGAAATGTACTGCACAGAAATATATTTCATTACAGGTCCTTTGCACATCAACATTCAGGCCTAATGCACAACTCAAAGGCCCTAAGGGCTGGGTAAGCAGCATCCAATCTAAGACAAGTCAGTCTGTATTTCACTCATGAACACTCCCCAGCAGTCAGCACTGCCAACGGGAATCCAACTCATTATTGCTTATAAGTTTTGTGATTCTAAAAAAGTTGAAAATCACATTTTCTCAAGACAAATGATCAAACATTTAAATAGGAGTTTTTCTCTCATGATTAACGACACCTGCAGCTCACAAAGGGCGACAACTGACAAATCACATTATGCTCTGGAAGAGACCTAGGGACCTTATAAGGATTTATAAGATATGATGTAGTTTTTTCATACCTTTACTCATTCAAATCCTCTTTGCCCAAAATAAAGCTGTCCCCACAGCTCTTAAAAATTACAACCCAGTCAATACCACTGTTGGCAAACACAGCAAAGGCTCTGAGATCAAATATTAGCCTCCTCATTGTAATACATGAAAACAGAGGGGGTGAATCCAAGGAAAAGACATGTAAAGAGAAGATAGGGACAGAACAAAAGAATGAGATGGGAGAAGTACTGAAAACTAACAAGCTGAACTTAGAATTAATTTTATTAATAAAAAGAGGATGGCATAGTTTTCCTAGACTCTGAATGTAATTGCCAACTGCTGACAAGAAGAATCAATCAGCAGCTCCAGAGAATTCTAAATTAAAAATGATCAGTCACTACACTCAAGAAAAATAAAGCCTGCTGATGAATTAAAAGAAAAAAAAAAAAAACAAGAAACAATAGAAGCAATGTCTAGTCACACAAAGGTGGAAGCAATTAAAGATCTCAGAGTCAGAATGGACCACAAGTTTAATCAATCAGCATTAAAAGAATGTTTAAAAGAAACTTTATGTGAAATACAGCTTGATAGTGGTACAGAAGAAATGCATTACAATCCATGATGTTCACTAAATATTGGAACAGATTACCATGACAGGTTGTGAAACTGTCTTTCTTAAACACTTTTGAAAATAAGAACAGAACAGTTTAATTGCAGGCCTCTCCATAGTCAGAAGACATAAAAAAGGGCCCCTGTTGGCATTCAGATTCCCCCGTAACCCCTATAACATCATTTACTAAAGACACACAGTTTACAGTGATAGTCACTGAGTAACTCTCAATGATGTTACATCAACCCCACAATAATGGGGACCAGAAGTTTCACATCAAAAGAACTTTGCCCTTCCTCTGTTGTATCTAATTCTGAAGACAATAACACAACAAATTAACATGGAGATAAAGTACTGTTATATTGTTATACTCTCCTACACAGAGGACTTAATAAAGGAAAGGAAAAGGAAAACTCATTTTGTAGGAGTTGTGTCAATGGGATGCAAAGTAAAGGAGTAGTATATCTAGCATTAAGATTCATTAAGCATTAATCACCCTTATTTACAAAAAATACTGAACTTGGGAGGATAGATGGAGTCTGGAAATTTTCAAAGGAAGTTGGAAGTAGGCACTGTCTTGAAGTGAAGAAAAATGAGCAGGTAGATGGCCTCAATGTAGCAATAAATAAGAAGGTGGACAAAGACAACAACTGGAGGAAAAGTTCAGCCAAGCAAGTCAGACCAGCTCATTAAGTGCTAGAAAAAAAACGATATGAAGCTCAATAAAGTTCTTCAGTCTCTTCAATAGGATTCTTGGAAGCAGAAACCCATACTTCAGAAGCGTATTTTTACAATGTTTGTCCCTTAAGTATTTGTTTTCTCCTTACTTTCCAAAGTTCTGTTGGAACTATCAGGCTGTCTCAACAGGGCTAGTTCAGTGTAAGCACAGTTTAGGCTGGAGGTTAAAAGGGGAGAGAGTAATTCGAGTGACAGAAGGGAGTCCCAGAACAAGAACAGCAAGAAAAGGGCACAAATGGTCACACCTTTGAAATCTATGTCCTTCCTCCACAGTCCCTATTCAAGCCTCAGCAAAGTCTGTGACACTGACAGAAACCCAGTCTCTGTCAACAGTTTTCATCTCCTCCACAGTCCAGCCTCTTACCAAAAATATTGAAAAAGTCAGAGAACTCAATGGTTTTCAAATTGTTTTGTTCCCCATATCTGTTTTTCAGATTTCAGTGTGCTTATGAATCACCAAGGGTCTGTCCATTGAGGTTTTGATTCCGTGAGTTCAGAGCAGAGACTCAGGAATCTAGTATTTTAAAAAGTACACCACACTTGCAGAAATTCAAGCTGATGGAGAAAAGTATTTAAATGGCTGAAGGTAAGCAATAAAAAGAAAAATTAAATCAAAGGATTAAAAGAATATTTGCCTTAAAGAGGTTAGAGTGGGAGAGAGCCAAAGCGTAAGAGACTCTTAAAAACGGAGAACAAACTGAGGGCTGATGGGGGGTGGGAGGGCGGGGAGGGTGGGTGATGGGCATTGAGGAGGGCACCTGTTGGGATGAGCACTGGGTGATGTATGGAAACCAATTTGACAATAAATTTCATATATTAAAACAAACAAACAAACAAATAAATAAATAAATAAATAAAAGAATATCTGCCTCAATTAACTTATTACTCAATAACTAAAATTAATTGTACTATATGGGTAACCTGCATGTTACTTGAAAAATGTACCTCCTTGGCTGGGGTTCAACCCTCGTATCTCATATGAACAGCATCACTTGAAAGCTATTGCTAATTACAGAAAGAGGTGGGGTTTCAGGGCAAATTCTCATGAAATTTTTTCAACCTTCATCTGAGCAGTTGCTTTCAATAACAGAGGCTACTACCTTGTGACTGGAGGAGCTTCAATAAAGTATTATAAAAGCAAGCCATACTAATTATATTAAGCATTTACAGTATGCAAGGCACTGTACTAAGTGCTTTACATGTATTAGCCCAACAACCCTATGAGATAGGCCTTAATGTTATCCCCATTTACAGATATGAAAATTAGGGCACAGAGAAGTTACTTGCTTCCACAGCTAGTAAATAGAGAAAACAGAATCCAAACCCAAGTCTCTCTAGATATGCCACATAAAAGACTCAATTCAGGCTGTAGGGAAAAAATTTAAAATTGATTTTTCACATCAAAATATAAATAACTTGAGAACAAATGTGGTACAACAAAATAAGATATGGGGCACCTGGGTGGCTCAGTTGGTTAAGCGTCCAACTCCTGATTTTGGCTCAGGTCATAATCTCACAGTTTGTGAGTTCAAGCACCACGTCGGGCTGTGCACTGACAGCACAGAGCCTGCTTGGAATTCTCTGCCTCCCTCTCTTTTTGCCCCTCCCCTGCTCACTATCTCTCTCTCTCTGTCAAAATAAAGAAATAAACATTAAAAAAATAAAAGTAAAATATGAAAATAGATCTAAACATCTGCTTAAAGTGTCTTCTATAACTTAACTGTTAACTTCTCAAAAGACACTGGTTTGTTGCTAAAACTTCTGGCTGTTTAAGGTTTCTGTAACTGCTAGGTTAAAGGTAAAGCTCATTTCATAATTCTATTTCATAGCTGAGGGGCCTTAGTGTGTCACCATCTGATTTGGGAGGCACTACTATTGGCAAAAGAATTTAGGAAAGCTGGATTGCTTGTTTTGTCAATTAAAATTCCTAACTCCTAAAAAAGAAAAAAATTCCTAACTCCTTTCAGTAAATGTTCCAGTTTAAGTTATGGTGTGGACTATCCTTTGGCATTCTGCTAACACTGCTAAGCCACAGCAAAATTTAGTTTTTTTTAATCAGATAACAAATATTCGATTGCCTACTACGTAGACGACCAAAAACTAGTCAGTTCCTCAAAGTTCTTCAGCAATTTTATAAAAGCTTAACGTCATGTGAGCCATACAATATAAGGTTCTTGAAGAGAAAAAAGAAGACTGAAAATATGGTTATAGGTCTGTGACTTATATAAATTCTTTCTAATTTTTTCCAGTAGTTTATTTTTTAACTGTCATATTCTTAAAAGTAAAATGCAAAAAATGAAATTTTTACTTTAGTACCATTAGAAATCTATTTATGGAGGTTTTCTTAATGCAAATATTTTACTTGAGAATTGCCTATAATCAAGGCAAAGAGGTTTTCTTTTGTTCATTCTCTAAAAGCTATTAAGTGTCTGCTCTCTTCAGCTTTAACAGTCCCCATCACAGAACACATGGAACAGAATTCTGGCCTCCCAGATTCCTCATTCAATACCTTTCAGTCTTCCTGATTCACAAAAAAACATGAATACAATTTTTGGTATCTTAACACGCCAATCCTACGTTTTAAAATATTCTCAAACTTTGTCTCTTTCGCTAGAACCTAAACAAATTTCTTTTATGAAAACGACCGTACCCCCTAAAAAAATGGAAGCTTTTCTCATTTCTCATACTTACAAGTTCAGTCAGTTCAAGAGCTGGCAAATTTAAAAATCTTATTTCCTCTCCTTTTCACACACACACAAAAAGAAATCTTAAATACCAGTACTCCATTCATCTTACTTCTATAAAAGCTAAGTTGGTGATAATATATTACTCAGAATAGACTATATTACAGAATAAAATAAGTGTTACAATTATCTTACAATTCCTGTGGTAAAACCAAGTGCTACAGAAAACTCAAATTTAAAAAGACTGCTTAAGCCTTACTGCATTTCAGCCACAACTGGTCAGAAAACTCTCTTCAGGTCCAAAATATATAATTAAAACACACACACACACACACACACACACACAGACACACACACAAGTACATGTATTTTAGGAAATCTTAGAAGAGTGAGACAGTATTCTACATAGAAGTAGAGGAAGAGAGATAATGAGATAAGTACAATGAAGCTAACCAAAGCTAGATCTGGGACACATTACCAGCATACATGTGGCAGCTTCTGTATGAAAATATCATTAGGTACATGATGACTGCATATCTAGGTTTATATTTCAAAAAAGAACAGTTCAAATTTTTTCCAAAAGTATATCAAGATGGTCTATGGAGAGTGAAACAGGCAAATCTTACCTGATCTCTAGGAAGTATATTTAACAGAAATGAGGTAGTTCACAGTTGTTAAACAAAGTAGAGAAATATGGTTTGGTTATATGACCACCTGAGAAAAGGCAATGCTTCTCTGAGTATGCTCTCCACTGTACTACAGATTACAAAGACCTAAGAACAGTCGTTTGCTATTTTCTGCATGGACACATTAAAAAAGGAAAGATGGAAGAGATAAGGAGAAATATACAATCCAAAGGAAAGGAAAAATAAAAGGGACTGGAGTACTGTGCACACACGCGCGCGCGCGCACACACACACACACACACACACACGTGTGTGTGTGTGTGTGTGTGTGTGTAGGAGCATTCACTCTTACAACCGTCCCTAAAATTGCCATCTATAAATCCACAACAGTTATGAATGCTATGTGAGAAAGTGGTCTGATTTGAAATAATAATGTAACTTCAAAAACATGTAAAAGCTTTTCTGTTTTGGGAGAACTACTGCCATTAAAACTAGGAAAAGCTATCTGAAGGAAATGACTGAAGTCATCGAGGATACGTTTAAAAATTATTCATTATACAAATAATCTTCAAAACCTACATTAAGGGATTTAATTATATGTATTACTTACTACATTAGTCTAGCTTGCTTCTTTCAATAGTAGCTTTCCAGGGTTTGGGAAATTTGTGTTAGAAGAGGACATTTCATATAAAATTGCTTTCTGTTTTCCATTACTTATTTATAGACTCAGCCTTTAATCCAATACCCTCAGTATCATACTTTTTACTAGTTAGTAACTAACGCCATAGAACTCTATGAGCAAATGTATAGAGGGGTAGTAATTAGTTCACCTATTACCCTTCATGAGTAACATTCATGTATTTTAATAGTCTCCAGCAAAATGGATTTCTCATTCAAGCACTGATTTTCCTTAATACAACACAACCCAGAACAGCAGACTTCAAAGAGCTATTTCACTGTGGCTGAGCTAACAATACACCAGTCCCTTAAAAGTATCCCACTTCCCCTACTGCCAAAAGAGCTTTATTGCCATCCTCGATTCCAATTTCCTGTCCTTGCTCTAGGCTTGCAACACTCTACATCTGAAGTATCTCCAAACACAGTCACTCTAATACTGGGTGCTGGCGTTTCAACATATGAATACAACTCAATAAAGCCCGTAACAGTATGGTTCCATTTATATAACATGCTCAGTATGACAAAAGTATAGTGATGAAGAATAGGTCAGTGTTTGCCAGAGCTGAAGGGAAAGTGTTGGGGGCAGCATGAGAAAATCTCTTGGGCATAATGAAGAAGTTCTGTATCCTGTTTGTAGTGGTGTTACAAGTGTTAATGCGTGTGGTAAAATTTCATAAAACACTCACATGGAGAATACATATAAAAACTGGTGAAATGTGGAAAAGGTCTATAGTTTAGTTGACAGTACTACGGTGGTATGTAAGATGTTATCTTTGGGGAACGGTGAGTGAGGAGTGTAGTAGAAACTCTCCACTATTTTTGCAATTTCTATGAGAGTCAAATAATTTCCAAATAAAAAGTTAAAAATATATATTTATAGTTCATAGAATCTCTGCGGAAGGCTGGAGAATCATACCTAATGGCTATAATGCCAGGCACAAAAGTCTTTCCTCCACCCAACCCCAAGAGAAACAATTATGTTATCAGGCTACTCCCTTATCCCAAACACACAAGTTCCACCACAATACTATGGGTATGTTTTCAAAAGGCTAAGAAAACCTCAATAAAAAGCCCTAGTGGAAAATATTTGAGAATCAATGTTTTAGGCAGAGATTATCAATGGTTGTATTATTTCTTTCTTCAAAGTATCTTTATGTAAGGATTTGAATAATTTACCTTAAAACATATTATAGAATTTCAAGAACAATTTCATACCAATTTCTGTTCATTGATTTTCCCCCCAGATTCAATTTTGGAAACAATGAAGTAAGACAGAAAGGAAAAGTAAACAACTTTATGTCTTAGTATTGAGTCATATTCAATTATTAAAGAGTTGCCTCAAAAATGATTACATTTCAGCAATAAGACAATGATAGGTTGCATACATTTCTTGTGTATATAATTTTTTTTTTAAGAAAACCACTTTCCAGGGTATAAATCAACCCTGACTTTAAGATATATATCAATTCTGGGGTGCCTGTGTGGCTCAGTCAGTCGGGTCAGGTAGTAATCTCACAGGTTTGTGAGATGAACCCCCACATCAGGCTCTATGCTGACAGTGCAGAGTCTGATGGGGATTCTTTCTCTCCCCCCCTCCCTGGCCGGCCCGCCCCCTCCCCCCCCCCCCCCCCCAAAATAAACTTTAAAAATAAAATATATTTATCAATTCTAATTATCTAAAATTAAGTCACAGGCCTAATACATTCCTTTTCAAGTTAATTTTTAATCTAGCTTCTCTCCTGTCTAGATGTAGCCACAGGATTCACACAGTACCCTAGGGAAACAATCACTAACTGAGTATTCCATACAAATTTAAATTAATTTGTAACAGCTTGATATTTGCAGTTAATCTGCAACATTTTACTTGTAAGAATAAGGTTTAAATTTATAGTATTCTTACTTCAAAAGAAAGCAGCATTACAATGCACAAACCATATGTTAAGGATTCAGAATTTCTGACTTCTGATCTTATGATTTTTCTACCTTCTCAGTAAGTATTCCTGATAAGGCCCTTAATTCTTTATCCTTAATGAATTCATACATTTCATTATACAGCTTAATTTCATTTATAAATAAACCACATACCCAAAAGAGACTATGACTACAACACAGACAACATTGATATTTAAATTCACTATTCAATGAGGCTGAGAATTGAATGTTACAGTTAAAATACAATTCTGCAAGTTTTTGGTTTAAAGGACAATCTAACAGTTCTTGACATACCCATTCTCAAAATCTTAAATACCTATGAAATTTGGAAATTAAGAAGACTTACAACACAAAAACTAAGTCTGAAAGAATCTGAAAGGAGTCAAAACAAACTATTATTTTAGTCAATTTGTACCAGGGTAATACAGAAGTCCATCTCATTTTCTAGATAATTCAGTTCTAACCCAGGAGAAGAGAGTTTTCAGTGGGCAGCTATTTTCAGTCAGGCAGGAACATGGCTATGCCACATAATTAATCAGATTCTACAGGCTTATTCTAGGTCACATAAACAACGCAGAAATCCAATGCCTTTCAATCGGTTAGTAATACCTGTTATCACAACACCTGGGTGGCTCAGTCAGTTGAGTGTCCATCTGACTCTTGATGTCAGCTGAGGTCATGATCCCAGAGCCCTGGGATCAAGCCATGTATCAGGCTCCACACTGAGTGTGAAGCTTAAGATTCTCTTTCTCCCTACCCCCACTCACACTCTCTCTTTAAAAAAAATAAATAAATAAAATAAAACCTGTATTACAATGTGTTTATTCTCTTGTTGGTTGACATTTGGGTTGTTTCTAATTTAGAACTATTCTGTATAGAGCTGTTCTAAATATTCATGAACAAGTCTATGTACAAGTATGTTTGCTTTCTTTTGGGTAAATACCTAGGAATAGGACTGTTGCATCATATGGTAAGTGTATGTTTTTAAGAACCTGCCAAGTTATTTTGCAAAGTGGTTGTACTATTTTATAACTCCAACAGCAGTGCATGAGAATACAATTTAGTCACCAACACTTGGTTTTACCAGTTTCTTGAATTTAGTCATTCTGGGAGATATATAGTTCTATCTCACTTTGGCTTTACTATGCATTTCCTTGGATAACAAATGATGCTGAGCATCATTTTCACAGACTTACAGGTCATTTATATATATGTAATCTGGGATAGTCACACAATGAAATACTACTCAACAATAAAAAGAAGTACAACAAATGATGAACCACAGAAGCATCTTGCTGAGCAAAAAAAGCCAGATACAAGGGTGGATACTGCATAATCCCACTTATATAAAATTCTAAAATAGGCGAAATATATAATATGCAAAAGCATTCAGTGGTTGCTGGAGCAGAAAGTTGGAGAAGAATATAAGGGCATAAGAATATACAAGGATACTTTCTGGGAGGATGGAAAAGTTCTAAAATATAAATATAAATATAAATATAAATATAAATATAAATATAAATA
>NW_024412394.1:23144378-23176256 GCF_014898765.1 Herpailurus yagouaroundi | reverse complement strand
ATATAAATATAAATATAAATATAAATATAAATATAAATATAAATATATATGGGATAGTGGTTACATGAGTGTATACTTATGTGAAAATTTAGAGAAATGTATTTAAAATCTATGAAGTTCATTATATGTAAATTATATCTAAGTAAACACCACATGAACTACTTTACATATCTTCAAACATCATATCTGAATTACAATGTTTCTTGTGCGAAAAGAAATGCTGACTCATTAACTATCCATATACATTTAAGTTTTAAAACTCCTTCATAACAGGAAACTGACATCTGATTCTGAGGCCTATATTCAGGTCCCTTCTGAACACAGGCAGGTTTTAGCTGACTAAAAGACCCTGTCATTCTGAATTTCCATCTACTTTACAACACTTCAACTAACATTGGGAAGAAAATGAGTTAAAAAAAGGTACACTATTTTTGAGAAACATGATTTACTACTGTGTCTGCCACTCTCTGTCCCTCAGAACCCCAGCCTCCTGAGAGTAGCTTGGAGTTGTATTCCTAAATGCTGTCATCGTTACTCAAACTATTAATGACTTCCAGCTTCTGAGAATTACTTACCTGGTCTTTAAAAAGACCATTAGGACCCACACCACAAGAAATGCGAAAGGAGGTGTTCAGGCTAAAAAATGATACGAAATGGAAATGCAGATCTATGAGAAGTAATAAAGAACACTGAAAATAGTTTAAAAAAATTAAAAGACCATTAAACTTACGCTGACCAAATGTTGCACATGCATGAAGGAGATTTCTAATCTTCAAGATTTCAAATATCTAATTTTATTATAAATTAGACCACATTATGAATAATATAAAATTCATAAAAGAGTGTTTAGAATCCAAATCAAATATTAACTCCAAAAGGAGAGGAAATAAAAAGAATTAAATACACAATCAAAGAAACTAGACACACATAGCACACAGTGAGAAAAGTTAGAAAAGTCAAAGCCATTCCTAAGTATAATTCTATAATCACATACTTAACCAAGAAAAAAAAAATGTTTGATGTGTATCTGTTCTTTCATTCAATATTCTACTTTATATGTGAGGGAATCCTATCAAGGGGGCAGGGGGGTTAGTTATTTTATTTGAATAGCATTTAATACATATACATTTGCATATGTTTAAAAAATCTAAAGCAATTCTTGTTAGTTCATTTAATAATTAGTAATAAATTTTAGGTGTCTCAAATTATGCTGATTGCATCAAGAATAATAATTACTTTTTAGTAAACACTTTGCTGATCAAAAAAGGTTATTTCCAGCATCAGGTGCAATAACTGAAATCAGAAATGTGCATTCCAATCTCTTCCATTTGTAATATCCAACTTGATGTTTTTAAATGTATTATTCTATATAAATACAATATCCTTGAATTACAGACCAGTATTATTGTTTAAGTGTTTCTTGGATTTAATGATAATTTAATCTCCTGAATATAAGAATTTCCCAAATTTGACAGACTCTTAATAAGGCTATTGCAAAGATCAGTATCCTTGATATGCTGTTTACCAACTACGCAGCAAGTTCAAATATTTTATTTTCTTGTAGCTCTTACCTTATCTTCAGAAGTCAGGCACTTGCTCTTATCTTTGGCATCTGTTCTCACACAATTAACTAAATATTTTAAATGTGGTTGTTTCTCTTTGCCCAGACCTTCACTTTCATTTAGTCTCAATGCAACTTTAAGAACTTTTTCTTCACTTTGGCTAACCTTTTACTACTTTTACATTAACACTACTTCAAGCACTGTATGATGTGCTGATGACAAACAAGAATTTAATTCATCTTGGTCTTTTAGTTAAACCCCAGAGAGTTAACAAAGAAGAAATAAACGGAAAAAATTTCTCTACTTTCTGGAAGTTACCTGATACTTAAATCCATAGTTTTTTTGTTGTGTTTTTCTTATAATTTACTGAAATAAATGCACTTTTTCACAATCCATGTTGTTTAAAATGCACTCCATCTCTACCTCTGTACCAATCCGACCACCACTAGCCTCGCAAACAAAGATTTCTGGTCAGCCCAGAGTCAAAGAGCAAGAATGCCACTCCTAAGAAATAAAGTGTTAAAAACAAAGTGTTCAGAACATAACTTGAACAGATATTGACAAAGCTTCCATCAAGCTGAAATTGTGTACGATGCGTGGACATGCGCGCACACACACACACACACACATACACACATAGTGCACCCACAGGCATGCATACTACCATACATGCAGGCAGAGAAGGAGTTCCAAATACAGCTGAAAGGTGTAACTCCATCTTCAAATATGAGTCCTTCAGCTTCTGCGCTAACTGGATAAATCACTGGCTCATGGGGGTGAGTTACTGAATTAATATATATATCCATAACCACAGTGAGTATTACTCCAGGGGCTGTACTCAGCAGAAAATGTTGGGTCCTTCAGAATTACATTGGTCAGAGATATTTATTAGGACAGCATGAAGTTTCCCCTTGTTTTGCACATACCATTCTTAATTTGCTACTTTGCCATAATCATCTCTAGAGGACTTGAGAGTGACTACAGCTTAGGCCCTAAACCTTTAAATCCTACTGCCTAGTAACTACTGACATCTTACTAGACCCTAATTTTGCTGCCCCCAAGCTTCTTGGCTTTGCCCCAGCCTCATCCACTGCACTTATGTCACCCCAGCTATCAAGGTTCCCATCCCTCAAACCCATTCAGGGGAACAGGATCTAAGGTAAAGTCTGTGTTCTCTCATATTTTGCACTGCCCCCCCCCCTCAGATTTCTTTTGTATTAACAATCAACTGAACCTTATTAATTCTATATATTGTTGACTTCTCAGCTCACAGGCCCATAATGAAGTTTACATACATGGTTACTTGAATAATAACAGAAAACTAAACTATGTGAAAGCACATAAAAGTATATTAAATATGTTCCTAAAAACTAGACCTTCTCAGACCAAACAAAAAAAAAAAGACCATAAATTGTCAGAAAAATACCATGGTATAATACTAATGAATAAAGGAAAACAACCTTTCTAATAGGCTAACAAGTCAACTTCAAAGTGAAAGAAGGCAAATGACACCAGGCTTTTATTGTGCTAAATTATTAGCTTACTTTACTAACCTGGTGTGTGCATATTATAAAAATCATCCATTTGTGCTACAAGGAATTACTTTGGGCTAACACTGCCAACACAGTACCTGAAGTGAATTCTAAGTGACAAGCTCCTCATTAATCATCATTTTGAAACATTCATGCTTCAACATGGTCTTTTAAGCTCATTGTTTAAAATTTCAAGTAAATGGAGCATCCCAAAGATTCACCTGCAAAATACTATGTTTTTCAACCATTCTTAGCTCTCAGCATCTGACATGCTTGACAATTTATTCTGAAAGGTCACAGTGTAAACAGAGTTCTGCTATATCTAGGAAGAAAACCTGTTTAGTGTAAAACAGTTATTTGTATACTATTAATACACCACAGGGAAAAAAAATTCCATCAAGAAAAAAATGTAAATGGTATCACTGCCATTGAAATTCTGACAGGAGTTCAAATAAAGTTAAGTTTTTTTTCTATAGCAATTCGGTCTCTAAATTCTAAATTTCAGTAATCAACATTATCAACATAGCCACAGGCAAAAAAAAAAAAACAAAAGAAAAAAGATTTATTTTTTGGACTACCTGAATATCTTAAAAATACTTCCATCAAAACAGCTTATTAATAAATAAATATCAAGTAAGGAATTCAAAGTCTCTAGTAAATATCCATTCTTCAACAGACCTCCACCAGGTAGAAGTCAACTCCACTGAACCTCATTTTCTTCATTTTGGGAATGGGGACAGAAGTAACTCTCTACCACTAGGATTAAATAAGATTTAATTTACTGTGTATGCTGTTGGGGATTAGGTCATAAACTTAATATCTAAATGATACTTTAAGCTTTCATATGCATAAAGGAGTAATTTATAGATTCTAAACTAGATGACCACTGAAATACCCTTAAAGTTCTATGATATGTCATAACATCCATATCATCTTCTATAAATTGAAAGTGAACTGAAATTAATTTTAAAACACTGTGCACAAAAATAATGACAGAAGAGGGACACCTGGGTGGTTCAGTTGGTTGAGCATCCTAACAGCTCAGGTCATGATCCCAGGGTCCTGGGATAGAGCCCCGCATCGGGCTCTGCGCTGAACGTAGAACCTGCTTACAATTCTCTCTCTCTCTCTCTCTCTCTCTCTCTCTCTCTCTCTCTCTCTCTCCCTCTGCCCCTTTCCCCTGCTCACATGCTAACAAAAAATAAAAATAATGACAAAAGATATAAATATTTATTTTAAGAAACGTTTTGAATTTTATGTTTTCTGCTTGACTATATAAATTAAGGTTAAAAAAACAGGATTCTAGAATTTAAACTTTATACTTGATGAAATACCATAACTCAAATTATAATGCAAGATACATTTTTAAAACTGGCACAAGATCCAGCCTTGTTGATAATAAACCTTTGCAAATTAAGAATGGCATCTTTGCATCTTTCATCTTACTCTAGTATCTTCTGTCTATTCTAGATAATTATTTCGAAGCCAGAATTCAAGGAGCATTAGACTTTCATTTTGAGCAGATAATTCTACCAGAATATCAAACATAAAGAGAGAATTCTTTACAATATAGAAAAGGAAACTGTGAAAAGACGGCACTTCCAAATAAAAAAAAAAAAATTAAAATCTTGTGTGGCACAGCTCTAACCAACAACAGTAGTCAAGCTTTTCTCATTCAGCAATAACAAAGTCACTGTTTATGAAGACGGGGGCGGGGTGGGGGGGAGCTGGAATAAAAGAATGCAGTAGGTATCACTTTGTAGTCTGGCAAAAATGTAAAGCAAGGTCAAACTGTTAACAATAATCATTGTAATACAAGAGAGAACTTCTTACATTCACATAAAAACACAGATGTCACACTTAAATTCTCTAACATTTATTTACAGCGTACATAATAATGCTTAATGAACACTGTAATTGTAAAGCAAAATATTTCCCCAAGTTTTCCACACTAGAGTTGCTGCTTCATTAAAACAGAATTTGACACATCAGGGCAGATACTCAAAAAGACAAACTAAACAACTAGACTGATAAAAATCCGTTAAAGAAAAAGATATGGGTTGTTTTCTGGTTTCAGAATTTACGATTTAGATTCCAAATCTAACAAAATTTGACCAGAATGTCCACTTAACCTCTTTTGTTCCAAATATAACCTCAGCCCTTTGCTCTGCTACGGTTTAGTTCTATTTTCCATGACTTTCTTCAAAGTTAAAATATAAATGGCCTCTTCTCAGGCTTTTGTCTCCTCTGTATGATTTGATACTCCTGCTTATCTGCTCCTTGGAACTCTACCTTCTTTGAGCTTCCCAAATAGCACACCCCTCAGCTCTCTTCCATCCTTCCAGAACACTCTTTTTCAGGCATCTTCACTCTCTCCTTCCCCTAGCTTCCCTACAATTACTAACTGTCCCCAAGGGTCTGTCCTCAACCTTCTTCCCTCTTCATTCCATGTTGCTACCCTTAGCACTCTCATCCAATTTCAGCAAAGCCTTGAAATAACAGTCAGCTGAGTAACTCACTTCTACCTCCAATCCCTTTTCTGAATGTTAACAATGCATTTCCAGGGCACCTGGGTGGCTCAGCTGGTTGAACATCTTGATTTCAGCTCAGGTCATGATCTCATGATTCATGAGATCAAGCCCAGCATGAGGCCCTATGCTCAGAGCACAGAGCCTGCTTGGGATTCCGTCCCTCCCTCTCTCTCCGCCCCACCCTGCTTGCAAGTGTGCACACTCTGTTTCACTTAAAATAAACCATCCTCCTGGGTTAGCCCTTCCCCATCAACTGACCACCAAGATCCCAGGGCACATCTCCCATTCACCCCTCCCCTTCTATCCCCACAGTCACCATTTCACTCCAGGTTGTCATAACTTCTTATCTAAATACTGCAACAGTGTCCTAACAAATCCTGCTATGCCAAAGTTCCCTTTGCACCACCTCTACTATTACACATGCATATAAAATTCATGTCAAGTATTTAATTCATTGGGAAAATGAACATCTTAGAAAAGCAAACTGTGGGGGCGCCTGGGTGGCACAGTCGGTTAAGCGTCCGACTTCAGCCAGGTCACGATCTCGCGGTCCGTGAGTTCGAGCCCCGCGTCGGGCTCTGGGCTGATGGCTCGGAGCCTGGAGCCTGTTTCCGATTCTGTGTCTCCCTCTCTCTCTGCCCCTCCCCCGTTCGTGCTCTGTCTCTCTCTGTCCCAAAAATAAATAAACGTTGAAAAAAAAAATGTTTAAAAAAAAGAAAAGCAAACTGTGCATAAACACAGAAAGCACTGTGGAAAATGTGCTCCAAAACAATTGAATCACAATGTCCTAAAGTACATTCCTAGAAACCAAGAGATCTACAACTATGTCAACATCCTTGTCACTTTCACACATGTGTATGAGTAGAGATATGAAAGAAAATCCCATTCAACAAGCAAATAACCCCAGTCTTTTCTGACTGCTCAGGCAAAAGTAAAATATGACAAACACTTCGTAAGTTCCTCTTTGCAGCCTGTGGAGTTGGGAGCAACCATGCAATATTTAATGAATAAGAATAAAACGAACAGTAAGGCAACACGACCTTATCCCATTACTACCTTTAAGTTTAGTTCTTAGCCACACTCTAAATTCATCTGTTACCTTTTTTAATTTAGGCTTAAACTTTTCTAAAAACCCCTCCCAACAAATAGAAACTTTTCCTACTTGAGTTTCCTCCCTAAAATTTCCACTACATTTTGTCTAATGTAAATGTAGTCTTCTGCCTAGCTCTTTTCTCCAATCTTGTTATTATAGCATTTGCATATGGCCATTTTTAAGACTTCTTATTTGTAAATACCTCCTACTCTCTCCTCTGTGGTGAAGCATTTTTTTGCACTTATTTTACACTACAATTTTCCTCAGAGCTGCATTGTAGAAACCTTCTGGCCATAAATACTCACATATTTGCAATGAGGCTAAGTTCCTGTTAAAATAATGATTTACAATCTTTGTGTTCTAACAGATTAGCAAAATCTAGATGGCTGCACACATACTTGAAAAAGAAGACCTAGTTCCTTTTCTTTCTTTCTTTAGCCAGTAAAAAGTGGTTGAATAAATTAATGAACTTCTATCTTCCTTTTAAAGATTAATCAGTGTAGGGGCGCCTGGGTGGCTCAGTTGTTTAAGTGTCCGACTTCAGCTCAGGTCATGATCTCACAATTTGTGGGTTCGAGCCCTGCATCGGCCTCTGTGCTAACAGCTCAGAGCCTGGAGCCTGCTTTGCATTCTGTCTCCTTCTCTCTCTGCCCCTCCCCAACTTGTGCTCTGTCTCTCTCTTTCAAAAATAAATAAATGTAAAAAAAAAAGTGATCAAAAAAATAAAGATTAATCAGTGTTGCTTTCACAGTCTTTAACAAATTTGAGACTCCTTTCCTTTTCCAAATTGGCAAGCTGGTTGAATAATGTTTTTATTTTGCTGTATTGTTATGTTTATTTGTTTGTGTCAAGTAAAAAGAGCACATAAACTACTCTGTCTTAAACCACTTGTATTCCACATTTCATATGCAGAAAGCACTTAGAAACATTTGTTCACACATTCCATAAATACTGTGTTAAAAACTAAAATAGGTGTCAGAAATATAAAGTCTAGCAATCAAAGAACTTTGATAATTAAAAAGCAATTTTTCCTAACCTACTACATTCAGCTATTAAAATCTGTCATTTCTTTACCAGCTGAGTGACCAATGATTTCATACATGGGATTATCTTGTAAGTACATACATACAACTTCCTATAAAGTAGTACTATTTCATTTAAATACTGAAGACAAACTAGATGCTTAAAAAAATGACAAATTGCCCCGTAACTGTAATTAGAAAAATAAACAGCTCTCATTACCTAATCCTTTCTTTAAAAAGTTTCTAATTTTGCTTGATAAATATTTTATTTCTCTTACAAACTGTTATAGAGCACCTCTCTTCCATTCTTCCTTTCATTCATTCAATAAACATTTATTAAACCTTCATAGGGGAGCCTGGGCAGCTCAGTCAGTTAAGCATCCAACTCTTGGTTTCAGCTCAGGTCACCGATGTCAGGGTTTGTGAGATCGAACCCCGCATCAGCCTCCAAGCTAACAGCATGGAGCCTGCTTGGAATTCATTCATTCATTCATTCATTCATTCATTCTCTCTCTCTGCCCCTCCCCCACTTGCTCTCGTCTCTCTCAAAATAAACTTAAAAAATAAAATAAACCTTTATAATATCCAAAGCAGTGTGGTAAGCACTGAGGATTCAAAGATGAAAAAGAACTATCTATTCTTTTCTTTTTTCTTTTTAAGTAGGCTCCATACCCAACATGGGGCTTGAATTCACAATCCTGAGATCAAGAGTTGGATGCTCTACCGACTGAGCCAGCCAGGCTCCCCATGTTCTTTCCAATCTCAATTGTCATAAAAATTCATGTCCTTCAAATGGGTACCATTTGTGACCATCATTTGCAGAAGATCTGAAAAGTGGTCTCTTCTTCTCCACTTCAATGTTATGTGGGCTCTGAACTGAATTCAGAAGGATGAAACCAAGCTGCACTTCACCATCTCCAAAAGAACTTCTTCCTATCCCCAACTTATTTCACACTTAACCAAATATTTCTAGATCCAAATCAAGTAATTCGCACAGTACAAGCAATATATTGATAGCTGGTACCTTTAAGCTTGTATTTAATTATTTTCGAAAATGTTTCCTGTTGTTCATTTGCCTTCCTGTCTAGAACTTAAGCTTTCATGATACAGGGACCATCCGGAGTGTATCTGTTTCTTTTCAAAGTCCTGGGAACAATGCTCAGTGTATAGGAGCTTCTCAATGAACACTGGAGAGATGGGATAAATACCTAAATATCAAGTTAGATACGTAAAAGTTCAAATCAAATATGTCTACTATAGTGTTTAACCAGAGTCTGAAATATACTAAAGGATTTTACCATTTTGATGATTCTTTTTTCTAACAAAACATATATGCTCCAGTAAAAATTTTTATTTAACTGGCACAGCATAGTCCTTAAGTTACATAAAAAGCCCCTCCCTTTTTATGTAAATGATAGTTTTCTTTTTTGCCTTTATTCTCAAGAAGTTATAACTAAAAATGAAACCCAACCACAGCATCCACATTGACACTTAGTATTTATGAACAAATCATAACTCTTAATTTCTTCTTTTTTTTACTACTCCAAGATGCCTCAGATGTTTGAAACAAGTTATAACTTAATTTACCTACCATGAAAAAGATACACAGATTTTTATTTAAAAGTCCCTACTTTCCTTTATCCACCAAAGCATATTTTAATTCAAACTTATTCCTCTCCATTTTTCTTTCTCCTCTAAGTTTTTGTTAGTCATCCATGTTCTTAAATTGTATCGTCTATCAAATTTACTATAAAGACCAAATTTTCTGCTTATGTCTTCACACAGTTTGAGTTTCACTGCTATTTTCTTTCACTTTTTTCAAATTACTACTTTTGAGTGGATCAATAGCATAGTTGCAAGGCTGGATGTGGTCACCTTCTCTGTGCTTTTGACACCTATTTTTAGATAATGGGTAGCTATTCTGCAAAAACTTTCATCAGTGACACAAGCTATAAAAGTCAACTTTCTAAGTATTGAGATGCTTTAAGTTTATGAAGTATTGGCATAATATAAAGAATTCAGAATAGGAGATTCATGGATCTTATGTCATATTCTACCCATTTCCCAGTAAACTAGTAAGGTCATTTAATAAAAACTAAATTCTCTTTCCCTTTCTTTACGTTAAAGAAAGTCTATAACCTTATGCATTTGTTTTTCTATTTGTTTCTTTTACTTCAAGAACTTACTTCCCATATATTCATATCCCCTTCATTCTTCTGTTGCATAACTCTTCTGAACTAGTCTAAAAGTCTTCAAGAAATTTTTAAAAATATTTCCCAAGTAATTAAAGAAATGGAATTAAGCACAATATAAGATATGCGGGGCACCTGTGTCGCTCAGTCAGTTAGGCATCCAACTCAGGTCATGATCTCATGATTTGTGAGATTGAGCCCCATGTCAGGCTCTCCACTGACAGCGTGGAGCATGCTTGGGATTCTAGGTCTCCCTCTCTCTCTGCCCCTCCCCAATTTTGCTCACGTGCTCGCTCTCTCTTCTCAAAAAAATAAAAAATTTAAAAAATTAAAAATTAAAAAGATACTCATTTTACCTATCATATTAGCTAAGACTTCTAACTGTGAAATCCCGTATCACTGAAGAGTGAAACCAGACATCCTTATACATTGCTTGGGGAAGAACAAACTGAAGTAACATAGAGAAAACAGTTCCATAACATGTATCAAGAACTTTAAAATAGATTTTTTGACCCAATAGTTTATTTTCTAAGTCAATCTTTAAAAAGATACAAGAAAAAAAATAAAGAGGATACAAGATAAACAAAGGCTAACATCAAAAATTAAAACTACATAAAATATTAGAAACAGGATAAAATTCCAATTATCAGCAGAATTATCTTAAGTTCACATGATAATCTAGTCATTAAAAATGCTGTTAATAAACATAGTATTTTGAGAAAATGCTTATGAAATAATGTTAAGACAATGGATTCTAAATGTTAAATACCATATTACCCAGAATATAACTCTATAAATCTTTTGTTATCATACATTCCTATATTTCCCAAATTTTTCCAAATTTCCTATAAAAAGGCCTACTGTCCTAAGATTATTAGCATACCTACTTTTTAAATCACAGAGCTTTTTCCATATGCTCTTAAAAAACTTATGAAAATATTAATTTTTAATTATAAAACATTAAACCAGCTTATAACACAAACTTAGTTAAGGTCTATTTTAAGGGAAAAGAAGACAGAAGTTAAAGATAATTTATATAATTCCACATATAAAATAATTAAATTGTATGTTTTATACTATACTGTTACATCAACTGTTACATAAACTTAAGGAAACATTTCCCAACTCATTTTATAAGGCCACCACTAACCTGATACCAAAGTCAGACAGATATTAAATTAGAAAAAGAAAAAAAAAAGCTAGATTAGTATCTCTTAGGAGCAATGATGCAAAATTCAGCAATACATAAAAAAGATAAGACACCTGGACACAGAAGGTTTAGTCCAGGAATGCAAGACTAATTTAATATTTTAAAAAAGAATCAACCACATTAAGAGACTAGACACATTTTAAAACCACATGATCATCTCAATAAATGAATAAATGCTCACACCATAAGACAAAGTTCAACAACCATTCATAACCATCCCTATCCCCCAAAATCAGCAAAGCGGGAAGAGAAGGAAGCTTTCCCTTATAAAGGAAGGGAGCTTAACCTGATAAAAGGACATCTATGAAAAACCTACAGCTAAACTCATACTTAATACTGTAAGACCAAATGTGTTCCCCCTAAGATCCGGAACAAGACAAGGGTGCCCATTCTCACCACTTCTATTTAGCACTGTACTAGAAGTCCTAACCAGTAGAATAGGCAAGAAAAATAAATACAAGGCATACAAATTGGAAGCAAAGAAATGAAACTGTCCTTATGCACAGACTATATGGGTGTCCATATAGCAAATACTAAAGAACCTACCAAGAAGCTACTAAAATTAATAGGTGAGTTTAGCAAAATTCTAAGATGTAAAGCAAATATTTAAAAAACAATTCTGGGGACACCTGGGTGGCTCGGTCGGTGCAGTGTCCAACTCCAGCTCAGGTCATGATCTCATGGTTAATGGATTCAAGCCCTGCATCGGGCTATGTGCTGACAGTTCAGAGCCTAGAACCTGCTTCAGATTCTGTGTCAACCTCTCTCTCTGCCATTCCCCTGCATGTGCACTGTCTCGCTCTCTCTCTCAAAAATAAACATTAAAAAAAAGTTTTAAATAAAATAAAATATATAAAAATAAAAATCAATTATATTTCTATACTAGCAACAAAAAATGAAAATGAAAATACTATTTATTAAAGCATCAAAAACAAAATACTTAGAAATAATTTATGTAAAAACTTCTACACTAAAAACTATAAAATATTGCTGAGAGAAAATTTCAAAGACCTTAGCAAATTAGATACATACCATGTTTGTGGATTAAAAGACTCAATACCATTAAGATATCAATTCTCTCTAAATTGATCTACAGATTTGATGCAATCCCAATCAAAATTCTGGCAGACTTCTTTGTAGAGATCAACAAGCAATTCTAAATGTATATGGAAAATTCAAAACCCTAGATGAGCCAAGACAGTTTTTTTTTTTTCCTCACCACAGTAAGTACAGTCACCATCAGTCACTATACAACATTACTACAATGATACTGACTACATTCCCTATACTGGGCTTCTCATCTCTGTGACTTTTTTTTTTTTTAATTTTTTTTTTCAACGTTTTTTATTTATTTTTGGGACAGAGAGAGACAGAGCATGAACGGGGGAGGGGCAGAGAGAGAGGGAGACACAGAATCGGAAACAGACTCCAGGCCCTGAGCCATCAGCCCAGAGCCCGATGCGGGGCTCGAACTCACGGACCGCGAGATCGTGACCTGGCTGAAGTCGGACGCTTAACCGACTGCGCCACCCAGGCGCCCCACTGTGACTTATTTTTAACAGAAAGTTTCTGCCTCTTGATCCCCTTATTTTACCCACTCTCCTTTTCCTCTGACAACCACTAAGTTTGTTCTCTGTATTTAAGAATCTAGTTTGTTTTGGGGTGCCTAGGTGGCTCAGTCGGTCAAGCATCCACCTCTTGGTTTCAGCTCAGGTCACAATCTCATGGCTTGTGGGTTCAATCCCCACGTTGGGCCCTGTGCTGACAGTATGGAGCCTGCTTGGAATTCTCTCTCTCTTCCTCTCTCTGCCCCTTCCTCACTCACACTCGCTCTTTCAAATAAATAAATAAACTTAAAAAAAAAAAAAAAAAGAATCGTTTGTTTTTTAGATTCCACATGGACATGAAATTATATGGTATTTGTCCTCGGATTTATTTCACTTAGAATAATACCTTCTAGGTCCACCCACATAGTTTCAAATGACAAAATCTCATTCTTTCTTAAAATGGAATAATATTCCATTGTGTGTGCGTGTACACACACACACACACACACACACAACCTTCTTTACCTATTCACCTAACAATGGACACTTCACTTGCTTCCATAATTTGGGCTTCTGCAAATAATGCTGTAATGAACACATGGGTGCATGTATCCTTTCGAATTAGCAGTTTTGTTTCCTTTGAATAAATATCCAATAGTGGAATTGCTGGATCATATGGTACTTCTATTTCTAATTTTTTGAGGAACCTCCATAGTGTTTTCTACAGTGACTGCACCAATTTACATTCCCAACAGTGCACGAGGGTTCTCTTTTCTCCACATTTTCACCAACATTTACTTTGTCTTTTTGTTACTATCCATTCTCATGGATGTGAGGTGATATCTTACTGTGATTCCGATTTGCAGTTCCCTAATGATGAGTATGCTGAGCATCTTTTCATGTGTCTCTTGGCCATCTGCATGTCTTCCTTGGAAAACATGTCTGTTCAGGTCCTCTGCCCATTTTTTAATCGGATTGTTTTATGGTGTTGAGTTGTGTAAATTCTTGATGTATTTTGGATATTAACCCTTTACTGGATATATCATTTACAAATATTTCCTCCCATTCAGTAAGTTGCCTTTTTGTTCTGTTGACAGCTTCCTTTGCTGTGCAAAAGCTTTTTATTTTGGTGTAGTCCCAATAGTTTATTTGTAATTTTGTTTCCCTTGCCTCAGGAGACATATCTACCAAAACGTTTGCTATGGTTGATGTCAGAGAAATTACCGCCTATGTTCTCTTCTAGGAATTTTTGTGGTTTCAAAGTCTCATGTTTAGATCTTTAATCCATTTTGATTTTATCTTTGTGTGTGGTGTTAGAAAGTGGTCCAGTTTCATTATTTTGCATCTAGCTGTCCTGTTTTCCCAACACAATTTATTGAAGAGACTATCTTTTCCCCACTATATTCTTGCCTCCTTCATCATAGATTAATTTTGAAAAAAAGACCAAAGTTGAAATGCACCACCTGATTTCAAAACTGTTATAAAGATATGGTAATCAACATAGAGTGGTACTGTTATAAAGACAGACATATGCACCAATGGAGTAGAATAAAGAACAGAAATACACTCATGCTTACATGATCTAATGATTTTCAACAAGGTGTCAAGGTCATCTAACCAGATTAGGTAATTAAATCTAGAAAAGATTACAAGTGCTGTTGAAACAACTGGAAATCAATATGGAAAAAGGTGAATGCTAACCTTTACCTTACACCATACTTTAAAATTAACTCAAAATGGATCAAAGAGCTAAATAAAAGCTAAAACTATAAAAGTCATAAAATATAGGACAAATTCTGTGTCCTTGGGTTAGGCAAATATTTCTTGGATGGAAAATGAACCATAAAAGAAAAAACTGAAAAAATGGGACTTTATCAAAACTTGTAACTTGCTCTTCAGAAGATATTGTTAAAGCAATAAAAAGGTAAGTCCACACAAGGAGGAAATATTTCCAAAACACACACACATATATATGCATACATTTATACATAGATGTGTATGTATATATACATATAATTATATATATACACACAATTCTATATACATAGAATTGTATATATACACACATATACATATAACATCTAAAGAATATATAAAGAACTCATAAAAACCCAATAACAAAACAAACAACCCAATCTCTAAACTGGGAAAACAGGGGTGCCTGGGTGGCTCAGTCAGTTGAGCATCTGACTTCAGCTCAGGTCATGATCTCACGCTTCATGAGTTCGAGCCCAATGTCGGGCTCTGTGCTGACAGCTCAGAGCCTGGAGCCTGCTTCAAATTCTGTCTCCCTCTCTCTCTGCCCTTCCCCAACTCGTTCTCTGTCTCTCTCTAATAAAAAAAAAAAAAAAAAAAAAAATATATATATATATATATATATATATATATATATATAACTAAATAAATACAATGGGAAAAAATATGAACAAGACATTTTACCAAAGGAAATTGATGAATCACAAATAAGGATTGAAAATATATTCAACATCATTCATCATTAGATAAATTAAAACAACAGTAAGATATCATCATGCACCCTCTAGAATGTTTGAAATTTACAACTCTTACAATACCAACTTTTGGCAAGGTTTTAAAGTAACTGGAACTCATATACTACTGGTGGGAATGCAAAAAGAGTCTAGGCACTTTGGAAATAGTTTAGAAGTTTCTCATAAAATTGAACAAACCTTAAACTTACTTACCATCCATCCCAGCAATACCACTCATAGGTATTTATCCAAATGTTCACAGCAGTTTTATTCATAATAACCAAAAACTAGAAATAATCTAAGTGTCCATCAAGTGGGAATGAGATAAACTGTGGAGCATTCATAAACTGGATTATGCAACAATAAAAAAATAAATTGCTAATACATGAAATGACACAGATGATTATTAAAAACATAATCAAGATCAAACAAAAGCCAAACACAAAAAAATGCATTCTGTATGATTCAATTTATATGAAATTCTAACCAGACAAAATTATCATTATAGAAAACAGATGAATGTTTGCCCAGGGCCAGTGGTACAAGAAGGGGATTCACTGCTAAAGGGAATAAGGAATTTTAGGGGGGTGATGAAAATGCTAAATATCTTTTTTTTTTTTTAATTTTTTTTTCAACGTTTATTTATTTTTGGGACAGAGACAGAGCATGAACGGGAGAGGGGCAGAGAGAGAGAGGGAGACACAGAATCAGAAACAGGCTCCAGGCTCTGAGCCATCAGCCATCAGCTCAGAGCCTGACGCGGGGCTCGAACTCCCGGACCGCGAGATCGTGACCTGGTTGAAGTCGGACGCTTAACCAACTGCGCCACCCAGGCGCCCCTTTATTTATTTTTTTTTTATTTTATTTTTTTTTGAAAATGCTATATATCTTGATTGTGATGATGGTTACACAACCACATAAATATGTCATCCAACAGTACACTTAAAGTTAAATTTCATGTATATAATGTATACCTCGATAAAGTTGGTTTAAAAATGCAAACATAATACAAACAAAAAGCACAGTCCCAATCATAATAAGAAAACGAGAAACAATTATTAAAAAAGAAAAAATAGGGTCATAAACATTTAAAAAATAACCTGCATATATTACTAACCTAAGGTATAATGTGGTCATATGTAATTCTAGTCTTTGCTATAGTACACTACAAATCTTTAACACGCCAAAAAACCTATACTCTTATTTCAAATAGCTTCTATTCTGTTTGATAGTCATGGGAAAAGTAGATCTGATCCTTAAAGAACAAGATTACAAAACCAAGAGTGAGGGATTCTTAAGTGAATTGGGGCCCAGCTGCTGAAAAGGAGGCCCCATTGTGAGACATTTCTTAACAAAATGTCAGTTTCAATGCCTCAGAGGCCAAGGATGGCCTTAAAGAGAACTACTAAGCACAGTTAAAGCAAACAGACTAATAAGAGCAAAGAGGATAACTGACATTGTTCCCTTAGGGACACACACACACCTGGGAATAGGAGTTTTAACAATTTCCAGAGGATGACCCAGAAAGAGAAAATAGCCTGCAATACATATAAAGGACAGAACACTTTTCTATTAACAAAGCTTACAGTAGAAGGAAAAAAGGTGTAGAACTTAAACTATGACACTCAACTTTCTCCTAATTTTTTTTTAAGTTCATTTACCCATTTTGAGAGAAAGAAAGAGAGCAAGTAAGGGGCAGAGAGAGAGAGACAGAGAGAGAATCCCAAATAGGCCCCATACTGGCAGCACAGAGCCTGAAGCGGGGCCCAAACCCACAAACCATGAGATCATGACCTGAGCCTAAATCAAGGGTCAAATGCTTAACACTGAGTCACCCAGGCTTCCCTATTCTCTCCTAATTCTTAAATTAAGTCTTCTCTACCAAAAGTAAAATATAATCAACATTTGGATGTTTCTTTAATAAAGAATTACATAGTTACATAATAGACGTTATCTCTTTTTTTAATGTTTTATTTATTTATTTTTGAGAGAGAGAAAGAGACAGAGAGAGAGAGAGAGAGAGAGAGAGAGAATGGCAGAGGAGCAGAGAGCAAGGGAGACAGAATCCAAAGTATGCTCCAGGCTCTGAGCTGTCAGCACAAAGGCTGAGGCAGGGTTCAAACCCACAAACTGCGAGATCATGACCTGAGCCGAAGTAGGACACTTAACCTACTTAGTCACCCAGATGCCCCAAAAGACATTATTATATCTTAACTGAAGGTGTTCTGCCCAATAGACCTAAGGTACTTTAAAGCAAACTACCTACTGAGAACAAACTGAGGGTTGATGGGGGGTGGGAGGGAGGGGAGGGTGGGTGATGGGTATTGAGGAGGGCACCTTTTGGGATCAGCACTGGGTGTTGTATGGAAACCAATTTGACAATAAATTTCATATATTAAAAAAAAAATAAAAATAAAAAAAAATAAAGCAAACTACCTATTACTGCCTTCTTGGTTGAATTTTCCCAGAAGTTGTTAATCTTGCTCACCATAATATTATAACAATAATAGCAGAGTCATGAGTGAAAAAGTTTAAAAAGTAAAATTGGAGAGTGTATGTAAATGCATGCGTTTACACACCGAACCATATATTAATGTCCAACACTGAATTATGAATTAAATCTAAAATGTGCTGAAGTATTCTAATAACATAATAAACAACCAGCCAAGAGTGTAGCTGAATCGTCTGACACTATATGAAACCTTAAAAGTCCCATAATCATATTTTTTTAAAGACACGAAAAATATTCTATTTAATACTGATTTCTTCTTTCTAAATAAAATGATGAGTTCAAATATATGGTATTCTCAGAAGCTGAGAACATACTGGTGCCAAAATAAATGTCAAATTGTTGGCTAGTCCAATAACAAGCACGATTCATAAGTTGTTATTTTTTTTTTTAAACAGCACTCATGCATTATGTACTTTTAGCAATGTACATGCAGAAATTACAACATGAAGTGGAGAATCATAAATTATATTGGGCCACAAAATCACAATAAAAAAAGAAAAGTTGTGACCAAGCAATAAGAAACACAACTACGGTTCACCACTGGAAACAGAAAAAGAACCCACACGGGTTTCCACAGTTGCAAGATGAGTACATAAGTGCTTTCCTCACTGGACATTTACCTGCCATACAAATCAGAACCAGGTACAATTTCCCCATTGATGAAACTGCAGTATCTTCAAAAGTCAGTTACAGCTTCAATAATTTAAAATGTATCGTAGATTATAAACTATGACTTTCTTCTTCCTTTATACTTTACAAAGTGCAATAAAATCTACTTCTCAGCTGACTCCATATCCTTAATTTATTCTCTCATATAACTTATTATGCAATTTCGTCTGCAAAGTTGCATCTTATTTACCATCTTACCTGAACAGCATACTTTACTGTGCCATACTGATAACTTTCCTCCTGCCAGTGCAGTTCTTATTATATTGATATTTCTTTTTTTTTAAGATTTTAAGTAATAATCTCTACATCCAACTTGGGGCTCAAAGTCACAACCTCAAGATCAAGAGTTGCATGCTCTAGTGATCAGGCCAGACAGGTGCCCCTGATATTTCTTTTAAGAAATATTAACAATATATTTATTGAGATAAATTGTTCTATAATTATATATTAAGATATCCCTTACTGATAGTTAATACATATAATATACTATATATATTAATACTTCTTTCAAGGCAAATTTAAGAAACAGTTGAGGAAAACATTGACAATATTCAGGTCAACATGTTTCAAGTACAACCTATACACCAAATACTAACTAGGAAACAATAAGGACATAAAGTATGGAAAAGTGTGATACAGGGGAAACATTTAAACAAATTAATGCAACAGAATCCCAAAATAAAATATGGTAGATACAAAGCCCTACAGTAAATACACTAAACAACTTTTTCCTGTATTTCTCACATTTTCATTAAATAATATTAACATAAATACTTCATTTTACTCAACTAAAGACTAAGTGTTATTTACTAATAAATTCTTCCCCACCTCACTTTCCACCTTGCCTTGCTTTATTTATCACTGAGAGAAAGTAAAATAATTAAGATACAAGAAAAAGGAAAGAAACACACAACTAGAAATATGACTAAAGAGTTAAGAGGGACCAAAAAAGAAAAGTGCATTTTCAAAGAATATATTAAACTCACATTATGGGAAAAGAATAAGTTTTCTTACAAAATCTTATAAAGATGACAGGTAGTCTACTGTCAAAGACACATTCCAAAAGGGGAACCCTCTTACACTGTTGGTTGGAATGCAAATTGGTGCAGCCATTCCGGAAAACAGCATAGAAGTTCCTCAAAAAACAGAACTGCCCTATGATCCAGCAATTGCACTAAGTATTGACCCAAAGGATACAAAAGTACTAATTCAAAGGGATACATGCACCCCAATGTTTACAGGAGCATGGTCAACAATATCCAAATTATGGAAAGAACTCAAATGTCCGTCAACTAATGAATGGATAAAGAAGATATGGTGTGTATAGATATGGAATATTACTCCGCCAACAAGAAGACTGAAATCTTGCCATTTGCAATGGCATGGATGGAGCTAGAGTATTATGCTAAGCAAAATAAGTCAGTCAGAGAAAGACAAATACCATATGATTTCACTCATATGTGGAATTCAATAAACAAAACAGATGAACGTAGGGGTGGGGGGGGGGAAGAGAGGCAAACCAACACACAGACTCTTAACTATAGAGAACAAAGGTTACTTGGAGGGGAGGGGAGCAGGCAGATGGATTAAATAGGTGATGGGCATTAAGGAAGACCCTTGTGGTAAGCTCCAAGTGTCATATGTAAGTAATGAATCACTAAACTCTATACTGAAACCAATATTACATTATATCTTAACTAACTGGAATTTAAATAACTTGGAGGTAAAACAAAAAAAAACACCACATTCAAATCAAAAAAGGAAATAAACTCACTATCTTGAAAATACATCTGCACTCCCATGTTCACTGCAGCATTATTCACAATAGCAAAATTATGGAAACAATGTAAAAGTCTGTTAACAGATGAGTGCAAAGAGAAAATGTTCTGTGTATGTATGTATATATGTACACACACACACACACACACACACACACACACACACACACACAATGGAATATTTTTCTGCCTTAAAGAAAGAAGTGAATCCTGCCATTGGTAACAATATGAATGACTCCTGAGGCATTATGCTAAATGAATAAGCCAGGAAAAGAGAGGCAAATATTGAATAATCTCACTTATATGTGAAACCTTTTTTAAAAAAAAATTAAGCGAAATTCAAGTGACAGTGAGTAGAATAATGCGTATCAGAGGCTGAGGATGGGGAGAAAAGGTGGGGGGCGGGGGAAGGAAGTAGAATGGTGGTTGCCAGGCATTGGGAACTAGGGGCAATGGGAAGTTACTGTTTAATGGGTACAGTTTCAGTTTTGCAAGATAAAGAAAGTTCTAGAGATGGATCGTGGTGATGGCTGTACAACAGTATGTATGCACTTAATACCACTACACTGTATGCTTAAAAATGGTTAAGACAGTAAATTTTATGTCATGTGTATTTTACAATAAAAAAACTAGGAAAAATATAAATGAGAGACACAAGACATCAGGTTCAAAGTTCATGGAGTATGTAAGTGATAATAAAAAAATGAGTATAGGGCATGTAAGACATGGGATGGATACGCTGTAGGATGAGTAGGGAAAGTGGGAGTCAGAATCTCAGTGTAACTCAGAAGGTTTGAACAATTAGGAATGTCTACTTAAGTTTTTGTATCCAAGATTAAGCTGATAAAAAATACGTATTTTCTCTCTCCTTCTCCTTCCCCTCTCGCCCTCCCTCCATCTCTTTCTCTCTCACACAGACGCACAACAAAGACACTACAAAATGCCTGTTCTAAAATCTAAAACAACAATGAATTAAGGGACCTCATTCAAAAGAACAATCTACCATAAAAGAACCATAAAGAAAGGAACTTATTTTTTAAAGTGAGGGGAAGCTTATACAGGTAAGGGCTACCTTGTCACCTGCCAGGCACCGAGACCCAACAATGTGAATGACAATAATCTTGCATTTGCTGCAACATCCTTCACTGTCCGCAGACTTTCCCTTTGCACTGGTGAGCGAAGAGGGCGCTTTTCTTCCTTCCCAGTCCACCTTCTACAGCCTTACTTGTTAACTGGGGACATGACAGCAGAAATGATCAGCACCTATCCATTCCCAAGAGTAAATGGATAGTGTGACTTACCCTCACTCCATCACTCAAGAGACTAATCAGTCTGAATTTAGTGATTCAAACGATAAGAATAAGGCCTACATGTTCATTTCAAAAACACCTGCTAAAAATGGGGGGGGGGGAGGACTGGCTAGTAATTTATTAGTGAGCCCCAGAAACACACAAACTACCCAAGAATTCAACACATTCTTTTTTTTAAAAAAGATTATTTTTTAATGTTTATTTATTTTTGAGAGAGACAGAGAGACAGCACATGAGTGGGTGAGGGGCAGAGAGAGAGGCACAGAATCTGAAGCAGGCTCCAGGGTCTGAGCTGTCAGCACAGAGCCGGATGCGGGGCTTGAACTCACCAACCGTGAGATCATGACATGAGCGGAAGTCCAACACTTAACCAACAGAGCCACCCAGGCGCCCCAAGAATTCAACACATTCTTGATTTTAGTTTCTCTCTCTCAATCCAGTTTTTCTCAAAAATAAAGTCCAAGTTCCTCTTCCTCCAAAGCCTTGTCCTTTATTCACAACTTGCTGAAGATGACCAGCCCTTTCACCCAAACCTAAAGGTATTTTCCAGTTACTCATCAGCAACAGTACCAACTCCTGGTACTACCCACCACGCAGTGCAGAATACAGTTCATGCCCACCAGGTACACATTTATGAGGTCCTCTTCCCTAAGAGACTAGAGAGCTTAAAGTTCTCATCCTAAGAGAAAAAAACCTTGTAACTATATATAGTAACTAGACTTATTGTGATGATCATTTCGCCATTATACCAATATTAATTTGTTTCATCTCGCCTAAATTCAGCAGAACTGATCAATCTTGTGGCAAACACGTAGGCAGGCTAATTCAATCAATCCCTTACTCCCTGGCCTGCTTCTACCAAAAGGGGCTGAAGAAATAAAGCATGTGCCCTCCAAAACAAAAGAGGCCATGAAACACAGCTCTGGCTAGAGAAATAAATAGAATTTGCTAGAGAAGTATAGCAAAGGATAACAATTCTAAGAAAACATTTGCTCCTCTTGCTCCTCTGATGAAGAGGAGCAGAAGTAGCCGATCTTCCTAACAAACACAAGAAAACTGAAGCTAAGCAGCCATGAATCCTGCAACTGAAAGACAATAATCGTGAGGAAAAGTATTAAGAGGATTTAAAAAGGACACCCTGACACTGTTAAGCCATTGCAGTATAGTGAGCAAACACCTATCTCAAGGTCAGTAAGAAAAATAACTCCTACGTGAGGAGTTTAAGATATTTAACTGGTTTAAGGTATTTCTAACCGGTAAATTCCCAATTCTGCCATTACTCTGTAGTCATGGGCTGACTGACACCTTTATACTCATCTACACTCATCCAAAAGGAAAAGGAAAAAGAGAATCCTACTAGTGTCCCTTCCCACAGAGAAAGATATCATTAAAGATCACGAGCAGAGAAATTATGGATTCAGGTGGACTGGCCTGTAATTCTGGCTCAGCAACTAACCAGCACTGGGGTCCTGGAGAAGTTATTCAACCTTTTAAAGCCTCAGTCTCCTCATATGCAAAAACCATGCTATTAGTAACCACCTCATAATGTTACTGACAGGATTAAATCGTAGTACACATAACAAATTAAACAGTGTCTGGTATAGAGTAAGTGCTTAAAAAACTTAGAAACCGGGCTCCATCACCACTACGACAATCACATAACCCAGCAAGCCAGTTCTCCAGCTGAAGTAAGTAAAGTTCAGAGGCTCTTGACCTCTGAAAAGAAAAATGATTCCACACTACATCATACAAGGGGAAAATACAGTTTGAAAATACTGTACCCTGCCGTAGGCCCAACCTACAGCGTGCAATTGATAAATATTTGCTGAAGAATAAATCCCTTAGTCAGAGTGTTAAGAAATCAAATTGGAAACACCTAAAACACTGAAATTATCAAGATAAAGAAGTAATTTCTAGGACCTTCAGTACACAATTTTTTGAGCCATCCTCAAGCAGTAGAGATGATTTCCTTCTTAATATTTTAAACAAAACTCAAAAGTAGTCTAAAGGACTAATGAAAATGTACTTACAAAGCTTTAAGCTACTTGGAAGAATAGACTATAAATGCAAATTGTTATTCTCTTTCTTTGGGATTACAGGGGATTTTGTCCTGCCAAAATCCAAAACTGTATTAGTTTGTTTTTTTCCTCAAAGATTGAATACTATTTCATCTTCTTTCGTTATTTTAGCCTTTCATAGTCAATGTGGTAACTGTTAGATTTTTTATGGAATGGCTATAGAAGATAACATTCTGGTTAGCAATCTTGCTTGCTATTCTTCTGTTTTCAAATTTATGACAAAGAAATCCATCTTCTGTACCTTCTTCCAGTTTCAGTTCTCTATTTTCTACATCATTACCTCATTCATAGCTCAATTTAGTAAGCTCACTGACACTGCTCACCTGTTTTGCAACTCAACAAATACTGTATGTGGACAAAATCATAGTTTCATAAAGAAGAGCCATAACTGCTCTTAAACCACAGCTTCAATGCTTTCCATATTACTCAAGTTTCATAATTCTAAGTTTATAATTTAAAATGTAGGTATAAAGACACAAAGTCACCTAATAATCATGGTTTAAAATGTACCCTAAAAGTATAAAATGATAAAAACAAAAAGGATTTTATACAAATAGCAAGAGGCTCATAAAACATTTATTCCTACTGTTAATGCCTCCTTAAAAATGTAGGGGAAACCAAACCTGTGCATTTAGTTATTCACAATTCTATCATTCCTTGATTATTTCTAGTATCAACGAGTCTAGAACAATTTTCATTTGATGTTTTTATTTGAACATCAAATATGAAAATGATGTTTTATCTGAAGTGCTCTGAACTTACACGATGCTTCCTAGAACATTCTAGATAACATTCTCCACACCACCCCAATTTTAGTGTATATGCTGCCTGAGTTCACAAGGTTCTGTGTCACTTAGCTAAAGATGTAAAGCCTTGGGGCGCCTGGGTGGCGCAGTCGGTTAAGCGTCCGACTTCAGCCAGGTCACGATCTCGCGGTCCGTGAGTTCGAGCCCCGCGTAGGGCTCTGGGCTGATGGCTCAGAGCCTGGAGCCTGTTTCCGATTCTGTGTCTCCCTCTCTCTCTGCCCCTCCCCCGTTCATGCTCTGTCTCTCTCTGTCCCAAAAATAAATAAACGTTGAAAAAAAATAAAAAATAAAAAAAATAATAAAGATGTAAAGCCTTAATAAGATTTTTATTTCTGAGGCAGAAGATTCACAATGCATGTAAATCAGAAGATGGATTCCGCACTCCCTGACAAGTTCCTCAAATATATGTGTGCAACTAAATAGACAAGCAGTGAAATTTGAAGGTACAGAATTAGAAACTGTATATGGACAGTACTCGTCTGCCTGAATGGAGTGGGCAGGATGAGAAATGCCAGCGTTTGTTGTCAGCCATGGGTATGGACAAAAAGGGAACTTAAAAAATGAAGAAAAATAACAGCAGCCTCATTTACCATCCCCTACTTCTACTCCCCAAAAAAGACAAGGTCAAGGAATTGTTCATATCTAAGAAAGAGCTCTGCAAAATCCAGACCAGAGTTGACATTCCCTTTGAAACTCTCTCTGAGATCTCCACACTAATTCATCCCTCTCTTTTCTATGCAACCTCTGTACTTCTGCTTTTACTGACCACAGTGTAGCATGGCCATTTATATCCCTCTCCCACTGCTACTCCCTCTCACACTTTCTGAGCACCCTAAAGCTTAATCATACCGGTGTTTTTGCCTGGCCAAAGGTGAACACTCAAGAAAACATACTGAATGTGAATAAAAATCTTTTTGTAAACATTACATAACTATCACAAAATTAAATGACACCTAGTTATAAAAGAAAGCCAACCTGATTATAAATAAATACTTCTTTTTAATATTTACTTTCTCTGGCACATATGTTAAGTATTATAGGTAAAAGAGCAAATACAGGATGCAGCCAATCCTACTTCTACCAGACAAAGTTGGTTTAATTAATATAATATTTTACTTTGGTTAAATCTGTGTCCTGGGTATGTTTTATATATATTTCCCTCCCATTCTCATTCTTTCATTAATGATGACTCAAACCTTTAAGAAAACTAAAATTCAGGAGCAACTTGGTGGTTCAGTCCATCGAGCATCCGACTTCAGCTCAGGTCATGATCTCATGGTTCCTGAGTTCAAGCCCCACATCAGGCTCTCTGCTGTCAGCACAGAGCCCGCTTCAGATCCTCTGTTGTCCTCTCTCTCTGCACCTCCCCTGTTTATGCTCTCTCTCTCTCAAAAATAAATAAAACATTGGGGCGCCTGGCTGGCTCAGTTGGTTAAAAATCTGACTTCGGCTCAGGTGATAACCTCACGGCCCGTGAGTTCGAGCCCCACATCGGGGCTGTCAGCACAGAGCCTGGAACCTGTGTCAGATTCTGTGTCTCCTTCTCTCTCTGCCCCTCCTCTGCTTGTCCTCTATCTCTCTCTGTCTCTCAAAAATAAATAAACAAAAATAAATAAATAAATAAATAAAGCAAGCATTTAAAAAAAACACTAAAATTCAAAATTGTCTAATCAGTACTTTTCAATGCCCAGTCACTGTTACAAATTACACTCTAAACATCTAATCAATCCTCAAACATTTTTCATATTCCAAGCTCCCTTGTGCAAATTTTTTAAACTGGAAAACTAAATATAACACTGTATGCTATATGTCAGCTAATTGGAATTAAAATTAAAAAATAAATAAAATATAAAAATACTTCATATTTTTAAAAATTGGAAAACTAACAGGTGATGCGTCTTTCCTTGCAGTGACTGAATAAATTTTTGCTCTAAGAGAGTAAAACTGTCAAAGATTTGAATTTACAAGTACCCCCCCCCAAAAAAACCTATTTCAGTATTCAGCTGTTTCCTAGGCAACTGAATCTGCTGATATTTTCTCATCACAAGTAAGTAATAGGGATAAAAATCTGTATTTCAGTATGCTCAGATATCAGTTAAAGCAATGCAGCTGAGCAAAAAAATAATAAGTAAACCATAAATAATGGCATAAATTTATGGCATTTTCTAGCCAATCTAGGCTACAGCCTTAAAATGGGTAACTATAATTCTTAAATATGATAAATGACCTGAGAAACAGGAGTATTTATGAAAGAGTGTAGGAGGGATCTTTTCTGTGACTGGAGGTAGGTAGGGTGCACAGGGGACAAGAGGTGACCACAAAAATAGTAACCTAAGAATTACTCTAGAGAGTTAGTCCAACTATGAAGAATGAAGCTGCTATTCTCAAGGTGGCTAGAGTTTAAGCCTGGTTTATGCTGCATCATGAGAGTTTCTAAACAAAATATAAAATTCATATCTTACATACTCCAGAGGAAAACTGTCAAAAGAGTTAACTACTGCAGCCAACTGAAGGAGTTCTTCAGAAGTGTTTTGAGGTTATAAACAGTTGCACTTAACACATTATCAAGATTTCACTCTTTTATAAACCGTACACTAAAGTGCAACCTCCATTTAACTTTAGCTTCCTCGATACAGCCAGAGAAAATATAAACAGGCAGTTCTCACAAGGTACTTCATCAGATCCTGAGGACCTTTTCTGCACAAGGCACTGTGACAGGCTTCAGAGATAATTAAGCTGAATACAGCACAATGCCTACAATGGAGAAGTAGAGTATGGCTCGATCTCTACCCTGGAGAATTCTACATTTAAAACATGTAATGAAAATATTTATTGAGGGCAAATGAGAGAAAGCAGTAGAAGGGCAGAGGTATTTGACTGGGCCGGGGAGAGGCAAAAAAGCGTAGCAAAAAGGAAGGCTACTGGACTTAACGAGCTTGGGGAGACCTGGGTCCTTTACTAATTAGCTGAATGAATTCTGATAAACCATTCAACCTTTGTGATGCTAACCTTTCACGGGCAAAATGAAGAGACATTGCTGGTATTTACTGAGAGCCTCTCATAATAAGAAAGCATTGCACTAAAGTACTACCATACATAACAGGACAAGAAAGCATGCCCACTGATATCTATAAACTTAGAGTTTGCCTTCTAGTCACCAAGAATTGGGGCAAGAAAGCACAAATTATTACCACACAGCTCTAAAATCCTTTCCTGCTCTAAAGAAATCTGTGTATATGTACCGCCAACATTTCCTGGCAAAAAGCAAAGAAAACGTGAAATAAGTAGTTCATTAAAATTCTTGCCACCAATAATTTCCATAAACACAAAATGCAAAACTGCATAAGCACTATTGGGGGAAATAAAAAGAAAAATCAAAACCTCTTAAAATATTATTCTTCCCAAGAACTAAACCCTTCGAATGAATATCTAAAAAATATATAGCACTCTGCAACTTTTAAAAAAAGCACTTTCATATACATTACTGATTTTCCTCAATAAGTAAAACCTTTCTATCAAAAATCTAGAATATTTCACTAAGACAAGAAAATAACTGTTACTGAATCTTATTCTCTGAATGGTGCCAAAAGTCTCATTTTGTAAAGTAAAATACAATTGGTGAAAAAAGCCAAGACTGATTTGTTCATTTGTGGTATCCAACTCATAGCACCTGAATGATCCCCACACCCAACCTTGAAATCGTTTGGTATTTGATCCTCTTCTCTCTTTATTCTTTACTCCTTAGAAATTGAACCCACTATTTCGTGTTCAAAAACTTCACAACCAATGTGTGTGTGGTTGTGACTCCCAAATCAATGTCTTCATCTCCAAGCACTCTTCTAAGTTTCAACCCAGATTTACTAGAATGTCCTTGGTCCAAGAAATTCAACACACCCAATACGAAAATCATTTTCTCTCAAACAGCTCTTATATTCCTATTGCTAAAACACATCTCCAATGGTAACACCAGCAATTTATCAGTATTGTTTCCAAAATGGATAATGAAAGATGACCTACTGAGATAGGGAAAGAAATTATTAAATATCTATTCCTATTTTCTTCTAATTCTTTTTTAAAAGCACCCTTTTCTAATATCTACATCTGTACATTAAAGATGTGTGATATTTTAACAAGGAGTATACCAAAAATGTCTGGAAACCATTAGCATACAGACTAAAACTCAAACTCCTTAGCCTGGTGATATGCATTGCTACAGTTTATCTTCTACTATTCATCACAGGCATTAAATCTAAGCAAACAAACCACTAACCAGTCCCCAAACACAGCCCAGACATTCCAGCAACCCAATCATTTAGCTTTACTGCTCTCTGCAATCTGTTCATCTCCCTATAGCAAATCACCTAAAGCCAATGTCAATTCCATCCTTTCTCAAAATTCCCTGAGTTGAAGTGACAAAACTATCAGGACAATCCCCATTATCAACCTAGTCACTGAGTCTTTAATGTACACACTTTAGCTCCCCCTACTAGATAAGATAGTTCTTAAGGGTCAAAGCCCTGTCTCATAAATTTCCCATCTCCCTTACTACCAAGGCACTTATATAGTAAACCTGACATATGTTTAAAAAATGCTTGTTGAATGGACAAAATTGTAAGCTGGACATTATATAATGCTTAATAACAGTATATATTAATAAATTAATACCATTTTTTTTAATTTTACAGAGAGCACAAGTGGGGGAGAAGGGCAGAGAGAGAGGGAGAGAGCTTAGTGTGGAGCCTGACACAGGGCTCAATCTCACAACCATGAGATCATGACCTGAGCTGAATCAAGAGTTGGATGCTTAACGGACTGAGCCACCCAGGCGTCCCTAACTGTATCTTTTTAAGGAGTTGTATTATCAAGGGATTTATATTTTTTTTAAACTGAGCAAATATTAAAAATTATATTAGGGTCCGGTTACAGAGGAGGCATAAAGGTTGAATTAGGAGCTGAGATACAATGAATTGATAACTAGTTAGGGGAAAAAGAATGAAGGAAAGATATATTTCTTTGCCTCACATAACAATTTTAGAAGCTTTGGCCAGTTCTTTCCATTAATAGTTTATTTTTTTTAATAACTTTCTGTTTACCCACATATTGTTTTGGGTCCTAGGGACACAGTACTTAACAAGATAGATAGATGAAATTTTTTTTTTATAAAGCTTATTTTGTAGTGGAGGTAGACAATTACCAAAGAAATAAACAATAACAATACTATATCTAACATGAAGGAGCCAGCTGAACAAATACAGATGAAAATGTGTTTTAGGCAGGAGACAATCATGGCACTTTTGCAGAATAAAAAAGGCCAGTATAGCTGGAGTGTCATGAGCAAGAAGGTGGTACAAGATGGGACTACAGTAACTATCTATAGGACAAATTCATTAAAATTAAGTCAGAATCCACTAAAGTGGAACATGGACATATCCTATTTACCCTATATTTCCAATCCTAGGCATATAACAACAGAAATGTGTTTTCCAAAAATGTCCTAGAATGTTCGGAGCAGCAGTATTAGTAATAACGAAAAGAAAGAAAACGAAACCAAATGTCTCTCAACAACAGAAGGAGAAAATACACTAAGTCAATCAGAATTGAGATGAATCAAAATCGTGGATTACCTAACAGGATCCAATAAAAACAGCATATCACCAGTTTTATGATATTCCTGCTCAAGATGTGTAACTTGAATCTTAACATGCAGAAACATCAAACAAACCCCAACGGAAATATTCTACAAAATAACTAGCCTATTTTCTTCAAAAGCAACAAAGTCATAAAAGTCGAAACTAAGAACCTGTTCCAGACAGACTAAAGAGACATAACTAAATAATACATGTAATAGAAGATTGGATCCTTCTGAAATAAAGGACATGATAGAGACAACTGTGAAACTTGAATGGGGTCTGACGATTAGCTGGTAGTCATGTATTGGTGCTAATGTGCTTATTTTGAAAGGTGAACTGTGGTTATATAGGAGAACATCTTTGTTTATAAGAATTACAGCCTAAAGTACTGGGGGGTAATGAGACATCAGGTTGGGAACTTATTCCCAAATGGTTGTGGCAAAAAGCTAGTTTTTTACTTGCAACTGTTTCTGAATTGCAATTTCAAAATTGTAAAAGGTTATCAATTTTGTTTAAAAGTTATTTTGGGGGGAGAAAAGAATAAGCAGGAGGGAAGCAACAGAAAGGAATTCAAAGTTCATATGTTATGTATATTTTTAATGTGTATTTATTTATTTTGAGAGAGAGAAAAAGAGAGAGTGCAATCAAGGGAGGGGCAGAGTGACAGGGAGATAGAAACAATCCCAAGCAGAGAGAATCTCTGAGCTGCCATTGCAAAGTCTGATGCAGGGCTCAAACTCATGAACCATGAGATCGAGAGTCAGAAGCTTAACCAACTGAGCCACACAGGTACCCCCATATGCTGTATTTTTTACCAACAAGATACAAAACTTAAATGCAATTTGCTGAAAAAAATAAAGATATTACTAACTTAAGAACTTAAAGAGTTTGCCCTTGGGACACATGGGTGGCAAAGTTAATTAAGCATCCCACTCTTGGTTTTGGCTCAGGTCACGATCTAATTAATGGTTCTTGGGTTCAAAGCCCCATAGCAGGCTCTGTGCTGTCAGTGTGGAGCCTGCTTAGGATTTCTTTCTCCCTCTCTCTCTGCCCCTCTCCCTCCCTCTCTCAAAATAAATAAACTCTAAAAAAAAAGTTTGTCCTTAACCTCAGTATATTTAGAGGTTGCATCCTCTGCACAAAACAAAAAAATAAACTTTGCAAAAACCTGCACATATCCTTTCTACATTAAATTATTAGAAAGATAAACTGAAAAAAAACTGAATAGCAAATATGCATGTGCCCATTTTTTATTAGTAAGAAAAACTTTCTTTCAGAAGCACCCAAACAATTCAAATTTTCAGCCAAATTACATTATACTATGTACACAGACTAACAATTTGGAAGAAAAAAAAAGAAAAGAAAACTTTCCTTTTCAAAATCTTTTCAAAACTTTTCAAAATCAGCACAGTGATGTTACCAATACTCTAGAAGCTTTCTGCAAATGTACGATGATATTTTTGGTTGTCATGGGAACTGGGGAGGGCCACTATTAGCATTTAGTAAATTAGAGCTAGAGATGCCCAACATCCTGAAAAGTATACAGCTGTTTCACACAAAGAAGTGCTGTCCAAAATGTCAGCAGAGAGAAAAATGGGTGAATAAAACCAGTAATAATAACACAAGGGGAATGGGCAACCAGGAGGCAAACATCAGTGTTTGCCACAGAGATTCATAGCAGTGAAAGACACTATTTTCATCTGTAAATAGATGATGGTCCAACATAAGTCACAGACAACTAAAGAAACTACTTAAAAACATCAACTATACTGAGGATTTTTTAAATATGAAAAATACAGAACTAGGGAGAGAGAAAGAAGATTTAAGTTAGTAAACACCTATCATACTAGGTGGTTTCATTAACTGCCTTATCAGTCAAACCAGAGGTAATATTTTAGTCTTCGCAAATGCTGAAAT
>NW_024412394.1:23085878-23144278 GCF_014898765.1 Herpailurus yagouaroundi | reverse complement strand
CTGGCTGAAGTCGGACGCCAACCGACTGCGCCACCCAGGCGCCCCCCAAAAATAGTATTTTTAAAAACTAGATTCCTGGGGCGCCTGGGTGGCACAGTCGGTTAAGCGTCCGACTTCAGCCAGGTCACGATCTCGCGGTCCGTGAGTTCGAGCCCCGCATCAGGCTCTGGGCTGATGGCTCAGAACCTGGAGCCTGTTTCCGATTCTGTGTCTCCCTCTCTCTCTGCCCCTCCCCCGTTCATGCTCTGTCTCTCTCTGTCCCAAAAATAAATAAACGTTGAAAAAAAAATTAAAAAAAAATATAGATTCCTATTAAAAGGCAACAATACTGCAAAATGTGTATTTTTATTCAAGTATAATAAACATACAGTGTTATATTATTTCAGGTGTACAATATCATGATATAACAATTCTATATATTGCTCAATGTTCATCTTGATGAGTGTATACTCTTAATCCCCTTCGCCTATCTCACATAACTCCCACCCCCCCTCCCTCTGGTAACCATCAATTAGTTCTCTGTATTTCAGAGCCTGCTTCTTGTCTCTATTTTCCTTTGATTTCTTCAAGTCCACATTAAGTGGAATCATATGGTATTTGTCTTTCTCTGACTTATTTCACTTAGCATTATACCCTTTATATCCATCCATGTTGTTGCAAAAGGCAAGATTTCATTCTTCATGGCTGAATAATATTCGTGTATGTGTACATCTTCTTTACCCATTCATATATCAATGGACAGTTAGGTTACTTCCATGTTTTGGCTATTATAAATAATGTAGCAAAATGTAAGGGTGCATATATCTTTTTGAATTAGTGTTTTCATAGTCTTTGGGCAAATAGTAGTGGAATTGCTGGATCATATGGTAATCCTATTTTTAATATTTTGAGGAAACTCTATAGTGTTTTCCACAGTGACTGCACAACTTTGAATTCTTACCAACAGTGCACAAGGGTTCCTTTTATTCTGCATCCTTGCCAATACTTGTTTGTGTTTTGGGTTTTAGCCATTCTCTCAGGCATGAGGTGATATCTCATTGTGGTTTTAATTTGCATTTTCCTGATGATGAGTGATGCTGGGCATATTTTCATGTATCTCTTGGCCATCTATATGTCTTCTTTGGAAAAATGTCTATTGAGATTCTTTGCCCATTTTTTATCAGATTATTTTTTTGGTGTTGAGTTGTATTAAGTTCTTAATACATCTGGACATTAACTCCTTATCAGACACATAATTTGCAAATCTCTCTCATTTGGAAGGCTTTTAGTTTTGTTAATGTTTCCTTTGCTTTGCAAAAGCTTTTTATTTTGGTGTAGTCCCAATAGTTTAATTTTGCTTTTCTTTCCTTTGCCAAAGGAAACTACCTAGAGAAATGTTCCTACAGCTGATGTCCAAGACATTACTGCCTGTTTTCTTCCAGTACTTTTATGGTTTCAGGTCTTACATTTAGGTCCTTCATCCATTTTGAATTGATTTTTTATATATCATGTAAGAAAGTGGTCCAGTTTCATTCTTTTGCATGTAGCTATCCAGTTTTCACATTTGCTGAAAAGACTTTCCTCTTGTATATTCTTGCCTCCTTTGTCAGAGATTAATTGATCATCAAAGCATGAGTTTATTTCTGACTCTCTATTCTGTTCCATTGATCAGTATTTATATTTTTGTGCCAGGATATTACTGTTTTGCTTCCTATAGCTTTGTAGTCTACCTTGAAATCTGAGATTGTGACACCTCTTTTTTTGCTCTTTCTTCAGATTGGCTATTCGGGGATTTTATAGTTCCATACAAATTTTAGGGTTATTTGTTCTAGTTCTATGGAAAATGCTATTGGCATTTTGATAGCGATTGCATTAGTTCTGTAGATTTCTTTGGGTACAATGGACATTTAAACAGTATTAGTTCTCCCAATCCATGAACATGGAATATCTTTCCCTTTGTAGATAGATGTCATCTTCAGTTTCTTTCATCAGTGTTTTACAGTTTTCAGAGTACAGGTCTTTCACTTCTGTTGTTCAGTTTATTCCTAAACACTTTATCTGATTTGTTTTTTCAAACACCTTTTTTGGTACTTGATTCAGAACTTCAAGGTTACGTGATGTGGCTCCTTTTAAGCTATACTAATTACAGTTAGAAGTATAGGCCAACCTTTCCTTTGGAGTTAAAAAGTATATTTTCTGGTATAAATCATTTTTATCACTGACTGAGATTACCTAAATGTATATAATTCAGCTATATCAGCATGTGGGCGTGATTATAAACAGAAATGCTTCCTTGGGGCACCCGGGTGGCTCAGACGGTTGAGCATCCAACTTCAGCTTAGGTCAGGATCTTGCAGTTCATGAGTTCGAGCCATACATCAGACTCTGTGCTGACAGCTCAGAGCCTGGAGCCTGCTTCGGATTCTGTGTCTCCCTCTCTCTCTGCCCCTTCCCCACTCATGCTCTGTCTCTGTCTCTCAAAAATGAATAAGCGTTAAAAAAAAAAAAATTAAAACAAAATGTTTTCTCAATTTATCTTTCAGCTACTTATTATTAGTGTATAGAAAGGCATTATTTCTGTATATGAGTTGTGTATCCTATGTCTTTACTGATTTCATTTATCAGCTCTAGTAGTTTTTTAGTGGAATCTTTCCGATTTTCTACATACAGTATCACGTCATCTGCAAACAGTAAAATTTTTACTTCTTCCTTACCACTTTGGATATCTTTTATTTCTTTTTCTTGTCTGACTGCTCTGGCTAGGACTTCCAAAACTACGCTGAATAAAAGAGGGACAGTGGACATCCTGGTCTCATTCCTGATCTTAAGGGAAAAGTTCTCAGTTTTTCACCACGGAGTATGATGTTGTTATATGGCTTTTATTACGTTGAGGTAAGTTCCCTCTAAACCTGTATTACTGAGTTTTAATGATGAATGGGTGTTTTACTTCTCAAATGCGTTTTCTACATCTACTGAAACAATCATATGGTTTTTACCTCTTTTTGATGTGATTTATCACATTGATTTGTGAATATCAAACCACCCTTGCATACCTGGAAGAAATCCAACTTGATCCTGGTGAATGATTTTTTTTAATGGATTGTTGGATTCAGTTTGCTAATATTTTGTTGAAGATTTTTGTATCTATGTTCATCAGAGATATTGGCCTATAGTACTTTTTTGTAGTATCTTTTGGTATGACGGTAATGCTGACCTCATAGAAGGAACGAAGCTTTCCTTCCTCCTCTATGTTTTGAAATAGTTTGAGAAGAATACGTATTAACTCTTCTTTAAATGTTTGGTAGAATTTGCCTGTGAAGCCATCTGTCCCTGGACTTTTGTTTTTTGCAAGTTTTTTGATTACCAACTCAATGTAATTGCTAGTAATGAGTCTGCTCAAATTTTCTATTTCTTCATGTTTCAGTTTTGGAAGGTTAAATGCTTCTAGGAATTCATCTGTTCCTTCTAGGTTGTTCAATTTGGTGGCATATAATTTTTCATAATATTCTCTTACAATCCTTTATATTTCTGTGGCGTTGGTTGTTACTTCTTCTTTCCTTTCTGATTTTATAGGAGTCCTTGCTCTTTTTTTCCTGAGTCTTGCTAAAAGTTTATCAATTTTGTTGATCTTTTCAAAGAACCAGCTCTGGTTCTGTTCTATTGTTTCTTCAGTCTCTATTTCACTTCTTTCCACTCTAATCTTTATTATTTCCTTTCTTCTACTGGCTTTCAGCTTTGTTTGTTCTTCTTGACTTGACCACTACTGTAATTATCCTCCCTCTTAGACCTGCTTTTGCTGCATCCCCTAAGTTTGGGCACTGTACTTTCATTTGTTTCCATGTTATCTTTTGATTTCCTATTTCTTTGTCGACCCATTCATTATTTACTAGCATGTATGTAACCTCCAAGTATTTGTGTTCTTTCCGAGGTTTTTCTGTGATGATTTCTAGTTCTATATTACTGTAACTCCAAAAAATGTATGACATGATTTCAGTCTTCTGGAATTTGTTGAAACTTGTTTTGTGGCCTAATGTGATCTATTCTGAAGACTGTTCCATGTGCACTTGAAAAGAATGTGCATTCTGCTATTTGGGGATAGAATATTCTGAACAAATCTGTTATATCCATCTGGTTCAATGTGTCATTCAAAGCCACTGTTTCTTACTGATTTTCTGTCTGGATGAGCAACTCAGTGATTTAAATGGGGTGTTCAGAGCCCCTACCAAAACATGTATATTTTTTAAGATGTTATCACTTAATTGTAACACTTGCAACAAATCCATTGAAAAGCGCTGATCGTGTTATTTATTCAAACAGCTACCACCAATTGCATTCAGCAGGTTGTTTACTGCAGCACTAGCATATCGCTGTTTTTTATTACTTAATATAAAGACCTTCTTCTACATTACCCTCTACTGACACAAAATACCAATTTAGGACAGAAATCTAGGTGTTATATACACCACAGGCCACAACAAATGTGAAGGGCCTTATATGAAATGCATCTCCAAGGAAAAAAGGCATGACCTTGCAGACATGACCCATAGAAGCTTCTCACAAAATTAATCAGCTCACTATTAGTATTACTAAGAGAAAGATAAGAAAACTAATTATGGACAGTAACAAATAAAAACTTAGTGCTTCCAGAATTACCAGTACATCATAAGCAATTTGAATGTTGTTATAAAAATTAAATTAACTTATTTCTCAAGAAGTGTAGAACAAAACTACCAAGGGTATATAATTAAAACATGTGTATGTGGCCATAAAGTAAAAACAGAAATAAAGTGAAATACTTACTGCCAAAGCCTTGGACAGTTTGGCTCTAAATTCATTCAGGACAATTGCCACAATATCTTTAAGTGGTACATAAGCAAAGCCATCTTCCAAATAGACCTTCCTTCCTCGGAACAAATCCAGAGCATCAGCAAAAGGGATCTGAATTCATGTGAAACAGGGAAAGTAAGTCGGTACCTGTCATGAAATCCTCCTAAGTCTTCATTCATACTAAGTCTAAACAAAATACTTCCTGTGAGAAATTCATTTCTCCCAGCAGATTAAAAAAAAAAAATCTATTTATATTCTTTAAAGCTAAACAACAAACATTAGGAAAAGATGACAGTCAAAAATGTGCTCATTTCAGAGTAGATGATTTGAAAAATAACTTAGTATGCATTATTTTACTCTTAACTCATAAATTTACAAATTAAAATCCTCAGAATTTTAAACTCTCAACTCAAGCCCTCTAAGCACATTGCATTCCCCTCATATGACATTTTCCACAACTTTATTCTGCATCTATTATCTATATACAATATGTTCAGTGCTGAAAATTACTAAAGTAATTCCAAATTTCTTCATCTGTTTCCATTCTTTCTCCAGAAAAATATATTGGAAAAGCTAATCTCAATACCAAGAAATGGAAATAGTAAGTGTTCAGTTCTGCTACTGAAGTATTTGCCAGTAAATACCATTTAAAAAAAAACATACCACTCCACTTGGATTTTTTATTTTTTTTTTAAATTTTTTTTTTCAACGTTTATTTATTTTTGGGACAGAGAGAGACAGAGCATGAACAGGGGAGGGGCAGAGAGAGAGAGGGAGACACAGAATCGGAAACAGGCTCCAGGCTCTGAGCCATCAGCCCAGAGCCTGACGCGGGGCTCGAACTCACGGACCGCGAGATCGTGACCTGGCTGAAGTCAGACGCTTAACCAACTGCGCCACCCAGGCGCCCCATCCACTTGGATTTTTTAAAATCCTAAGACCTACCCTAAAATTTTATGATATGAGCAGAATATGGTATTAGTAAACTGAATATCATCCTCTCTCTCCAATATAGTTTTTCTTTTTAAAAATGAGGTTAAAAAATCAGGTGAAAGAAATAATCCCCAAATTGCCTAGTCACCCAAGTTTTAGAGGAATTAAATCAATATGCCTAAGATTCTTCCATATATCCAATACCAACACCCAATAAGCAAACCACGTTTTTGTTTTTTTTTTAACAGATCTGTTACTAAAGTTCATCACATAGTTGAGCAAACAAGACAGACACATATGGGAAGTCAAACAGCTCTACAGGGTGGTATGTGTCTGACACAGCATCAAACAACTTACACAGAACATATTAGAGGAAGAGGTTAGAGGGTTTATTTCAATGATGCAGGGAAGAGATGGGGATAGTTTGGAAACATGAGTTCTAGTCCAAGTTCTGTGACTGATCAGACTTATGATTTCTACACATTTAATGAATGCTTCTAAACCATGGTGGCCAAATCTACAAAACGGGGGAAGGGGAGAAAGGGATGGTATAAATGACCCTTAGGGGTTCTTTAGCTCCAATATTCCATGATTCTAGATTAAGGTAGTCACAGTGGAAATAAAAATGCCCAAGGAGAGGCAGAAAATGATGTGAAGGCAGAGTTATGGGAAATGTGTGGTATGGGAGGAATAAATGTTGATTCCCATAATCTAAGTTTGGGAAGCTTACTGAATGGTGGCCTAATGAGTAGAAGGCAGAAGCCTAAATAGGGAGCTAATGTGGAAGCAGGATTTTAAACTACTGGCACTCACCAACAATAATCAGTACATCCTTTTCAAAGGAAATTGTAGTGTTACAACTGTCAGATTTTAAAATCACTTTCAGCTCTACCCCTTCCCCTTCTGAATTATTCAGTCCAAAAGCTGTTCAATGGGTGCAAGCAAAGTAGGTACCTGTGCTGAGGAATAGAAGGCAGCAGAAGTGGCCTGGTTCAAGATGTCAGAACCTGAGTAGGTTAAAGAAGGTCTTGCCATGAGAGAGCAAGTAGGCAGATGGCATCATAGCCCAAACAGAATAAGAAAGAGTCCAGGTGGGGAAGACAGTCCAAGCATGGCATCAGAGCCCAAGAGTGATGTAAAAGGCTATCACACAGCAGTGATCCAGAACGAAGTGTTGAAGTCAAGTAGACTTCAAGGAGGGGAGAGTACTCCTGCCAGTGCAGCTCAGCATGAAGTGTAAAAGCCTAAGCATTGTGAGCAGAGTATTTCTTGAAGAGAATGGTCTGCCTTGGCAGGGTCAGAGTTCAAACAAGGTTACAAGGGTGTGTAGGCTATGTAGGAGGACAGCCCAGCACAGAAGGGTTGGCACACCCTCAGTGGGGTGAAAATGAATTCTGCACAGGAGAGAGAGAAGCTACAGTGACCAGAGACTATACAACTGTATTAATTAAATACGTATATAAAGCTCAATGTGATATATTTAACAAAACCCAGGAAGTATTTTAAAAGTTTATGTACCTTATAAACTGACTCCAACTCCAACTCCGACTTAGACGCACTCGATGAGGTTGATGAAGCAATAATCTCATGTTCTCGGAGACTCCTCTCTTCATCACTTATCTAAAAGGAAATACATTTTATGTGGTTTAAGAAATTAAAATTTTTAAAAGAAATTAAGCCTTCATTCAATTAAACACTTTCCTATTCTAGTAAAGATACTGTACTTTCACAAAATATTTTTTAAAAATCCTGATATCTCAAATAATTCCTAATATGAGTACTAAATCATTAAGAAAGTCAAAATATGAAAGAAATTTTAAATTCAACATACTTTCAAATTCCTACTCTGCCAATTTCTTTTTCTTTTTTTTTTTAAGTTTATTTTGAAAGAGAGACCAAGAGTGCATGCGAGAGGGGGAGGGGCAGAGAAAAAGAATCCCAAGCAGGCTCCACCCTGCCAGGGAGGAGCCTGACATGTGGCTTGAATCCATGACCAGTGAGATCATGACCTGAGCCAAAACCAAGAGTCAGATCTTAACCAACTGAGCCACCCAGGCACCTCTACTGTGCCAACTTCTGAGGACATATACCACAAAGGAACAACAGCAAAAAGAAAAAGTATTATACTAGGAAAGAAATTATAATAAAAACACAGGCTAATACAGACCAAAAAGAACCATAATCTTAATTCAAGAGTTATATTAATTTCTTAAACTATGTATTTGCAGGGGTGCCTGGGTCACTCAGCTGATTAAGCATCAGATTCTTAATTTTGGCTCAGGTCATGATCTCACAGTTCATGAGAAGATAGAGCCCTGGGTAGGGCTCTGTGTTAACAGTGCAGAACCTGCTTGGGATTCTCTCTCTCCTCTCTCTCTCTGCTTCCCCCCTGTTCACGTTCATGTACATGCTCTCTCTCAAAATAAACATACATTTAAAAAAAAATGCGTATTTGCATTTAAGAGTGGTTTAACTATTTCTTATTTTGTTTTTTTTAATGTTTATTTTTGAGAGAGAGACAGACAGACAGAGTGCCAGGGAGGAAGGGCAGAGAGAGAGGGAGACAAAGAATCCGAACTAAGCTCCAGGCTCAGAGCTGTGCACAGAGAGCCTGATGTGAGGCTCAAACTCATAAACCATGAGATCATGACCTGAGCCAAAGTTGGACACTTAACCAACTGAGACACCCAGGTGCACCAGTTTAACTATTTCTCAATTTTCTTTTTTACCAATTTAAGTTTTTTTAATGTTTATTTATTTTGAGAGAGACAGAGCATGCATGCAAGCAGCGAAGCGGCAAAGACAGAGATAGAGAATCCCAAGCAGGCTCCACGCTGTCAGTGTAGAGCCCAAAGCTGGGGATCTCATGACCTGAGCTGAAATCAAGAGGATGCTTACCCAACTGAGCCACCCAGGCACCCACTAAAGATTTTATTCTTAAGTAATCTCCACACCCAACATGGGGCTCAAACTCACAATCCCAAGATCAAGAATCATGTGCTCAGGATGCCTGGGTGGCTCAGTCAGCTAAGCATCCAACTTCGGCTCAGGTCATGATATCACCGTTCACAGGTTGGAGCCCCATGTCAGGCTCTCTGCTGTCAGGACAGAGCCCACTTCAGAACCTCTGTCCCCCTCTCTCTGCCCCTCCCCTACTCATTATCTCTTTCTCTCAAAATAAAAAAAAATAAAAAAAAAAAAAAAAGAACCAGGTGCTCTACGGACGGAGTCAGCCAGGTGCCCCTATTTCTCAATTTTCTAGCCATACACAACTTCAAACTTAAACTACCAGCTTTCCTAGGAACAACTATAGATGTACTAGCTCAGATCATTATGTCTTCAAAAAGGAGAACACTGATCTGACTGGATAAGAATTTCAAACTTCGAGAAAAAGAAAAGATCTGAAAATGAGATAAAATATAAACAACAAACTGAAGGGAATATTTATATCATTTAACATCCAAGTTACTCTCAATAAACCCCTAGGTTGTAAGGACATAAGTACAGTAATCTAAAAGCAAAACACAAACAATAATCATATAAGTGGCAAAAATAAAAGTAAATTAAAATTCCATTCATTTATAATTGTCCAGATGATCAGCCTTTGTACCTTTCCTGATCACTTTTACAGCAATCTACATTGGTTAAGATTGGTTAGGTTATACTACAGTTAAAGAATTTGAAATTTTTAATGGATTAACAAAAAATGGTATTTCCTGCTTTTCTGCATGTTCGTGAAGGGGTGGTGGGAAGGCGGCAGTGGGAAGCAGGAACACTTCACTACCAGTGGTTCTCACCACGCAATCAGATAGCTTTTGGATGCTCCAATCTCCTGCATAACGGCAAACTGGTTCTTTCTAAAAGTTATACAGGTCAACTCCACTCACATTTCATTGACAACAGCAAATCTTACAGGTGTGCAATGTCCAAAGGAGCAGGAAGTATAATTCTACTACTTGCCCAGAAAGAAGGAAACCAAACTTACTGGTGAACAGCACCAATGATTATTGCAATCCATTCGTCCAGTCACTAATTTACAGTTTACACAACTTATGCTACAAAATACATTCAATCCTATCACAAGTGAAATAATCTAAAAGTTCTATTCAGTAATGGCATTAGTCTCAAAGTTCAGCATCTGTGGATGATGCTTGGTGGTCTCTGTATTAGAAAACGATAAAGCTTCTCATTTCAAAGATAAGGTATCTATCCTCTGCACGTGCGTGTGCGCACACACACACACACACACACTTAATAAACAGTACTAGAACAGGGACAGAAAAACCATGGTAAACATTCCTATTTAGGACAGGGAAGAATGGGGAGGGGAGTCAATTAAAATAATAATGCCATATTAATTTATACCTATTAAAAAGGCAAAAATTAAAAAGACTTAGAAAACACAATGTCAGGACAATCTTTGTGTAGCGCACTTTGACAATACGTATCAAAAAGCCTTAAAACAAGCAGACCCTAACAATTTTACTTCCAGAATTAGTATGAAGTAAATTAACAGGACAAATACAAATAAAGGAATAATTTCTTTTCATCACAATATTATTTATAAAGTAAGAAAAAAAAATCTCAGTGTCCAACAACAGGTATTTAGTTAAAGAAGTAGAACATGATGTTTCAGTAAAGCAGGCTTTATAATTCAGGTCAATCTCTCACAAAAATCAAAGAAAGAATACTGATAAAAATTTTTAACAGCATCTTCTTTAAAGCACAGATTAATATTCATATATAAAGTCAGATTCAAATGAAAGTGGAGTATCTAACAAAAGATCCCCCTACTTAAATGCCATTAATGAAATCCCAAGCCTTGAATATGTTTTAAGGTGGTCCTTGGTTCAAATACTCCAGACACCTGGCAGAAACAGACTCAAATCCTCTCTGAAGGGAAACACATTCCAGCATGCCTGAAACGATTCCTGCAAATACAGCTTCAAATACAATGTCACTCATATTGTCTTTTATAACAAGGTTGACAATAAAACATCTCTTCATGAGCAAAGAGAAAAAGACTCAAAGTATATAGATAATAACTATGTTAATATGTGTAAAGAAAAGACAAATATGACGATAGCTATATGAATGGGAAACTATAGAAAGTGATTTGCAAAAGAGAGAGATTCTAGAAACAGAAAAAAAAAACTCAGGAACAGAAATACAAATTCAGTGGAATCATAAAAAAAACCTCTTCAAGTTGTAGTGATTGTGGACTAGGTAGGTGATTCAGACCAATCCATTTGCATCAAAGTTCTCACAGGTTACTTGGGAACTGTCAGACTAACAGGTACGCCTTGTCATGTAAAGCCCGCTTTAATATTTGCTAAATTCTGGGAAAGCAGCTTCATGGAGACCCTGCCAAAAGTGGTAACTATGCCCTACTCTCTAGCACACTGAAGGACTTAAGTGGGTATGAACCAGAAGTATATCAGCCTTCATATGGAGTTGCAGCCAAGTATTCAATTATCTAGTGGGACAGGGACTTCAGATTTTAGATTTAAATTAAAATCATCCTGAACTAGCACTTCCTACAATCCCATGAAAGAAACAAATGAAAATCCTTTGGAAGAAAGACAATCCTCCTCGGCCTCAATAAATATGGTCCTCCAAATAATTTTAAGGTTACTATTTACAAAAGGATTAAAACTATCAAGTACCTAGGAATAAATCTAACAAAAGACGTAAAAGGCCCCCACAAAAAAAAACAAAAACAAAAAAACTGTGATCTTACTTAGGGAAATTGGAGAAAACTAAAAATAACAGAGGGATATCCCATTTGCGCCAGAAGACCAAATATTGCAAATGTACCACTTCTCCTCAAATTGACCTATAAATTCAAAACACTCTCAAAATTAGAACAGTTTCTGCATCTCTATGTGTGAACATTTACAAGTTGGTTCTAAAGTGTATATTATATGGAGGGGCACCCTGGGTGGCTCAGCTAGTTGAGCATCCAACTCTTTTTTTTTTTTTTTTTCCAACGTTTATTTATTTTTGGGACAGAGAGAGACAGAGCATGAACGGGGGAGGGGCAGAGAGAGAGGGAGACACAGAATCGGAGACAGGCTCCAGGCTCTGAGCCATCAGCCCAGAGCCCGACGCGGGGCTCGAACTCACGGACCGCGAGATCGTGACCTGGCTGAAGTCGGACGCTTAACCGACTGTGCCACCCAGGCGCCCCGAGCATCCAACTCTTGATACCAGCTTAGGTCATGACCACACAGTCGTGAGATCAAACCCCACACAGGGCTCCATGGTAAGTGTCAAGCCTGTTTAGGATTCCCTCTCTCCCTCCCTCTCTCTCTGTCCCTCCCCAGCACATGTGCACACCATGCTCCCTTTCTCTAATAAATAAATAAATAAACATTAAAAAAAATTATGAAATGTATATGGACACACAAAGGCCCAAAAATAGCCAAGACAGAAAAAACGAAAAAAGATAACCACTCCAATGGAAAAACAAGCAAAAAACATGAATAGGCATTTAACAAATGAGAAAATTTAAAGGGTCAATAGTTCTATGAAAAGTTGCCCGATCTCCTTGGTCATCAGGTAAGCACAAATTAAAACTACAGTGAAAAACTCCATGACCTAACACTATACAACCATTAGAATAGTTAACATAAAAAAAAAAAAATGTTGGTGAAGGTGTGGAGGAATTGGAACTCTCATAGATTGTTGGTGGAAATACAAATGGTGCAGCCACCTTGGAAAAAGATCCACGACTTGGTTATAAAACTAATGACAGCTGCCACTGTGACTCAAAAATCTGACTCCCAGGTATCTACCCAGGAAAAGTGAAAACATATGACCACAAGAAGACTTATTTAATCCCACTTATATAAAGTTCTAGAACAGGCAAAACTTCATGTGGTAGAAAAAGATGTGAACAGTGGTTTGCCTTTTGGAGGGCAGGAACAGAGATTTTCTGGGAGACTGCATGCAGAAACTTTTAGGGCTGACAGTTATGTTCTGTTATCTTGGGAAGTTTGAGTTGCACACGTTTATGCATCTGTCAGAACTCATGAATGGTGCACTTAAAATTTGTGCATTTCATTGTACGTAAGCTCTGCCTTAAATAAAAAGAGAACTGTTAACAAACACTGAATTTCAGGATATGCAGGTGGGAACTGTAACCATTTCTGTAACTTAGAAATGGACTTACTCTGAAATGGATAGATACAGGAATGGAAAATAAGTGATAAACAAGTACAGTAAAATGTAAATTGTAGAATCTAGATGGTGAGTATATATGGGTATTCACTATAAGACTCAACTTTTCTGTATTTTTGAATCTTCTCACATTACAATTTGGGGGGCAAAATAACACAATGAAGGTATTACTACTCACCAGAACTAAAATTAGGTTGGACAATACAGATGAATGTGTACAGCAATGAAATTCTTCAAAACCCACTGACAGCAGTACAAATTTGTATAAACATTTTAGAAAATCTGGCATTATCTCATAAGTTGAAGGTAAACATATCCCATAACCTAGCAATTTTTCTCCTAACTATATATACTAGAGCAGAGATAAGCAAACTTTTTCTAGAAAAGGCCCAATAGTTAAAATTTTAGGCTTTGTAAGCCACAAGGTCTCTTTCACAAGTACACTGTTTGTCCTTATGGAAAGGAAACAGCCATGTATAAATAAATGGATACAGTTGTGTTACAATAACACTATTTATGTACTCTGAAACTTATATTTCATACAATAATTTTTCTTTAATAAGAAATCCTCTTTTAATTTTTTCAACTAATTAAACATGTAAAAACCAACCTTCACTCACAGGCCATGCAGAAACAGCAGACAGGATTTGGCCCACAGGCCACATTTTGCTGAGCCCTACCCTAGAGCAATGGATTTCAAGCAGTACTATTAATGAGAAACACCTAAAAGGTTTGTTAAAATAGAAACTGCTGCACCCCGCTCCTACAGTTTGATTCATAATCTCTAGGGCAGGTCCCAAAAATTATCTAACAAGTTCCCAAGTGATGAGAATGTTCCAGTTCTCAGACCACAGCCCTTTAGAGAAGTATACATACAAAGAAACATGAACAAGCACTTATCATATAATCATAAAGCAACATTATTCACAACAGCCAAAAATTAAAACCCCAAAATGCATCAAAAGCAGAATAAATAAATGTAATATATTTGTAGTATAGACTATGCAATAGCAAAAATAAACTTCACACACTATGCATAAATCTTAAAAACACATTAAGCAAAATAACCCAGATACAATATAAAACATAGACCATTGCTCCATTTACATAAAGTTTTGTTTTAGTAAGAAAAATTATACTGTTTAGGGATGAACACTCAGGTGGTCAACTCAAGAGAAAAAAAGGTAAGGAAATGATTACCATAAAGTCAGACTTCAGTGGTTTCCTCTAAGAGAGAGAAGACAACTAGTTGAAGGAAAACACAGGAGGGAACACAAGGATAAGTATGAAGAGTAAGAGTAACGCTTTATTCCTCACCTGGATGACAGACTAGTGTTCACTTAATAATAATCTACTGAACTGTATCTTTTTGTTTTATATATATTTTTCTGGATATGTGTTAAACTTCCTACTCTTTAAAATACTAAAAAGGAAAACAGAACTATACCATAATGAAATATTCTACACTTGGTAAAATTCTTCTTAAAATTATGACAACTTATGATTATTGTTATAGAAAAATATCCATGAAATACTGTTAGCTGAAAGTAAATTAATACAGTTAGGTGAGGACAAATTAAAACAAACCTTTAAGAGATTCCATGCCAGTATTTGTGCCTAAGTTTATGTGTTGAGAGAAAGTTTAGACCAAAGTAAAACTAACTCTAGATAAAGGGATTACATATTATTTTTATTTTCCTCCTTAAGCTTGCACATATTTTAGTAAATTTATTCCTTACCCATTTCATGAATGTTATTATAATGGTGTTTTTTAATTCAATTTCTAAATGTTGAATGCTTTCTTACATATCCTTTTACTTTGGAAGAAATTGTTGACTAGCTTAAGTCCTATTAAGTACGAGAGTGACACTACAGAATCACCACTTTGCCATGGCTAATGATTTCCATATTTATCCAAATCTGTTGAGTCTAAGACTAATGTTGCTTAACTACTAATATTAGTTAAGCTTTTCTTTCTCTGTATTCCCTGAAAGGTAAAAATCAAGCATATTCTGAAAGCTACCTTAAAAGGAAATCTTAACCTGGAACAATGTTATGTTACAGAAATTAGGAAAAGAACACACTCTAGCTGAAGTGAGGCTGGGCCCAAACCATACCCATTCAACCCACCATCACTCCATCCCTGCCCTTCCGTTGCCCATTTCTATAGAGCACAGGCACAAAAAGCTCTACAAAATAGTTAAGTAATAGCACAAACCATACCATGAAGAGAATGCTGGCACTACAACTGAAACAGAATCATTGGCTGGTAGACAACTATCTCACCACCGTGTAATGGCTTAAAATGTCTGCTCACCAGCTGTTATATGAAAGCTGAAATAAAGTACAGAGGAGGCAGTTTAGGTGTGTCCACCCATAGATTATTAAAAAGCCAATGGAGGGTGAGGCCCATGCATACCATCTGCTAGTTACACTAATTTACACTATTTCATTTAATCATATCAACAACCCTACACGGTTGATATTATCTTAATTTAATTAATAGAAATAGAAATCAAATTGGATCTTCAACTAAAACCTGACACTGAAGTTCACAAGGCCATGCAAGCAGTCTCCAAATAAACAAGATGATGCTCTGCAAGAGAGTTGAACAAACATGTAACATCAAGAAAAAGTCGTTGATTAAAATCTTCACCTTAATTCCTTTTTCGTAATGAACAGGATAAAAATACCAACACTAGGGGCGCCTGAGTGGCTCAGTTAAGTGTTAAGTTAAATTGGTTAAGCGTCCGACTCCGGACCGGGTCATGATTTCACAGTTCGTGGGTTCGAGCACCTCATTGGGCTCTCTGCTGTTAACATGGAGCCCACTTCAGATTCTCTGTTTCCCTCTCCCTCTCCCCCATTCATGCTCTCTCAAATATAAACAAACATTAAAAAAATTTTTTTTTAAATACAGAAACTAAATATGTAATATAACTAGATGTCATGTTAAGTGTTACAGGTAAAAATTTTACCTGTAACAGGTAAAAATTTTAAAGGGTGTTAATAGCACAAATTGTATATAATCAGTACTCATTCTACAGTGTTTTAAGTTGAGGTGTAGCAATAGCAAGTATTTTCCTAAGAGCTAACACCAAATTATTCTGCTTCAGCATTTGTTTTATTTATGTCTCTGTTGACAGTATCTTCTCAACTTAATGGACTATTTACCTTTCCTTTGCATTCCATACAGGAAATCCTTCAAAACTCAAATGTGCAACCAGATACAAACTACAGAGAGCACTTGGACAAAGGGAGGTATATTTTAGACCAATTTTAGAGTCAAACTGTAATTCTCACACAGCAACTAATAAAGTAAGAAACTGATTAGGGAGATAAAATGAAAGAAGAAATCTTAATGTCTTTATGAAAGTTTTCATTATCTTTAAGTGAATTTCCAACTGGAAATATAAAAAGATAAAATAAAAATGTATTTTGAATTTGCTCAATGAACACTTACTTGAATTTAAATAAAATTCTAATACACATGTCTGTTCTCCCCACTATTGATGAAGATAATCATAACTGACTGTGTATACTGTTTTTTGCCCCAAAAAGTGTGATGAATCAGCCTAAAAAACTGAAGTTCAAGTATGTTAGTTAGTCCACAATGGCTCTTTTATGATCACTTACAAAGAAATAGGTATCTTTGAACGTATAGATGTTTCTCCTAAAATTTTGGGTTCTAACTAAACAAATCCGACAGCAATATATAATGCTAATACTTCTCCAGGGTAATACAGTATCTCCCTTTCCCCTAAACTCAGCTCAAATATTTTCATTAACAATACCACAGGTGTTTGTAAGCAATTAATTGCTTACCTAGTAAATATCAGGGAAGCAGTGAAAGCACACATCACTTATGCAACATAATAAGTTACAAGACTTTACTTGTGCAAATAGTCTTTTTTTTTTTATTATTTTTAATGTTTTTATTTATTTTTGAGACAGAGACAGAGCATGAGTAGGGGAGGGGCAGAGAGAGAGGGAGACACAGAATCTGAAGCAGGCTCCAGGTTCTGAGCTGTCAGCACAGAGCCCGACGCGGGGCTCGAACTCACAGACTGTGAGATCATGACCTGAGCTAAAGTCGGATGCTTAACTGACTGAGCCACCCAGGTACCCCTACATTCTTTTGCCTTAGAAACAGAGTCAAGACTAAATTATTCTTTTAATTCAAAAATTTCTGAATAAAAACTAGAGTATTAAAGAATGTAATTAAAGGGACGCCTGGCTGGCTCTGTCAGTAGAACATGCTACTTTTGATCCTGGGGTCATGAGTTCAAGCCCCACACTGGGTATGAAGCTTATCAAAAAAAAAAAAAAAAAAAAGAATGTAGTAAGATTTTCTTTCATTGAAATGTTACCCTTCCCCAAAAGATAGGGAAAAAAATGCCTACTCTTGCTTAGATTAGAAATAATGAGGGGCGACTGGGTGGCGCAGTCAGTTAAGCGTCCGACTTCAGCCAGGTCACGATCTCGCGGTCCGTGAGTTTGAGCCCCACGTCAGGCTCTGGGCTGATGGCTCGGAGCCTGGAGCCTGTTTCCGATTCTGTGTCTCCCTCTCTCTCTGCCCCTCCCCCATTCATGCTCTGTCTCTCTCTGTCCCAAAAATAAATAAACGCTGAAAAAAAAATTTAGAAATAATGAAAAAATTCTAAGGAATTCAATATGTTTCTAAATCATTCACCCAAAGAAACCAGGTGCATTCTAAATAACACATGTTCTATCTAAAATTCATGTCATTGCTTGTGTTATAGCCTTTCGGTAAATACTGTTTTTCCTTGGTGAATTAAAAAGTTCCATTTTTTAAATCCATTTGTCACACACATTCTATATTTTCATTTATCAATTTAGTTATAACCAAAATATAAACGGCCAAAGTAAGAAAATTCTCATTGGAAAACACAGGATGCTTTTACAAAACTTTATTAATTAGTATAAACTGCTACAGACTTGATTATTTCAAATATCTAATATAACTTTGAGTATTCTCTTCTGTTTTCTGTCTAAAAACTACAGGTAAAATATGAGCATATTTCATATTCTCAGACTCCCTCAATGAAGTTACCTACTACATGCCTAGAAAATACCCTCTAAAACATCAAGACAAGATTAAATGGCTTCCTGCTTCTACAAAGAATCTCACGTAACAAAATAAAAACAGACACAGTGGAACAATTATAAAAGCAGAGTAACAAAGTGGAAAGTATATAGTTTTTAAATGCAGAACCCTGAGTTCACATCTTAAGTTAATTAACCTCTTTGCACCTCAGTTTCTTCATCAGTAAAATTAAGAAAGTACTACGTATTTTACATAGCTTTTAAGTAAAATAAAGTATGGAAAGTGCCTCAAATAGGCATCGCCAATAGCATGACCTTAATACATGGTAAATATTTATTATTAATATCACTAATGTTTACAGATTACATTTTGACTAGTTTCTGTTTTCCAGGCATCAATTGAAATGTTTGGGGCAACTAACCTAGTTTCTATACACTTGTCATTTTATTAAACATAGGACTGATCTCTGGGGGGTACTCAAAATAACTAATAAAGATCACTGCAACATCTTACAATCAAGGTGTATCACACTTCACAAAATAAACATCTTCCTGAAAAGAAGTATATAAACAAATTGCTCTAAATGAAATCACATTTCCATAGTAACTGACATTACTATTCTACAGATGCTCAACCTTTACTCTGATTAATTTTCAATTAGCAAAGACCCTAAACATTTGAGCTTTGAAGTTCTTTTGTTTCCACCACGACTCACAATTCCCCACATCTCAATCCCTGTTATCCAGACACACCCACCAGATAGCACCTCAATGTTTCAAATGGCATATGGCATAATGGTATAAATCTTTTTGTCAAACAGAAATTACTGGGCTTTAACAGTTTTGAAAAAGCTGTATTTCTACATTTTATAATTAAACTGTTACAATTACATTGCTTTACATGCTGCTTTACTAACAATATTAAGTACTTGGGCTTTATGTTCTTTTTCTTTTTGATGTTCTCCATCAAACCAGGAACTGGGAGAGCAGCTTCACTCTGCCAGCTCTCCTAAAAAGAGATTAAAAGTGAGCTCTGGTGAGGCAAACATTCCACAGAGTAACAAGTTAGAAGCTATCTGTGTAGACTGTATTGCTATTCACCCTGTGCAGAGTCCCGCACTAAGAGAGGGTTGTATGTCCCCTACCTGCTGGACTCCTACAATGCCATGTGACTTGCTTTGGCCAGTGAAATCTAAGTGACATGTGTCACACTCCAGCAGAAACTTCATAAGCACATTGTTTACCCAATTCTCTCCTCCCTCTGCCACAGCAACTGGTGAAATTTCAAATAACGCCTGCTCAACCAGTTTGAGTGCCAGCATCTATATGACACAGAGCAGGGCTAAAGATGGACCACACAATATATACAACATGAATGAGAAACAAACCTTTTTGATAGTCAACTGAAATTTAGGGCTCATTTGTTAACACTGCATAACCTATCCAGACTGGCAGAGTGATCTCCATGCTCTTTGGATCCCACATTTTCGCAAACAAAATATCTTGAGCACACACTTTCTTCCACTACGTGTATTTTTACAAATTACATACAGGTATTACTATGTATTATGTACTTAAAACATGCCTCCATCCCCTCAAAACTGTAAAGGGAAATTCAAACTATATAAGGCATATTATTTATTTCCTTCCCACACTCCCAAATGATCAACTTTAGCACATCACTTTGGAATCACTAGTCTATTACAAAGGCCTCTTTTTTTTTTTTTTTCAACGTTTTTATTTATTTTTGGGACAGAGAGAGACAGAGCATGAACGGGGGAGGGGCAGAGAGAGAGGGAGACACAGAATCGGAAACAGGCTCCAGGCTCCGAGCCATCAGCCCAGAGCCCGACGCGGGGCTCGAACTCACGGACCGCGAGATCGTGACCTGGCTGAAGTCGGACGCTTAACCGACTGCGCCACCCAGGCGCCCCATACAAAGGCCTCTTAAGTAAAGATATAAATAAGGCTTCCCAGAGATTTCATCTATAAACTTCACATCAACAATATTCAATTCTGTTTATAAATAATTTTGGTCAGAAGACTTCTACTTGAATCCACACAGCTTTCTCTCTCTCAGACCCTGGTCCTTAAATAAGGCTGTATATTAGATCTGCAGTGGAGCTTTTCAAAATTACAGATTTCTGTTGGCTCCCAGACCTACAGAAGTATCTATTTTTTAAAGGTCCATTAGTGATGTTGATACATATCACCAGTCTAAAGAGTAAATCCCAGCGAAAGAATTCTCTTTTTTAAGATTTTACTTTACTTTTTTTTTTAATTTTTTTTTATTTTTGAGAGACAGTGTGAGCTGGGGAAGGGTCAGAGAGAGAGGAAGACACAGAATCCAAAGGAGGCTCCAGACTCTGAGCTGTCAGCACAGAGCCCAAAGCGGGACTCAAACTCACAAGCCATGAGATCATGACACCAGCCAAAGTCAGATGCTCAACTGACTGAGCCACCCAGGTGCCCCTAAGATTTTATTTTTAAGTCATCTCTACAACCAATGTGGGGATCAAATTTTCAACCCCAAGATCAAGAATTACATGCTCCACAGACTGAGCCAGCCAGGCGCCCCAAGAATCCTCTTTTCTAAAATAAATTTATCACATTCTGGAAATATCACCATCAATTCTAAATTTGATTTTTTACATATAATTCTTTCTAAAAACATTGAGGACCTACTATGTACCAAGCACTATTTACAGAAGATGAGATCCAGCTGTAAACAGCAAAACAAAACAGAACTGCACTCATGAAGCTTATATTTTAATGAGACAGACAATACACAATAAACAAACTATCAGGCAGCAATCTAGGATGAAAATAAAACAAAAGAAAAGTGCTATGAATGGATTTATACTCAGTGTTGTGTGGTCTCTCTAAAGAAGTGACATTTAAAGGGAAATCTGAACGTAAAGCAGTCAGTCACGCAAAACCTATGGCAAGAGCATCTCAACCAAAGAAAAGAGCTGATGCAAAGGTCCTAAAAGGTCCTTTTTTTCAGGGGGGGAAAGGGCTAGCAGGTTGAAGCAAGAGAAAGAGGCTGATGGAGAGCAGTGGCAGGCAGGGGTGTTGAGAGGCAGACAGCTAACCCTCAGACCTGGTTGCGATAGAGTTTTATACTATGAATGGTAAATTAAACTGAGGTTTTAGGGAGAGAAAAGTTAAGATCTGATTGTTTACACTGTGGTTTTGAAAAGGCCATTATTGTGCTGAAAAGAGAAGGTAAGGTAAGAGGGACTGAACTGGAAGAAAGGTAGAAAAAAACAAATAGATTTGGAATATATTTTGGAGTAGCACAGATGGATGGATTGTAAGAGAAGGGGATGAAGAAAAAGCCTCCTAGGTTTGGAGCTTTAGCCATTGGGCAGACGGTGATGCCATTTACTGATGGTTTTTCTTGACCCTCATTATCCACTGTTACTTATATTTTACTCCAATACAGATGTGTCATATGTCTTGTTGCAGGTCACCTCAAATCCTTTGTGGAAAGGAGCAGGACATCAATAAATGTAAATAAATGATTTAAAGTATTAGTTTTTCTTAAAATGAAACATACGTGTACTAGCAGGTAAAAAGCCATGTCAAAAATTCCAATATTAAAACTACAATTAGGGGTGCCTGGGTGGTTCAGTTGGTTAAGCGTCTGACTTCGGCTCAGGTCATGATCTCACAGTTTATGAGCTTCAGCCCCACATCAGGCTCTATGCTGATAGCTCAGAGCCTGGAGCCTGCTTCAGATTCTGTGTCTCCCTGTCTCTCTGCCCCTCCCTTGCTTGCACTCTGTCTCTCAAAAATAAAGAAAACATTAAAAAAATTTTAAAACATCTAAAATTAAAAACTACAATTATTAATGAAAAGACTGTTTAAAATATACAATGCTTAATGAAACAATTACAAATCATTTCTTATACAAGGAAATAAAAAATCTGTGGATGAAACAAATACCAAAGGCAAATATCCTGATTTTTAATACTGCTATCACTGTTTCTAATAAACGCAGTTCTATATTGGTACTAAGTATTGTGATCTATAAAGGGCACTTTGTTTCTCAAATGCACTGTGACCTATTAATTAATATTACTGTGGGGATTAATGGCTGCAAATTTTTTCACACTTCACCCATTAAGAGCTGAGATCTATTTGTCTTCCTTTTAATCTGGACTGGACTGTGGCTGCTTTGACCAACTCAGTACGACACAAGTGATGCCAGTCTCTCACGCCTGATCTTGCGAATACTGACAGCTTCTGCCCTAGGTCACCAAAGCAGTCTAACTGCCTCGCTTTCAGGATCACATGGAGAGGATCCCAGCAGAGTTCAGCATACTAGCAGTTCTCACCTCAGTACTGGGCATGTAAGTGAAGCCATCTTGGATATCCTACACCAGACTAGTTGCCAACCAAGTAACCTCAAATGAGACCATGGGGAGCAGGAAAATCACCCTGTTGAGAGCCCAGTATGAATCCCTAATGATCAGAATTGTGAGATATGGTTTAAGTTTTAAGATTTGGTTTTAGTTTTCAGTTTTGATATCAGATTTTAGAATTGTAACTTAGATTTGGACTTAAGTTGTTACATAGTAATAAATAAACAGAACATTTTCAACCTAAAATAATAGTTTAAAACATTTTTTTCTATTTACAATCCAATTCTTTTTTTAATACATTATTTTTTAGGAATCTCTACAGCCAATGTGAGGCTCAAACTCAAGACACCAAAATCAAGAGTCACACACTCTTCCGACTGAGCCAGCCAGGAGACCCTATAATCCAATTCTTAAAATATATTTTCTACATTTAAATGTACAGAAGAGAGCCATATAATAGGAAAAAATAAAAAATAAATCGCTAATAATTAGTAAGTTTTTAGGAAAGAGGAAAAACAGCAAATAAAAAAGGAAATAATTATCACTGTGCTGCTGTGTTAATTAACTAAAATTGATAGCATAGTATATCACTTACAAATTCTTTGCCATTTATAATCATTCAAAACATTCAGTTAGAAAACAAACAATAGTTTAATATCCTGAGATTCTAATTAGTATGTTGATGTCTCAGTAATTCTGCCAAGCTGATCAATGGAAAAATCAATCGTCTGGTTACTTTATTACTGTTTTGTTTTGTTTTTTTTTTTTTTTTGGATGGCATAGGCACATTTGAATATACTAAAATTTATACTAGAGAGAAAAGATTAATTACTTATACTTAAGCCCATTTCTTCTCTTCTACAAGAAAACAAATCTTTTTTTTTTTTTTCTCCAAAAAAACTGGGTAATTTATACAAGAGTTCTTAAAAGTCTCCTAAGTAAATCATAACAGCAGTAATTTCTAAGCTGGGCATGACAGGACCAGAACCTTACAACCTGCCAGGATACATCAGATACACATTCTATCCTATCCCACAAACATTTCTTCAGCCTCTTCTGTGAGCCAGGCACAGTGCCAAGAGATAACACAAATAAAAGATGCTACCTTACATATTAACTGTATTATTTAACCATAGCATGACCTTATAAAAGAAGTTGACTCTGCTAACAAATAATCTGAAAGCAGCAGCCACTCACAAGAGGAAAAAAGCCTGGCTTCCAGGATGCAACAGAAGAAGAGCAAAAGGTCTGTGAGGGCCTGAATGTCCACAAGGTCTGATACTTACCCTTGCTTACTACAGGAGTTAGAAATGGTCAGAGTGAAAGCAAGCACACTCATTAAAGTGGAAAAGACGCGACAACATGATCCATCCCAGGAACCTAATTTCAGAACCCACCTCCAAGACTGTTTGCTCAAACAACTGTAGATAAATTGAGTGCAAAGAACAAAAATCCATAACATAGCAGATCTCTAACAGAACCAAACAGAACTTCTAGAAATTATAGTAGACAAAATTTAAAACCCAATGGTAGCAGAACTGACAAAATAGAAGACAGGAAAAAAAAACTGGGAAATGGTTCAAGAGGAACAAACCATAAATCAACAGATAAAGAATAAAAAAGGAAAACACAGATTTGAGAATAAGATGTGAAGGACTAAAAAGACCTAAAATACATTTGGAATTCCAGGAGAGGAGAAAGAATTAGGACAAGACAACCAATGTACAGATTCAAGAAGCCTAATGAAACTCAAGACAACATATAAAAAGAATCCCACTGTGGGGTGCCCAACTGGTGCAGTTAAGCATCAGACTCTTGATCTCAGCTCAGGTCGTCACCTCACAGTTCGTGAGTGCGCATCCAGCTCTGTGCTGATAGTGTGGAACCTGCTTGGGATTCTGTCTCTCCTTCTCTCTGCCCCTCCCCGGCTTGTTCGTCTTCTCAATCTCTCAATCTCTCAATCTCTCTCTCTCTCTCTCTCTTTTTCTCTCACTCTCAAAATAAACTTAAAAAAAAATTTTTTTAAATAATCCCACTACGAGACAAAAAGAATGTTTAAATCAAGCAGAAGCTGGGGCTCCTGGGTGGCTCAGTAGGCTAAGCATCCAACTTTGGCTCAGGTCATGATCTCACAGTTAGCGAGTCTCTGCTGTCAGCACAGAGTCCGCTTCAGATACTCTGTCCCCTCCCCTACTCGCTCCCCTCCCCTACTCTCTCTCAAAAATAAACATTAAAAATAAAAGAGAAGTGATCCAAAGTATCTTTTTTATTTTTGGGAGAGACAGAGACAGTGTCAATGGGGAGGGGCAGAGAGACAGGGAAAGAGAATCCACAGCAGGCTCTGAGTTACCAGCACAGTGCCCAATGAGGGGCTCAAACTCATGAAACTGTGAAATCATGACCTGAGCAGAAACCAAGAATCGGACACCTAACCAACTGAGCCACTCAGGCTCCCTGGGAACCAATGTATTTTAAAAGGAGACAACTAGCAGTATGGCTTTTTTTTTTTTTTTTAACTTCAAAGACTGGATTTGGAAAAAACGAACCAAAAAAACCCACAACTCAAAGCATAGGATTTTACATTTCAAGACAATCTCACATGTATTAAATCTACAGATTATAAATCATTTTCATAGAAGATAATTAGTATAGATTTTATAACTATTAAGGAGCAGAAAGGACATAATCCTTGTTTCTGTTTTAACAGGGGAATAGGAGAGGTGAGTAGGAAAAAAAAAAAACAGCTTTTATTGGATGTAACTATTTGGAAGGAATAGACCTAAAGAGGGCCCTACCTTTTTATCATCTACAGCAAAAGTTTTTTTTAAGGAAAAAAAAAAAAAAGCCTTTCAGAGGCACCTGGATGGCTCAGTCAGTTGAGCGTCTACTTAGGCTTAGGTTATGATCTCATGGTTCATGAGTTCAAGCCCCAAATCGGGATTGTTGCTGTCAGTGCAGAGCCCGCTTCAGATCCTCTGTCCCCCTCTCTCTCTGCCCCTTCCCCACTTTCTGTCCCTTTCTCTCTCTCAAAAATAAATAAAAAGCATTTTTTAACTTTAAAAAATAAAGAAAGAAAAAACTGTTTTAATCCCTTTCAGCCTTGGGTATCTCTGTCTAAAACTCACTTCCTGGCTACTGGCCAATCCAAGCCAATTATTTAAAGATAATTCACTAGTACACGATTCATTATTCCCACCACTGCAGCATTCATAAACCAACATGTCTACATGGCCACACAGGGTCTAACCTAGGACTGATGAAAGGGCTTGCAAATAAGGAGACCAAGGTGTCACTTCTCTGCTGGTACCACTATCACCCATAAGGATACATCTACTGGGCTGACAATACAAAGGTGCACATAAAAGCAGGCAACCTAAGCTACTGTGTTGCAGGAGAAACCAACACCTTGTTAAACTGCTCTCTCCATTATCATTTATTCTCTAAAGTTAAAAAAAAAAAGCTTTAAAAAGCTTAAAATAAGAATTAAAAAAAGCTAAAACACACACACACACACACACACACACACACACACACACACACACACACACACACACACACACTGGTTGAGGCCCCATTATAAATCCAAACATTGGTGTAGGATTTCAGTAGCAAGAAGAAATCTTGTAAAAACATTAACAAAAGACCCAATAGTGGTCATAAAATTGGCTCACAAAATTTTTTATTTACTTATTTTTTTTTTTAATTTTGAGAGAGAGACAGAGAGAGAGAGAGAACAAGCAGGGGTGAGGGGCAGAGGGAGGGAGACAGAGAATTTCAAACAGGCTCCCATGCTCAGTGCAGAGCCAGTTCCAATCCCGTGACCCTGGGATCATGACCTGAGCTGAAATCAGGAATAGGACAATCAACCGACTCAGCTACCCAGGCATCCCAAGAATGGCTCGCATTGTAACTGTCCCTCTTTATCCACCCTCACTCACCACCTAAGACCATTAATTCTAAGTTTTCAAGGTATAAAAGGGGTCGAAAACGGAGGGAAGGAATGAGAGTCAAAAGACATGAAAAACACCAAGATGTGCTTGAGAGAAACACTGATTCCTCATTTGCTTCTGCTCCCCGGGGCTGATAGAGAATGCCCAGATCAAATATGTGATTTAAATAGAAGCTCCTCAAGGTGCCTGGATGGCTCAATCAGTTAAGAGTCCAACTCTTCATTTCAGCTCAGGTCATTATCTCACAGTTTGTGAAATCAAGCCCCCCATCAGGCTTGGTGCTGACAGTGTGGAGCCTGCTTGGGATTCTCTTTCCCTCTCTCTCAGCCTCTTCCCCTCTCATGCTCTCTCATATCTAGATAGATAGATAGATAGATAGATAGATAGATAGAAAGAAAGAAAGAAAGAAAGAAAGAAAGAAAGAAAGAAAGAAAGAAAGAGGCTGCTTTGTGGTAGGTAACAGTAAAGAGTAGCATGAGGGAGATATTTCAGCCAACATGGCTGAGAAGTAGGGGGAATCCTTACTTAACTGTAGAAGCCAAAGGACTTTGAACACCAAAGCCTGGGAGGAAAAGAGACTGAATCTACTACGAAGAAAATGGGAAAGTTGGAAAAAAGATGAGTGGGTAACTGCGAACTGGGGGAGATTAAAAAAAAAAAAAAAAAGGCCTCGCGGGCATGGAGGGGAGGAACCCCCTTCTGCGGAGAGACAAAGGGCAGAGACAGAACGGCTAGGGGAGTGCAGGACCATAGCTGGACAAGACAAAGACCTCAGACTGAGACTGAGAGGGATCTGATCTCTAACTGTGGGGCTTTCTTTGGACTGGACCCGGCTCCCTGTTCGCGCATTTGGGGAGGAGAGGAGCCAGCCTTGGGTGCAGTGGTAGGTCAGGGGCTTATTCCGCAGCTGGAGAAAGTGATTCCCTCCCTGGAGGGCTGCGTGATAGCACGGAACCTGCCTGCGTCTGCCACCGGGGACAGTGGCTGGGCTGAGGGCTCAGTCTGCAAGAGGAAAAGCCTGCCCTTTCCCTGAAGTACTGTGGGAAAAGACAAAGCCTGCCTGCATCCGCCACCCCGGGGGCTCGAGGTGGCTAGGGCAGCAGCTCTCAGTCCACAGAAGGCTGTCCTCCCTGAAATGCGGCAGCACAAAGCCAGCCGGGACCACATATCCGTGGCATGGAGTGGCGCTTCCCCAGTGCCAGAGGACACGGAGCGGGACTTTGAATCCCAGCCAAGCGCAGGGTCAGGGGAATTGGCGGAGAGAGAAGGGTCCGCCTTGTCTGCACCCGTGGCACAGTGAGGACGACTCCAACGGAGTCCACTGGGTCCAGCTCCATGGAGAAGAGACTGGGAAATCACCATTCCCACCACACCCCCACCACCCAACCATCAAGGCAGGGCCTCAGGGATCACTCCTGGGGCCCATAGTGGAGGACGGTCCAGAAAATGCCAAACCACACACTTTTGCACTGGGTAACTGCATATCCACCAGAGTGGCACAGACCTGGCAGACAGCTCCTGCAGACAAGCGATGCAGCATTGCCTGGATTAACTCTAGGTCAATTCTGCATAAATAGATATATTCTCCCTCCCCCCTTTTCTCCTTCTTATCTCTTCCCTCCCCTAGGCTGGTTACTCTGGTTATTGGTCTGTCTAAACAGGCATATTGAATCCATTCTCTTGATACATGTTCTACACCTCCGTCTTTACACTCCTTTCTCTCTCTGGAATAATCAAGCCATATAGTTTCTCTGTCTGGGTAACATTATCTTCATTTCGTTTTCCCCACCTCCTTCTTTATTTTCTTTTCTCTCTCTCTCTCTCTCTCTCTCTCTCTCTCTCTCTCTCTCTCGATTAAGCCTTTTAGTTTCTCTGCCTAATCAATGCTTACTTTTTCTCCCCCCACCCCACTCCTGTCATTTCTCTTCAATGTAATGAACAGAAAAAATATGCAGCCAAGAATCCTTTACCCAGCAAGTCTGTCATTCAGAATAGAAGAAGAGATAAAGGTTTTCCCAAACAAACAAAAACTGAAGGAATTCATCACCACTAAACCAGCCCTACAACAGATCCTAAGGGGGACTCTGTGAGTGAAATGTTGCAAGGACCACAAAGTACCAGAGACACCACTGCAAGCATGAAACTGTAACAGACATTACAATGACTCTAAACCCATATCTCTCAATAATAATACTGAATGTAAATGAACTAAATGCTCCAACCCAAAGACATAGGGTATCAGAATGGATAAAAAAAACAAAACCCATCTATTTGCTTTCTACAAGAGACTCATTTTAGACCTGATGATATCTTCAGATTGAAAGTGAGGGGATGGAGAACTATCTATCATGCTACTGGAAGTCAAAAGAAAGCTGGAGTAGTGATATTTATATCAGACAAACTAGACTTTAAATTAAAGGCTATAACAAGAAATGAAGAAGGGTGTTATATAATGATTACAGGGTCTATCTATCAGGAAGAGCTAACAATTACAAATGTCTACGCACCGAATACAGACGCCCCCAAATATATAAAACAATTAATCACAAATATAAGCAACCTTATTGATAAGAACGTGGTAACTGCAGAGGACTTTAACACCCCACTCACAACAATGGATAGATCATCTAGACACATGGTCAATAAAGAAACAAGGGCCCTGAATGAGACATTGGATCAGATGGACCTGACAGATATATTTAGAACACTGCATCCCAAAGCAACAGAATATACTTTCTTCTCGAGTGCACATGGAACATTCTCCAAGATAGATCACATACTGGGTCACAAAACAGCCCTTCATAAGTATACAAGAATTGAAATCATACCATGCACACTCTCAGACCACAATGCTATGAAACTTGAAATCAACCACAGGAAAAAGTCTGGAAACGCTCCAAAAGCATGGAGGTTAAAGAACACCCTACTAAAGAATGAATGGGTCAACCAGGCAATTAGAGAAAAAATTAAAAAATATATGGAAACAAACGAAAATGAAAATACAACAATCCAAATGCTTTGGGATGCAGTGAAGGCAGTCCTGAGAGGAAAATACATTGCAATCCAGGCCTATCTCAAGAAACAAGAAAAATCCCAAATACAAAATATAACAGCACGCCTAAAGGAAATAGAAGCAGAACAGCAAAGACACCCCAAACCCAGCAGAAGAAGAGAAATAATAATGATCAGAGCAGAAATAAACAATATAGAATATAAACAAACAGTAGAGCAGATCAACGAAACCAAGAGTTGGTTTTTTGAAAAAAATAAACAAAATTGCTAAACCTCTAGCCAGGCTTCTCAAAAAGAAAAGGGAGATGACCCAAATAGATAAAATCATGAATGAAAATGGAATTAATACAACCAATCCCTCAGAGATACAAGCAATTATCAGGGAATACTATGAAAAATTATATGCCAACAAAATGGACAACCAGGAAGAAATGGACAAATTCCTAAGCACCCACACACTTACAAAACTCAAACAGGAAGAAATAGAAAATTTGAACCGACCCATAACCAGTGAAAAAATTGAATCAGTTATCAAAAATCTCCCAACAAAGAAGAGTCCAGGACCAGATGGCTTCCCTGGGGAATTCTACCAGACATTTAAAGCAGAGATAATACCTATCCTTCCCAAGCTGTTCTAAAAAATAGAAAGGGAAGGAAAACTTCCAGACTCATTCTATGAAGCCAGAATTACTTTGATTCCCAAACCAGACAGAGACCCAAAAAAAAGAGAACTACAGGCCAAGATACCTGATGAATATGGATGCAAAAATTCTCAACAAGATAACTAGCAAATCAATCAACAGCACGATCAAGTGGGATTCATTCCTGGGCTGCAGGGCTGGTTCAATATTCGCAAATCAATCAACATGATACATCACATTAATAAAAGAAAAGATAAGAACCATATGATCCTGTCAGTCGATGCAGAAAAAGCATTTGACAAAATTCAGCATCCTTAATAAAAACTCTTGAGAAAGTCGCGATGGAAGGAACATACTTAAACATCATAAAAGCCATTTATGAAAAGCCCACAGCTAATATCCTCAATGGGGAAAAACTGAGAGCTTCCCCCTGAGATCAGGAATACAACAGGGATGTCCACTCTCACCGCTGTTGTTTAACATAGTGTTGGAAGTGCTAGCATCAGCAATCAGACAACAAAAGGAAATCAAAGGCATCAAAATTGGCAAAGATGAAGTCAAGCTTTCACTTTATGCAGACGACATGATACTATACATGGAAAACCTGACAGACTCCACCACAAGTCTGCTAGAACTGATACATGAATTCAGCAAAGTTGCAGGATACAAAATCAATGTACAGAAATCAGTTGCATTCTTATACACTAATAATGAAGCAACAGAAAGACAAATAAAGAAACTGATCCCATTCACAATTGCACCAAGAAGCATAAAATACCTAGGAATAAACCTAACCAAAGATGTAAAAGATCTATATGCTGAAAACCACAGAAAGCTTATGAAGGAAATTGAAGAAGATACAAAGAAATGGAAAAAAACATTCCGTGCTCATGGATTAGAATAATAAATATTGTTAAAATGTCAATACTACCCAAAGCTATCTACACATTCAATGCAATCCCAATCAAAATTGCACCAGCATTCTTCTCGAAGTTAGAATCAGCAATCCTAAAATATGTGTGGACCCACAAAAGACCACGAATAGCCAAAGTAATAGTGAAGAAGAAAACCGAAGCGGGAGGAATCACAATCTCAGACTTTAGCCTCTACAACAAAACTGTAATCATCAAGACAGCATAGTATTGGCACAAAAACAGGCACATAGACCAATGGAATAGAGACTCCAGAACTGGACCCACAAAAGAATGGCCAACTAATCTTTGACAAAGCAAGAAAGAATATCCAATTAAAAAAAGACAGTCTCTTTAACAAATGGTGCTGGGAGAACTGGACAGCAACACGCAGAAGAATGAAACTAGACCACTTTCTTACATCATTCACAAAAATAAACTCAAAATGGATGAAGGACCTGAATGTGAGACAGGAAACCATCAAACTCTAGAGGAGAAAATAGGAAAAAACCTCTCTGACCTCAGAGATAAAAAAGGAAACAATCAACAAAACTAAACGGCAACCAAATGAATGGGAAAAGATATTTGCAAATGACCTATCAGATAAGGGCTAGTATCCAAAATCCATAAAGAACTCACCAAACTCCACACCCGAAAAACAAATAATCCAGTGACGAAATGGGCAGAAGACATGAATAGACACTTTTCTAAAAAAGACATCCACGTGGCCAACAGGCACATGAAAAGATGCTTAACGTCACTCCTCATCGGGGAAATAGAAATCAAAACCACACCGAGATACCACCTCATGGCAGTCAGAGTGGCTAAAATGAACAAATGAGGAGACTATAGATGCTGGCGAGGATATGGAGAAACAGGAACCCTCTTGCGCTGTTGGTGGGAATGCAAACTGGTACAGTCACTCTGGAAAACAGTGTGGAAGTTCCTCAAAAAACTAAAAATAGATCTACCCTCTGACCCAGCAAAATAGCACTGCTAGGAATTTCCTCAAGGGATACAGGAGTGCTGATGCATAGGGGCACTTGTACCCCAAGGTTTATAGCAGCACTTTCAACACAGCCAAATTATGGAAAGAGGCTAAATGTCCATCAACTGACAAACAGGTAAAGAAGATGTGGTTTATAACAATGGAATACTACTTGGCAATGGTTAAGAATGAAATCTGGCCATTTGTAGCAACGTGGATGGAAGTGGAGAGTGTTATGCTAAGTGAAATAAGTCGGGTAGAGACAGACAGACACCATATGTTTTCACTCATATGTGGATCCTGAGAAATTCAACAGAAGACCGGGGCAGGGAGGGGAACTGGGGGAAAAATGTTACAGACAGGGAAGGAGGCAAACCATAAGAGACTCTTAAATACTGAGAACTAACTGAGGGTTGATGGGGGGGTGAGGGGAGGGGATAGTGGGTGATGGGCACTAAGGAGGACACCTGTTGGGATGAGCACTGGGTGTTATATGGAAACCAATTTGACAATAAATTTCGTTAAAAATAAAATAAAAAATAAAATTTAGATGAATGAAAAAAAAAAGTAGCATGAGGAACTAAGACCAGGACAATAGCCTAAATGTTTAAAGCTTCAAGATTTCAACAGTTCAGGGTTTCAGAACTTTCAGAAAGGACACTCACTGTTTAAGAAAAGGCAAAAGCAGGATATATAAGAGTTGGGAATTCCCACAACCCCTAAGTGCTTCCTGCTCCAGTGTTTACTGGAGGTCATACCATTTCCCCCCATTAATGGTGCAAAGTAATTCGTTGCCTCGCCACAGCTTCCTTTCAAACCACAATTTTCTCACTTATTTTGGTCACCAGGCAATCCTATTCTTATTCTTTAGTGGCCAATAGATTCACTCCTTAACTATTCCCCTGGAGGTGAAGAGGTATAAAAATGAAGAAATTCCCCTTAGGCTGGCCCCAGTAACTCAGAATTAAATAAGAGGAGGGGCTAGCAGCCTCCTAGAGACTAAAACTTCAGAGACTAAACCTACTTTTCCAAGGACAGAAAATTTATTCAGATAATGTTTGAGAATTCATACATACCACAATAGTATAAGAATGAAAAGGTAGAAATCCCACACTCTTCCTTATACCTGCCCAACTGCCCAACCAGATCCAAACACAGCATCACTATCACTTGCCATTTTGCTAAGTGGAGACCCCCAGGCACTAATCACACGGGCCAAGTGCCTATGTCGTAAAACTGTACAACTTTTCCCTTCAAAGTTGTACGTCTCTTTCTCGGACTACACTGGTGATTCTCCAGTTAATTCAATACTGTAAAGGCTGCAGCAGCATGCAAAAGAATTTTTTATTTCTGTTTTTAAAGAAAGGTTTCCAGGAGATGGTGGGTTTTACAGTCCTGTCTGGACAGAGGTTTGATTTGCTCTCGAATGTTCCTAGTGAGACTAGAAGAAAGCACAAGATGCAGAGGTCCATTCAGTATAATCTTCTCCCTCATTCCCATCTTCACCAACAGAGCAAGCAGAATACTTGCCTGCCGAACCCAACTTGGAAGTTGGATTTTCTTTAGGTTTCTTTGACTCAGGTGCAGATTGGGAGTCTTGATCCTTTTTGCCATCTTTCCTATCTGTCTCCTTTAGGTGGTCTTTGTTCCCGCCATCTTCCGGACCACGGCTGGAGTTCCCAGTTTGGCCCTTTGGGACACTCACCTCATTTACTTTATTTTCATCTTTCCTTGCTGGTCCTTCCCCAGATGGTTAAGCCTGAACTATTTTCCCCCCACTGGTAGGGGATTGCTGCTCTGTATCTGAGGTCTAAGATGGAGCAGGAGGGTTAGAACTTGGCTTCATTTGAGCATTCTCCTTTGGTGGAGGGGCTGGCATTACTTTTAAAGGCTGTTCAGGTTTGGGAGGCTTAGAAGTTGGAGAGTGACAGTCTTCCTCTTTATTGAGTGTTTCACTTTCTAGAAACTTTCACTCTCCTTCGTGCATTTCTGCCAGATGGGGCTGAGGTCCCAGTCTGTGATGACTCAATTCCTGTCCTGGACTGTTCTGTTCGTGAGTTTCTTCGCTTCGCCAGCTTGCGTGTCTCTCCTGAGGCTGTTGTTCTAGTTTTGGCTCATGCAGCTGGTGTCGCAGTTTCTCCCATTCCTTCCGTAGCTGCTATTCTACTTCTTGGTCTCTAGCCGCTGTGTTAACAAGCTTTGACCCTCCAAAGACAGAGGCTGCTCAATGAACCAGAACCTCTGCTAGCAGAGGAATCTTCTTCGTTAGGAGTACTTCGAGGATTTAGATTCACTTTGGGTCTTGGGGGTGGGGTAGGGAAACTCTACCATCATGCTTATGATTATCCCAAGAGTAAACATCTCTGGAGCTCCATGACCCATCATCTCATGTGTCATACCTGTCTTCATAGCAGTCCCAGCCTCCTCTATAGTCATCATCCCTACAGTACCCACTACCAAATGCTCTCCTACTACTGCCTATCCTGTTATCATAGTCTCTACTGCTTCAGTCCTTATAGCAATCATGACCCCCATATCGATCTATATCCTGACATGGGGGCCATCACAATAGCACAGTGGCTATCTTACCCTCAAAGGAGCTACAGTTAGACTATCAGTTGACTTCTCAATAGCAAAAATGGGAGCCAAAACACAGGAGAATTATGTATCTTAAATGTGTTAAAAGAAAGTACCTGTCTAAAAATCTCTTTAAAAATAAATAAAATAAATAAAATAAATAAAAAAACGTAGGGGAGGCCTGGCTGGCTGTCAGTAGAGCATTAGACTCTTGATTTTGGAGTTTTAAGTTTCAGCCCCATATGGGGTGTAGAGATTATTTAAAAATAAAATCTTAAAAAAAAAGTACCTGCCAACCTAAAATTCTACATCCAGCAAAAATATCTTTCAATAAAGAATGCAATCTCCTTTCTTGCTTTTTTTGGTTTGGGTGACAATGTCTAAAAGATAAAAGAAGTACAGTAATAAACCTTAAAGAACCCTACTTCACTTCAAACTAATGCAACATAAGAATAGCCAGACATTTATAGAAAGAAGAACATTTAATGTTTTCCTGCACATCTCCTTAATACATACAAATGTTTTCTTTTATTAATTGGTTATTCATACAATTGTGTCACGACTATTCAACAGATAAGGAGACCAAGGGTTAGACACCATTTATATGCTTTGTTGGATAGCCTTCCTACAAACTCATAACCACACTATGCCCAGTTTGGGAATTATTTACTGACTGCTAGGACAGTCAACAGTTCAAGACTGAACTCCTATGATCATAATTCATTTCACCTAAATATACCTAGAATTTTATTTCAATGGTTTAACATAAAATACTAAATTAACAATTCTGATTTTACATTTAACATTACAAAAACCAAGTATATTGGAGCAAAACTATAAAGAATAGTAAATATGCTTTACAACTCCCATAACCTGAAGTTTGTTCTCCACTCCCCAGTTTCTTTATGAACTAAGTTAACCCAGTCTTTGAAATTTGCATCTGTTTCTTTAATTCCAAACTATTTATTTCAAGCACCCAGCTAATTGGCAGAATGCCTATTTCTTCACACAGCTTTCTATTGCTGAACTTCAAATTTTCTTCTTTATGACATCTCCCTTATGTTTTCTTCTGCAATAACCTTTTGGTGCACAATTAAAGGCCTCCAAAACTCAATCTTTGTTGAGGTTCCAACTGGCAAATGTCCTCCAAATAAAAAACAAAACAAAACAAAACAAAGTAATTTTCCTTTCCCATTTTTACAATGTAGCTCAGTAGAAAATCGTTCAACTTTACTTGGTTCTAAGTTTTTAAACTATATAGCACTGTGGACATTTTCAAGATGAATGGAAGAAGGGGAGACAAACTGATTCATGAAAGATATGGTTAAGGACTGAAGCTTTTGAAGTTAAGGAGCCTACAGCAGATTACCAAAATATGGCTTTACTTAGCTGGGGAGGAAAGGTTGAAACTCAAGAGTCAATATGGACCAATGGTGCAGCTATGTTTATTCAAACACATGGAGAATGAAATAAAAGCAGGGAAAAATAAGGTACGAAAAAGAAACTGACTTGTTACAATTTTTTCGTATAAGCCATGGGAAATCAAATCTTATTTATTATTAAATTTACATTTTCATCATTATTATCTGAAATTCAAGCGGATAGAACACTAGCTATTTTTTTGTGTCTGGGGTAAAGGGAAAGGAAGTACTTATTCCAAGAGATGCTCAAATATATTTGCAGATGAAAATATTAGAAAGCAGTTTTATGGCTTTGACAAAGGTTTCCCATTTTGTTGACCCAATTCAATATTTTTAGTTCCTCAGAAAATTATTCAAATATTTGAGGGTGCAGTTGGCACAATATCCCACCCATCAGAATACCTGTACCTCCTTTATCTCTTATCTTTTGAAATTCAGTTCAAACACTGTCAGCCCAATGATGCCTTCCTAGATGAATCCAGTCTGTAGCAATATCCCCCTTACTTTTTCATAGCTCTTAGAGACTGTATCAAACATTCTGGCAGGTTATTATTTTGCACTTTGTTTCATGAAAACAGTCTCTACTCTCTCAAACTAAAAAAATATAAATCCTCTGTGACACCAAACATAATGCTGGATATACATACAGCATTTATTCAGTATTAGCTATGAAGTACTATGAAGGACCCCAGTAGCTCGAGATTTTCTATGTAGCATGTGCTTCAGAGAATTTTGGCAGTTAGGGACTTAGATTAAAGATATATCAGAAGAGCAAGCACACTTTTTATTTTTTTAATGTTCATTTATTTTTGAGAGAGAAAGAGAACACACACGTAAATGGGAGAGGAGAAGTGTGAGAAGGGACAGATGATCCAAAGTAAGCTCTATGCTGACATCATACAGCCTGATGTGGGGTTCAAACTCACAAACTATGAGATTATGACCTGAGCAGAAGTCAGATGTTTAACCAACTGAGCCACCCAGGCACCCCAGCAAGCACACTTTTTATAAACTGTGTGTTAATCTAGGTACCTCTCACTCTCTCTCTCAAAATAAATATTTAAAAGAATAAAACAAAAACATGTTAATTTAAAAAGAAAAATCTGCAACCATTTCAAAACAGCACACAAAAATCAAGGAGCCTATACAGTAATGGTGTCTATAGTAACTTATGAGTGCTTTTACTCACTTATTTATAACCTTTCTATGTAATAAAGTGCTTTAGGGGGCGCCTGGGTAGCTCACTTGGTTAAGTGTCTGACTCTTGATTTCTGTTCCGGTCATGATCTTGGCAGTCGTGGGATCAAGCCCTGCGCCAGTCTCTATGCTGAGCTTGGAGCCTGCTTGAGAGCCCCTCTCTCTCTCTTTCTCTCTCACTCTGCCCCTCTCACAAAGAGCTCACAGTCTCTTTCTCTCTAAAATAAAGTTTAAAAAAAATGTTTTTTTAAGTGCTTTATTTTTTTAATTTTTTTTTCAACGTTTATTTATTTTTGGGACAGAGAGAGACAGAGCATGAACAGGGGAGGAGCAGAGAGAGAGGGAGACACAGAATCGGAAACAGGCTCCAGGCTCTGAGCCATCAGCCCAGAGCCTGATGCAGGGCTCGAACTCACGGACTGCGAGATCGTGACCTGGCTGAAGTCAGACGCTTAACCGACTGCGCCACCCAGGCGCCCCTAAGTGCTTTAAATCCCCCACAGCACCTACATAAGGCCCTAACCGTATCTCTTAGTTCACCATCTCTTAGCTGATTTTTGGTCTACTCTAAATTTTGGCAAACTCTGAGAGGGTAAGAACACTGAAAACATCAACTACCTTATACCTTATTACCTCTCTTCCTCAGGTCCTGAAACATAAAAAGGTATCTCTGAAAATAAAGAAGACCTCAAAAGATTTTCAAACTCCTGGCAGATCTCAGAAATGTAGCAAGCTTCTGTTCTTCAAAATTAAAAAGGCATCAACTTCTCAGCTAACTCTTTTTAAGCAGCCTCACCAATCAAACTTGTGAAAAGTAGAAAGCATTCATCAAGAATGTTCCTATTTCTGTCCCTTCTGAGTAATCTGAGGGAGCTCAGATTATCTTCTCTACTCATCTAATTACCAGAATTTCATTTTCCATACTATTAACTATAGTTCTGAGTTATAAAATTTTCACTATGTTTCAAAGTCTTTCCAAATCATGGTAGAGTTGAGGGTATCTAGGTTACACTGCTTTGGTTTCTGCTTAAATGTAAGAAGCCAGAAGCTCTAGCTTACCTATGGATTCCAGTTACATGTTACCGCATAATAAATTACCCCTAAAACTTAGCAGCTTAAAGCAACAACAGTTTTATTTTCTCCCAACTGTATCAGAAAGGATACAGTCAGCAATTCATCTGTTCCATATGGCATCAAATGAGGTCACCTGAGGTCTTGAAATGATGAATAAATAGACTGAAGAGCCCAAGATGGCTTCACTCACGTCTGGCACCTTGGCAGAGATGGCTAAAAGGCTGAGCTCCGCTGGGACTGTCGAGAAATGCCAAGACATGGCCTCTCCAGTATGGCAGTTGCTAGTTTATGCCAGGCTTCAGAACAGACCTCTCCACCAAGCAGATCTGAGCAAGTCTAGCTAGACTTCTTCATGACATCTCAGGATTCCCAAAGAAAGTATGCCAGATACACGAAGTAGAAGCTGCCAGTTTCTTAAGGTCTGCACTCAAAAACTGGTACAGTGTCACTTCCACCAAATTCTACTGGTCTAAGTATTTACAAAACCCACGGCATTCTTTACCCTTACGCTTTTTATCCTATTACATAGTAACCTTTTAGTCTTCTGAGAGCTAGAAAATAACTGAATTTCAAAAGCACCTCCCATTCCACCCTTTGAATCCAGATGTAAAAACTACTCATGATCAGGAACCATCCAGTTGTCAGTCTAGCCACTATCTATACATACTGCTAAACTGACATAAAAAGAACTGGACTAAAATTAAAATCTGCACTTACTCATTGTAATAAAATTCTAGTATTCCAAATTCTATTAGCTTATCTCATACAACTCAAGTTCTTACATATTTTTTTGTTATTATACACATATTTGTAGCAATCATTTTTCAATCACTCAAAGGGATATTTGGGGAAAGAACCCAATGTTCTCTATGTACACCATCTTTTGCAAATCTCACAAAGAAACTAGAAAGTAACAAATAAGTTATAGTTACCTTTTATTATGTGCTTACTATCTGCCAAACACTGCTCTAAGTACTTTACATGTATTAACTTTATTAAAGCTTCCTAACCTTATGAGACAGTATTATTATATTTTCTATTTTTCAGATGAGAAAACCAAATTGGAGAAAAAAATATAACCACCATTAAGAGGCAGCTCCAGGGGCGCCTGGGTGGCGCAGTCGGTTAAGCGTCCGACTTCAGCCAGGTCACGATCTCACGGTCCGTGAGTTCGAGCCCCGCGTCGGGCTCTGGGCTGATGGCTCAGAGCCTGGAGCCTGTTTCTGATTCTGTGTCTCCTTCTCTCTCTGCCCCTCCCCCGTTCATGCTCTGTCTCTCTCTGTCCCAAAAAAATAAATAAACGTTAAAAAAAAAAAAAAAATTAAAAAAAAAAAAAAAAAAAGAGGCAGCTCCAGTATTCAACCCCGGGTAGTAAGGCACCAGAACCTGTGCTCTCCACCCCTAGGCCATATGACATACAGATTATCCCCACTTAGACATCATGCTGCCTCATCCTACTACCCTCGACCTTGGTGCAGATCAAAGTAGGACCATATTTATATACCTCAAATCTTGTATCCCAACACCCTAAGTCTGCAATGAAAAACCCCAAACATTTTCTGTTACTGGGCTGTTTGTATCTAACTCAGATTAGGAATTATGCAGTCTCTGCCTTGGTTTCTCTACTCTTAACCCTAAATCAGCCACAGACACTTGACTGAACTGTAAACAGTTTTCTGTCTTTCCTCTGAGGAATTTAGTACACCTATTTGAGATACACCTGCCTATATACCTATGTATGGTTTAAATGTACACGCACAGGATTGTCTTGGCTCCCCCGCAACGTTGTTTTCCTTTATAGGAAAGGGAAAAAAGAGGCAGAAAAAAATGTCAGAGACCCAAACGACCAACAAAGGTACGACTAGACAATCTAATGAGCTCAGTAAAAAAGCCCAAGTTCAACTCTTAAACTTTGAGAGTACTGAAATTCATAATGACAATGCATACACCAAGTCTTTGGTGTAAAGCATTTGTGAATGATCTCGCCTTGCATTACACTGAAAGTCTATAGATAACTACTGGTATTTGTTATTCCTTAAATTTATATCTTAATTAGTTTGACAAGTTGATTTTAAATAATGAAAGCCATCTCTGAAAGGTCCATTTAGACTTGTGCAGATAATCAGCATCTGCCTCTAATCAAACTGAGATGATTAGCAAATTAAACCCTTTAATTAGCATTTTGCATAATTTAGCCAAATTATGCTTCTTAGGTTTAAGAAGGTGAAACAGGGTGAATTTATCAGTTAGATATTCCTTTAAATCTTTATTAATTATCAAATTTTACATATATACAGTAAAAATAAAGAAACACAAATTAAACTCAGTTTGCTAAAATCTAACACTTCACAACATTTAAGCTAATTATGTCATTTGGAGCAAAGTAACATAATACTCAGAAGAAAAGAAAAATATTTCATTTCAATTATCCTCCATCAACTACCCAGGAGGTCAACTTTATTCAAACTTGATTCAAACAGCATTTTTTAAGGAAAAAAGGAAGGAAGGAGCACGCTTCTCTCCACTTCTGCCATTCAGTACCACAGGAGCCAAGGCTAATTTCACTAAGCATTCAATCATACAGTTTTAAAAAAATGCACTCATAAAAAGGTAAGTAACCTGTCAATTTTCTTTGTTAGACAAGAGACCATAGGACAATATAAAGTAGCAAAGCTCATCACAAGAAACTAAGATAAGCCATTACTTTTATCCACAGGCACTACATTCTCTCACACACAGAGTGATGTTTTTTTTTTTCAATTATCTCCTCTCTTAAAGGACCAGAACACCCTATTAGCTAACAAAAGTACCAATTTCCAGGATTTGATAAACAAGTAATAAATAACAAAAGCTTAAGAGATGGTAGAGGAAGCATATATCATTTCTAACATATATTAAACCCCAGCTTCTGATAAAGATGTGGTCTTGGAAATAGCCCCTCTGTTCTAGAATTAATCCTCTTACCAAAAAGAGGCCGTGAAATTCAAAAGTAGACTTTTCTCATGACTACAGACATCAACCTACTAAAAACTTTCAAACAAATTATCTTTATCCTTCTATAAATACTACCCAAAATGTAACTCTTCATGGTGTGTGCATGTGCCTATGTGCCTGTGTGTCAAAGGGAGTGGTAAATAATAAGAAAAATAATCATATTAAGCTTATGTTAAAAAGGGACACTAAGGGGCTCCTGGGTGGCTCAGTCGATTAAGTGTCCAACTTCGGCTCAGGTCATGATACCACAGCTGGTGAGTTTGAGCCCCTTTGTGGGCTCTGTGTTGACAGCTGGGAGCTTCAGATTCTGTGTCTCCCTCTCTCTCTGCCCCTCCCCCACTTGTGCGGGCCTGTGTGTGTGAGTGTACGCTCACTCACTCTCTCTCAAAAATAAATAAACATTAAAAAAATTTTTTTATTAAAAAATAAAATAAAAAGGGAACTAAAATGAATTCTAATTCATTTGAAAGGATATACAACAAACCAAATGAAAACTGACACAGAATAAGCAAGAAGCTATCTTTCCCAAATCCAAATTTCAATCTATCTGTATGCAGATTCTACTGCATCCCCGAACAACCTGGATCTAGAGACAGTACAAACAACACCTCTGATATACACTAATCAACAAACAATAGCTCTGATAGACACTAATCAACAGTACCAAATTTTTTCTTTAAAGACTTAATCAAGTGGCAATATTTGTAATATAATTCAGTGTTTTGCATCTACAGGCACTCAGAAAATATTAGTCGGTTCAATGACTGGAAAAATCAAGTCTACATTCCAAACGCAGTATTCTGGTATTTCATAGTAGGTCTCAAAGGAAGAATCGGCAGCCTAATTTGGAACAACTACAGCTCTGAAGTGATAGGACACATATCCAGCTGAAAATACTTATTTCTCTTAACCACTGAAATATCAACAGGACACCTAACATGCAAAAGTGAAAAGTTAAACTTTAGGAATACAAATGCCCAACATTTAGCCTTATTCATTTGCTATTTAACAAACCCCAGCAGCCATTTACTATTAAAGCAGAAGGAAGAAACATAAAAACACCTGCAAACCATGAACTTCAATTCATTTCACTACTCTTCCCTTCCACACAGAATGGACGATTGGAAGTTTAAGTACAGTGCTTTGGCTCCCCCAAATGACACATCTAGAGCATAATAACCCTGTCACAGAGAAATGAAACAAGCCAAATACAGCTGGGTTCCTTGTATCATTTTCATCAGAAGAAACCTGGCCAGTACTAAATTCAGTTTTAATATCATCACTGGTTTACTCCACTCTCAACCTAATCAAAGAAAAATATTATATATTCAATCAAGAGTTTGTTTCCAAGTGCCAAAAGGAAAATGGATTATATAATTAAGAAAAGAGGAGAAAAGTGAAAGTCAAAGTATTGTACCAAGGGCTCCTGGCTGGCTCAGTCAGAAAAACCTGAGACTCCTGATCTCAGGTTGTGAGATAGAGCCCCACGCTAGGTGTAGAGATTACTGAAGAGAAGAGAAGAGAAGAGAAGAGAAGAGAAGAGAAGAGAAGAGAAGAGGTACTGTGCCAAAGTTGGCATCACTGAAGTATTAATAGTCAAGAAAAGTGACAGCTCTCTATAAAAATTCCTTAAAGTAATTAACCACAAAGATTAGTTCCGAGATCACAACTGACCAGACTTTGAAAAACCAAAAAGTTCTAATTTGAAAAATAAAAAAATACCACTGCTAATAAGGTCACTTGTTTAATTTTAAACATACAACTTCTAGAGTTAGTCAGTTGTTTTCGTATGCATTATCAAAGTGCTTATTACTAAATAATAAAATAGCCAACCTTTGTAAGTTTATAATATGCCAAGTACTATGCAATATACATAGATAATTTCATTCAATTTCACAATAATTCTATGAGGAATATACTATGATGTTCTCTATCTTATTGTAGAAGAAAATGAGGCATCAAAAGGTTAGGTAACTTACCCAGGGTCATAAATAATCCATTATGAGATTGATTTTCCCAGTTCTCACTCATACACTCTCCCTAGCAATGATCTATCCCACAGTTTCAAACACTAATGTTACATAGCATTTTTATTACACATTTTCAAACATAACTTCTTGAACACAGCCTAATACTCTGAATTACCCACTGCCTATCTCCATTGGCCCACCAGCACTCACAAGCAGGATGTTCACAAGCAAATGTACCATCTTATCCCAAAACCATACTCCTATTTTTATATTCCCTACCATCACTAACACACTATTTTGTACCCTATATACCAAATAGCTTGGAGTCATCTTCATTTCACATTCCATTAGTCATCAAATCTTCAGGCTACTTTCATGTCGACCATATCTGCCTCCTTCTTTCCACTGCCACAGCCATTGCTATAATTCAGACCCTCATTCAGTCCTTCATTTGGACATTTACTCAACAAATTTCTCCTTGTTAACACAGAAATTGGAAACATCCTAACAGAAATCTGCCCAAAGTCTCAACATTCTTTCACTTGAGATCTTTTTTCTTTGAGCTTTTAAGTTTAAAATAATTATAGACTCACAAGAAGTTACACTGCAAAAATATTAGAGTTCCTGTGTACCCTTCACCAAGGGTCCCTCCATGGTTACATCTTACATAAAACTACAGTACAATATCCAAATCAGGACGAATGACGTTGGTACAGTGCATGTGGACAGTTCCATGCCATTTCCTCACATCTGTAGACAGATGCAACAACTACAATTGAAAGGAATTATTTTTACTCTGAGGTTCTTAGGGCTAATTAATCTCATTGAGGCTTTAGTAGATTCATTCTCACATTCAGCTAGTAGACAGGTCCACTAAAAGATACATGAAATGATGTCTAATATTACCTGACAATCCTGAATCTCGATTTGGGTCTCAACTCTGCACTTCCTTATTCATTCAGCTACTGCCATTATCTTTTATCATACGAGATTCAAACATGTCAGTCCACTCCTCAAAAAGTTTCAACAATTCCCTCCTGTCTTTATTCTATCTCACTAGCGTCATCTTACTCGCCCCCATAATCTAACAACAAACTTCGTCGTCATAAAAACGTACAACCAAAACCAAGATTAATGTGGGCAATACATGAATGTACTTCCTTGAAATAAAAAAGGGGAAGAAATCATTAAAATAACACTAAATGAACAGAGTATATGATATCTAGGAGATCTCACAGTAGGGGTGATGCTGTGGTTAGGAAAAATACAATTATGGAACTATACATGTTCAAGCTGGAAAGAAGAAAGAGTAACACACTACATTAAGGAAGAACAGGCTGCTGTTGCTAGGAAAAAGAGAAAAGAAGGGTCCAAGGCCCTCTATCACCAACCAGTCCTCGGAACAGAGCTCCATCAGCCACTAAGCCCCCACAAAGAAGCACAAGAAAGAGATCACCTTAACCCATCCAATTCCATCCCTCAAGTTTATGTTCAGGACCTGTAAGCTGTTACATGTTACAAGTTAAAGAAATTTCAGAGGTCCCTAGGTCCAAAGGCAAAGTTATCTCAATGGTTTGATGCTTTAAATTCCTCAATTGTTTATATACATCATCATCATGCATTAAAATATAAATAATTTTTTTAAAATTTAGAGTTTTTGTGATTAATACTCAAGACTATTTTAAGTCATTGTCATAAACATATAATTTTTAGGAATTACTTCTATACAAAAGTGACCCAAAGACCAGACACTTCACTATATGAACACCACAATCTAAATAAAAAAGCACCTTGACTCTATGTTCTACAAAGACATGTCCAAGGAGAACAGAAAGAACTCAATGTCCCACCCCAGGCCCACCAGGTGATCTGTGAGCAGACAACCAGGTTTCTTTGTTTTGTTTTTTAATTTTTTAATGCTTATTTAATTTTTGAGAGAGAGAGCAAGTGAGCAAGCTTGAGTGGGGGAAGAGCAGAAAGAGAAGGAGACAGAATCTGAGCTGTCAGCACAGAACGCGATGCAGGGCTCTAACTCACAAATTGCAAGATCATGACCTGAGCCAAAGTTGGAGGCTTAACCAACTGAGCCACTCAGGCACCCCAAACAACCAGTCTTAATTCTCCCCATCTGTAAAGTCTGCTTGCCCTATTCCACTAGGATACTGGGAAGTTCTGTATTCACAATGCATGAAGACTTTTGAACTGTTTATGAATGGGACTACAAAGAAGTATTATTTTTTTTTAATTTTTTTTTTCAACGTTTATTTATTTTTGGGACAGAGAGAGACAGAGCATGAACGGGGGAGGGGCAGAGAGAGAGGGAGACACAGAACCAGAAACAGGCTCCAGGCTCCGAGCCATCAGCCCAGAGCCCGACGCGGGGCTCGAACTCACGGACCGCGAGATCGTGACCTGGCTGAAGTCGGACGCTTAACCGACTGCGCCACCCAGGCGCCCCAAGAATTATTATTTTGATGCTACTTTTAGCTGTTTCCTTCATCTGCTATGTTCACGGTTATTGTACATACTAGAAGTAGGCAATATTGAGGGTTTAAGAAGTTTTGTTTTGTTTTTAGAGAGAACACGAGCACGGGAGGGGACAGAGGGAGAAAGAGATTTTTTTTTTTTTTTTTTTTTGTGAGAGAGAGCAGGCACAAGTGAGCAAGGGACAGAGAGAGAGAGAATCCAAGGAGGGCAGAGAGAGAGAGAGAGAGAGAAGGGGAGGGGGAGAGGGAGGGACAAGGACAGGGAGGGAGGGAGGGAGGGAGGGAGGGAGGGAGGGAGGGAGAGAGAGAGAGAGAGAGAGAGAAGCGGGGATGACCCGAAGCAGGGCTCGTGCTAACCCTAAGTGGGGCACAAGCTCACCCCAAGTGGGACTCACGCTCACCTGAAGCGCAGCTCAAGCTCACCCCATGTGGGACTGGAACTCACAAACCATGAGATCATGACCTGAGCTGAAATCGGATGCTTAGCCCACTGAGCCACCCAGGTGCCCAAGAGAAGGAATCTTAAGCAGGCTCCATGCTCAGTGCCAAGCCCATTGCAGGGCTAGATCCCATGACCCTTGGATCATGACCCAAGCCAAAAACAACCATGAGATGCTCAACTGACTGAGCCACCCAGGAACCCCAAGAAGATTGTTTTTCACAAATAATCAGAAGACATCCAGATCTAACCTTAGTTATGGAAACAACGTATCTGAGGTGACAGCTACTTTAGTGTTAGTGACATAATCTGTTTTTTTAAATAGGGGTAACTCCATAACTAAAATATAAAGAAACATAAAAGCAATCCAGAATAAAATAATTTTGACATACATAAATAATCACATACAGTGCATTAAATGCCATAATCAAGTAGTTAGGTACTGTACCCACTCCTAGAAACACTGCGAATGCAACACCCACCAACGCAGACTGGTATAGTGAGTGTGTGGTGCCTCAAACGCCATTATCAGTGAAGTGCTTTTCCAAGAAGGTGAACTTACAGAAACATATGGAACAAAACAAAGTATAATCTCCCATCAATTCACAAAGTAGTTGCATTCCAGGAATTATCAGGATACACAAAAACCAAGGGGAAATATTTTATATTTATAGAATAGTGTTTGGTTCTAGATTCAGATCATTAGAAACAGGTTTTTTTCTTTTACTCCACATAAGTTTTTTATTTTTTTAATTATTTTTAATGTTTCTTTTTGAGAGAGAGAGAGAAAGAGAGAGAGAGAAGAGTGAGAGGGGGAGGGGCAAAGAGAGAGAGAGAGAGAGAGAGAGACACAGAATCTGAAGCAGGCTCCAGGCTCTGAGCTGTTAGCACAGAGCCCAACGCAGGGCTCGAACCCATGAACTGGGAGATCATGACATGAGCCGAAGTCAGACGCTTAACCAACTGAGCCACCCAGGTGTCCCTGCACATAAGTTTTTTAAAGGAACCTTAAAAATCAAGAAGGGGAACACCTGGGTAGCTCAGTGGGTTGAGCATCTGACTATTTCAGCTTGGATCATGATCCCAGGGTTGTGAGATCAAGCCCCATGTTGAGATCCACACTGAGCGTGGAGTTGGCTTGGGATTCTCTCTCTCTCTCTCTCTCTCTCTCTCTCCCTCCCTCCCTCCCTCCCTCTGCCCCTCTCCCCTGCTCTCTCTCAAAAAAAAAAAAAAAATCAAGGACATGGGAAGATTCACTGTAGAGAATTATTCAGCGCATTGGAGACACTCCAGCATCCCCCCATCTCCCTTCTATGAAATGCTTGTAGCACCCACCAGTCACTGTAACAGCCACCAGAAACACCATAAAGATGTCCAAAGTATCCAGTAGGGGAGTAGCTCCTGGAGTCCAGAACCCATAGAAGGCTCAGTCTATAACAACCAGTGGACCTCCCTCTAAAAAGGTCCTCCTCCTTCCTTGTAAGGCAAGAACAAAACCAAATTGAGCCCATAATCTTTTATTACTGGCCTGTTAAATTCTTCTTATCTCAAGCATAAAATCTCTTCAATTTGTCTCCAATGACCCTTCTATGTTACACGAGTCTATTGCTGAACATGAACTAAAACATACAATGTGACCAAAGAAAATTTCAAAAAAAAAAAAAAGGCACCGAAGAAGAACAGCAACATAGGGTATAGAAAAGCCATGGGCTAGATAATGAGACCTTCAACAACTAAGATGTGAAAATATATAATGTTTTCCCTAGAGGTAGCACACATAGTACATTGGGAACCAACTTATGGCATATTTAATATACTTTGTTTCCATTTCTGCCAAGAACTGTCAGCTAAAATAAAACACCTTAGTAAAATTACAGTTAATGCTTTAATTTCCTACATTAATGTAAATCTCTAATCTCACACCTGTGTTTGCATATCCCTTTTGATGGGCACTGTCACCTTAAATGTCAGCATCTATTCCACTTGATTTCAGTGCTAGATAAGAACTAGCTGGGAAGAAATGTGCTCATAATTTTAGTAACATACTTTGTGATTTACACATTTCAAAAAATCTAGAGGTTGGACTTTTGAGTTCCAGTTCTATCATTTAACTCTGGGGAGGTTACTTCACCTCTCTAAGCTTTCCCCAAAGCACTACTACAAGGAGTAAATTATACAATCCATAGAAAGCATTTAGCTTAGTGCCTGGCAGTTAGTAAGCACATCACAAATGTTAGCTATTTAGTGACTAACTTCTGTCTCCTTAGAACACTGTAAAGACCCAAAACTTCATTAAGTCCACTGCTCATTTATTCACCAACAAGTATTCCTTCCTTGGGGAACAAGAACCCCATACAAGCTCCAAAACAGTCCTCTGCATTTTCTAGCATTCATACAGGGGTGTCAACTCCCTGGATCAACTAAAAGAAACTAAAATATATTTGGCTATTAGACTCCAATATAGTCAACAGAAGGATTCTCTTGCCCAAAACCTTCACGAGACACTGGATTTGGAAGAACACTTTGACCAGATATGAACAGGTGAAAAAGCCAGACAGCTGACAGGTATCAATAGTGAGAATATGGCACCAGGAATCTGAAAGCCAAGGAGATTAGCAATCAGTGGCAATCAAACAGCAATCTGTTAGGAAGTAAACAGAGAAAAGGAAGTACAGAATAAGAATTTTAACTGCTTTATCTCTATGCCTTCAGAAGGGTGGGGAGTAGCAGGATATATCTAGTGATTGAGCCTAGGCTAACCGTAGTTATGCAACTACTTCCTACTGCCTTTATAACTGAGATTTAGCCATTCAATATGACTGAGAACACAAAATGATTTTCTTTCTGCAACTCCATCAGCCTTGTTCCTATTCTCATCCCAAAGACCTAGGATAGGCACTCTGAGCTAGGCTCAGAACTAATCCATAATACAACTTCAACTAAAAAAGGATTAAATTTTCAGGGAGTTGGTAGAAGTTGGGAGTGGAGGGAGAACAGGAAACAACAAAAAGTGAGGAAGATTATAGAATGAAAAAATAAAGTATATGTTTAAAACTCCAGTATCTTTTTTTGGAACACTTTCAGAAAACATGAGTAACACTTTACAATGTGAATGTTTAACCACTGAGGCACCTGGATGGTTCAGTCAGTTAAGCATCCAACTCTTGACTTCAGCTCAGGTCATGAACTCACAGTCATGAGATCAAGTCCTAGAGCCTGCTTGCTATTCTCCCTCTCCCTCTCCCTCTGCCCCTCTACTGCACACACTCACAAGCATGAGCGCACTCTCAATAAATAAATAAATAAATAAATAAATAAATAAATAAATAAATAAATAAATAAAAATGCTTCATCTCAGAGAATATGAGAACACTAAAGATGTTATTAAGTAAATTAATTTCATTCTTTTGAGTTCTAAATAGTAAAATATATATAACATTATACAACGATTAGGTGAGAAACTTTAGCTAGGTCACAGTCATACTTTTTCAAGGGCAAAGTTAGAGGCATGAAGTCAATACCAATAAGAACACAATGAATTGTGTATTCAAAAGCTATACAAAAACTTTAAAAAAGAAAAATGACTTTCATAAGTAATTTGAAAATTTTTGCATATGTTAATTTTAGCCTTCAAGGGTAATTCAGCTTGAAGTCTCACATTTAGTCATAGCATCTCTAGGTTTAAACTATCTTATAATGAGCAAAATCTAATTTTGTAGCTTGATCAGGAAAATCCAAATTCTGTGAACTTCTAAAATATTGCCACTAAAGACCATCTGCTATGGTGTATTTTTACAATCATATACATAAATGGTGAGGCCTCAATTAACTAAAAAATTCAATGAATCTTTTCCTCACTCTCCAAATATAATACTAGAGCTGCCAAAAATATATATATAAACTAATACAAGGTTAGCTTCCATAATTATCTGGCGTAAAAAAAAAAAAAACACTGTCAGGATGTAAGTATTGTATTTGTGTAGTGTGCTTACAGAGGGGAAGCCCTGGTAATGCCTTCACTTAAATCATTTGGAAAGAAGTTAAGGGTATGCAGTTGTAACAGAAACACATAAAGGGCTCTGCGTAAAACATAAATTGTTCTGTACAGAATACAAAACAAATTGAAATCTGCTAACCAGCATAATTCCTCAAATTCAGTTCAACAGAAAAAGGTCATTTCATTTATAACATATATCACCTGATATTTAACCCTGAAAAACGAAAAGTATCTCATGTTACTGTACTCATCTTAAAGATTACCTCGAGTTTATGAAACACAAATTGAACTAATATTTTCTCTGAAAGTTAACTCATTTACTCAACACTCAGCATCATGCTTGAATCCGTTAAGCAGTGCAACTTAAACTTGCCTACTTCAGGGGCGCTTGGGTGGCTCAGTTGGTTAAGTGTCTGACTTCAGCTCAGGTCATAATCTCACGGTTCATGAGTTCAAGCCCTGTGTCGGGCTCTGTGCTGACAGCTCGGAGCCTGGAGCCTGTTTCAAATTCTGTGTCTCCCTCTCTCTCTGTTCCTCCCCCGTTCGCACTCTATCTCTGTCTCTCTCTCTCTCTCAAAAATAAAGATTAAAAGAATTAAAAAAAAAAAAAAAAAAAAAACTTGCCTACTTCCAATTCTTAGAAGTAGGCATAAAACATAAAACAACTTCTCCATTATAAAAATCAACTTGGCCTTTCATCTGATTATTAATCCTTTTTCCCTTAGTTCGTTTTAAGTCTGGAATTTCCAGCAAAAGTTAACGGTATGAGTCTTACCACCCCATTTCACTCTTCTCCAGGTCCCCTTTCCACTCATATCATAGTCAATGGCTTGTCAGAAGCCCTATGAAAAGCTTCCATACTCAAACACATTTGTTGTCTAGTGTATTCCATTCTCACATCTGCATGTCCTGTCTCAGCTATGTAACATCAGATTCTGAAATTTAGTTGTTGCCTGAAATTTAGTCTGCATCAAAGGGAATTAAAGGTACACGTTTCTCCATTTTGCAGGCATATTAAAATCAGTTCACAAGTTACTAAGAGGCTTATTATAATTTGTAAACACATCCCAGAGAGTAGCTACAAATAGAGGCATATACATCAGATGAATGGCATTTTCCTACCTTATGTAACAGAAAGAGCTGACCACAATGATGAATGCACAGTCCGAAAGAGCTACAACAATCCAAACTAGATCAACTAACAATGAAAACAATATAAGGACCAAAATGATCAGAAAACCCTGACTACCTCAAGGCCAACTTGCAAATACCTAAGAAATAATATAATACACAAGTGAACACCAAAAACTATTTTAAAACTCAACACATAAAACTATCAAATAAATGTAAAATCAATGTTCCAATGTTAACTGGAGAAATGCATCCCCAAGTTCCTAATAAATTCACACAACTGACATTTCCAATAACAAGTGACAAATTAAACATTAATTCATGTGCAGTGAAAAGTTATCAGCCAAAAATGACATGAAATAATTTCTAAGACAGAAGAAATTAAGTTTTCAAACTATAAGGGATAAGAAACAAATTTCAAATATCAGATTCAGGATAAGGAAAATTATTTTAAAGTGGGTAAAAATAAGCAATACAAAGTTTTACATGTACTTGTTTTCAGTTAGCCACGCATAATGTTACCATCCACAATCACCTTCACTCAAAAACCCTCACTTCCTGAAAAGATTTGCCAAGTGAATAACACTAACTATTTAATATGCAGTGGACTTCTCATTTGTGACACACAGAATACTCTCCATCTTTTAAGATGCTCATCTTCACTGCCATTCTGGGCTATATAAATGAAATGCCTCCTACCATTAAATCCACTAGTATTTCAAATCAGGTAAAAAATATTTTCTGACTGTTTCAAGAAGGTTTGTTTTTGTTTTTGTTTTTTTTAAACATCAAGGCAAATTATAAACAGGTATCTGACTCTGAACTTCAACAGCACAGAGAACCTTTGTCTGCGAGGCTGACAGGTGTCAAAACCTGACCTTTCCCTAACTGGCCAAGTGAAAAAATCACTAAGAGCATATTTGACCTTACCCACTCACCTTTACTGTGACACAAGGCTAAGTCAATCAACTCATCAATGAGATCCAAAATAGCCTCCAAAGACAATATTTACTCATTTCTAATCCTTCCTAGAAATTACAGATTTAAAATCCAAATTATTTACATGTAAGTCCAAGAATGAAAAAAAAGTTTTTCCTTTCTGAATACTTCACATTAACATTTTGTGTTATAGATCAGAATCTACTATGCACTAGAAACCCAAACACCGACTACAAAAGCCAAATTATCAAAACACAGCCAGAATGAGAAACATCTGAATCTGATAACTGGCCCCATTCCTCTCCCCCAAACTTTTACCCAATAAAATTACATCAGCTATGGCAAACTGAACAAAAAAATTTAAGAAAAAAACTATGCAAAAAATTGTTCTTTTTTCTGTAAATATTTCTCCATTATGCAAACATAATGCGATTTAGTTATAACACTGCATCTGCTAACATAAAAATATATTTATTTTACATAAACAGATCCACATAGAAGTCACTGCAGCCTTAGGGACAACTGGGTGGCTCAGCAGGTTAAGCATCAGACTTCTGCCCAGGTCATGATCTCATCGTTCATTAGTTCGAGCCCAGTATCAGGTAAGCATGAGCCCCACTTCAGGTGAGCCCCGCTTCTCTCTCTCTACCTGCCCCTCATGGCATTCTCTCTCTCTCTCTCTCTCTCTCTCTCTCTCTCCCTTCCCCCACCCTCACTTGCACCCTCTCTCTCTCAAAAAATAATGAATAAAATTTAAAAATAAAATATTTTTTAAAAAAGTCATTGCAGCTTTAATGAAACTGTAAAGATAAACAAAGACATACAAACAGAGAGTCCAGGTAGACTCTAAGATGTGTGTGCCAGGAACCCAGCTTCTGTAGCATGGAAACAAAGATAGCCTTGTGGCTCTCCACTCCCCGATGTTTCCTTCTGCCTCAACTTGGGCAGCAGGGTCTATTACACATCAGAGACCAGCTTATGCAATAAATGCTAATAACGTTTCCCTAACTCTTGCTTTGCCTTAAGTCTAAAAGCACCTGTTTGGGGCGCCTAGGTGGCGCAGTCAGTTAGACGTCTGACTTCAGCCAGGTCACAATCTCGCGGTCCGTGAGTTCGAGCCCCGCGTCGGGCTCTGGGCTGATGGCTCAGAGCCTGGAGCCTGTTTCCGATTCTGTGTCTCCCTCTCTCTCTGCCCCTCCCCCGTTCATGCTCTGTCTCTCTCTGTCCCAAAAATAAATGAACGTTGAAAAAAAAAATTTAAAAAAAAAATAAAAAAATAAAAAAAATAAAAGCACCTGTTTAAGCCCAACAGTTTCAAATGCAAACCAAATATTCCAATCAAAGCGAAGAAAACTGTGCATGTTTCTATTAACGAAATGGTAAAAGTTGGTAAATGGGAAGAGCCACAGGAAACTAGGGGTGAGCTAATCAAAAGCACCTGAATTCAAGCGCCTTAATTACCAGTACCAGTTGCCATGAGAGTATACCAGAAGGAAAAAGTCTCAGCCAGGAAAGTGATACAATGTATCACAGGAATGGGTTTTCTGCCAAGCTCCTGCAATGCGTTCTCACTTTTCCCATGAAAGTGAGCTACAAACACCAGCTACAAACACTTGATCAAGTTTTACATTCCACAGTTTATTTCAAAAAAAAAAAAAACGTGTTTTTCACACTCTACACACCTTCAACCAACATTCTAATAAACCCCCAGGAGGACTACCTACATCCCATCCCCCAAGTGAGAATCACTGAACTAAAAAAAGTCACACTAGTAAGCCAAAAGTTACTATTCCTTTTAGAAATTGCACAGGACCCCCTGTGACATACAAATGTAGACATTAATTTTCCCTACAATCAATTTCCCAATCATCCATATTTCTACATCTTACTTTAATGCAGGTTTATTATAATGCACCTCAAACGACTTGCAAAATGAAATAAAATATAATTATAGCAAACACACTGGAGCAACCACAATATTAAAAACCCATCATGACCAACACACATTAGTTTCAGGGATACAATAGAGTGATTTCAAAATTCCACACATCACCCACTGCTCATAACCACAAGTGCACTCCTTAATCCCAATCACCTTTTTCAATCCATCCCCCCACCCACCTCCCTTCTGGTAACCATCAGTTTGTCCTCTACAGTGAAGACTCGGTTTATTGATTTGTCTTTTTTCCCTTTGCTCACTTGTTTTGCTTCTTAAATTCCACAGATGAGTGAAATTATATGGTATTTGTCTTTCTATGACATTTTGCTTAGCATTGTACTCTAGCTCCATTCACATCATTGCAAATGGCAAGATTTCATTTTTTATAACTGAGTAACATTCCATTGTAAATAATACCACATCTTCTTTATCCATTCATCAACTGACGGACAGCTGGACTGCTTCTATAATTTGGCTGTTGTAAATAACGCTGTAATAAACTAAGAGTGCATGAGTTAGTGTATTTTTGTATTCTTTTGGTAAACACCCAGTAGTTTGATTGCCGAATCATATAGTAGTTCTATTTTCAACTCTGTGAAGAACCTCCATATTGTTTTCCACAGTGGCTATACCAATTTGCATTCCCACCAACAGTGCACAAGGATTCCTTTATCTCCACATCCTCGCCAACACTTATTGTTATTGATTTTAGCCATTCTGACAGGTGGAAGGTGATATCTCATTGTAGTTGTGATTTGCATTTCCCTGATAAGTGATGAAGAACATCTTTTTGTATATCTGTTGGCCATTTGTAGGTCTTCTTTGGAGAAGAAGAATGTCTTCTGCCCATTTTTAACTGAATTATTTTTGGGGGGTATTCAGTTTTATAAGTTCTTTATATACTTTGGATACTAACCCTTTATCAGACATGTCATTTGCAATATCTTCTCCCATTCCACAGGTTGCCTTTTAGCTTTGTTGACTATCTTCTTTGCTGTACATTAGCTTTTTATTTTGATGTAGTCCCAGGAGTTTAGTTTTGTTTTTGTTTCCCTTGCCTCAGAAGACCTATCTAGAAAAAAGTTGCTATGATCAAAGTCAAAGAACTCACTGCCTGTGTTCCCTGCTAGGATTTTTATGGTTTCAAGTCTCCAAAATAGATTTTGTTTTAAATTGCAGCAAAAGTATATTAAATCTAATTAACCCCAAACTTCTCCAACATATAGGTATTTGCTGCCTCTGTATCTACCATAGTATTACTAGTTTAACATATATGCCAGCCACAGTACTAAGAACTCTACATATTCTAATCCATTTAAAACTCACAAATCTGTAAGGTGAGGATTAGGATTATCTTCATTTTATTTTTTATTTTTGAGAAAGTAGGGGAGAGGGGGAGAGGGAAAGAGAGAGAGAATCTTAAGTAGGCTCCACATTCAGCATGGAGCCTCATGAGGGGCTCAACCCCAGAACCCTGGGATCATGACCTAAACTGAAATCAACAAACATTCAAATGACTGAGCTACCCAAGAGCTCCAGATTATCTTCATTTTAAAAAAGAGGAAACGTTTTTTTTCCTGGGCGCCTGTGTGGCTCAGTCGGTTAAGTGTCTAATTCAGCTCAGGTTATGATCTTGCGGTTCATGAGTTCGAGCCCTGTGTTGGGCTCTGTGCTTACAGCTCAGAGCCTGGAGACTGCTTCAAATTCTGTGTCTTCCTCTCTCCCTGTCCCTCCCCCCTCATGCTCTGTCTCTCTCTCAAACGTAAAAAAAATCTTTTTAATGAGGAAACAAATACAGATTAGAAAATTTACCCTAAGGGGCCCCTGGGTGGCTCAGTTGGTTAAGCATCTTACTTCAGCCCAGGTCATGATCTCATGGTTCATGGGTTCGAGCCCCACATCAGGCTCCATGACAGCTCAGAGCCTGGAACCTGCTTCAGTTTCTGTGTCTTCCTCTCTCTCTGCCCCTCCCCTGCTCATGCTCTGTCTCTCTCTCTCTCTCTCTCTCAAAAATATATAAAACATTTTAAAAAAAAAAAAAAGAAAAGAAAAAAGAAAAGAAAAGAAAATTTACTCTAAATCACATAGCTGATTGTCAAGTCTGGGATTGAATTTTATGCTACCTGTAAGTCAAAAGTTAGCCTACTACTGTTTAATGGATGCTGACTGAAGACACAGACTCCTGCATTAGAGACAAAGAACTTTATTACTCCTATCACAAGAAGCAGCAAGAGAGCCAACATGTGTCATTCTCCTTAACCCTAAGATCCTGGGGGGCAACATGACACAGTCCAGATGAATGGTCAAGTAGAGTAGGTTTGCACTACGAGGGAACACGGAGAAACAATCAACTTTGTAGCAGGCAGTAAGCAAGCCTCCTCTATATACCAGGAAGATATTTCTTCATCCCTCAAGGCTGCTTAGTAAAATCACAGCTGTGAGAAATGGCCTGGTAAAGAGTGATCATGACCATGTTTTCATGACATACCAAGCAAGATATGTAGGATCAGAAGAGACCCTTGGAGGTGTTTTCCCAACACTGATGTGTGCCAGAGAGAAAACTCAAACTAAACAAATACAACACCAGAGTCTGGACTATTGACCACTATTAATAAAACATTCAAAAACTTCAACTTTGTTCCCTAAATTTAAAACTATAATTATTGAGGTCATTAAGGCCTCTGGCTAAACACAACATATTTATTTCCATTACCTCCACAACAAAAGAAAAAAAAAAGTCTCAATAATTTTAAAAGGACTGAAGTCATACAAAATATGTTCTCAGACTAAAATGAAATTAAGTTAAAACTCAGTAACAGCAGCAAGTTTAGAAACTTCAAAAATACATAGTAATTAACACTCAAAATAACCAGTAAGTCAAAGAACAAACAAGGAAATACTTTCAAATGAATGAAAACAAAACATGACATAGCCAAAACTCACGGAATGCATCTAAGGCCATGTTCAGAGGGAAGTTTTAGCTATAAATGCCTACATTAAAAATGAGAAAAAAAAAAACAAAACTCAAATCAGTAACCTAAACTTTGACCTTACAAAACTAGAAGAGCAAACTAAACCCAAAGCAAACAGAAGGAAGGAAATAATAAAGATTAATAAGTGATAATAACAAAAATTAAACACACAAGAATAGAAACACAGTAGAGAAAAATTAACAAAACCAAAAGATAGTAATTTGAAAAGATCCACAAAATTGACAAACCTCAAATTCAATGACAAAAAAAAAACAAAAAACGACTTAAATGAAAAAATGAGATCATTACCAACCATATAGAAATAAAAAGGATCCCTGAAACTAATATAACATCAGATGTTAATTATATCTCTATTTTTTTTAAAAAAAAAAGGATTGTGGGGGCTCCTGGGTGGCACAGTCGGTTGAGCGTCCAACTTCAGCCAGGTCACGATCTCGCGGTCCGTGAGTTCAAGCCCCGCGTCGGGCTCTGGGCTGATGGCTCAGAGCCTGGAGCCTGTTTCCGATTCTGTGTCTCCCTCTCTCTCTGCCCCTCCCCCATTCATGCTCTGTCTCTCTCTGTCCCAAAAATAAATAAACGTTGAAAAAAAATAAATAAAAAAAAATTAAAAAAAGGATCGTAAGAAAATACTATGAACAAGTGTACACATCAGTTAGATAACTTAAATGGACAAATTCCTAGAAAACACGAATTACCAAAACTGACTCAAGAAGAAATAGAAAATTTGAATAGATTTATAATAAGAGTGAATTAGTAATTTTAAAGCACCCCACAAAGAGAAGCATAAGCCCAGAAAGATTCACTGGTTAAATTCTACCAAATGTTTAAAGAAAAATTAACACCAATCCTTGACAACCTCGTCCAAAAAAACCACAAGAGCAGGAAATACTTTTACAAACTCATTATATAAGACCAATATTACCGTAATACCAAAATAAGACAATGACATCACAAGAAAACTACAAACCCACATCCTTTATCGATAAACACAAAAATCCTCCACAAAATACTAGCAATTCAAATCCAGCAACATATAAAAAGAATCATACAGGATAATCAAGGGGGATTTATCCCACAAATATCCCAGCAAGATTGGTTTAACATCCAAAAACCAATTAATGCAACACACGATATTAATAAAGGACAAATCCCTAAGATAATCTCAACAGGTGGAGAAAAAGCACATGACAAAATCCAATACCCTTTCATGAGAATACTCAATTACAATTAGAAGGAAATTTTCTCAATCTGATAAAGGGCATCTACAGAAATCATGTATCTAGTATCATAGGTCATGCTAAAAGACTGAATGCTTTCCCTCTAAAATGAGGAACAACTCTCTCTGCCCCTCCCCCGTTCATGCTCTGTCTCTCTCTGTCCCAA
>NW_024412394.1:23059134-23085868 GCF_014898765.1 Herpailurus yagouaroundi | reverse complement strand
AATAAAATGAGGAACAAGATGGGTGTCCACTACTGCCACTTCTATTCAACATTACATTGGAGATTCTAGCTAGGGAAATTAATCAAAAATGGAGAAATAAAAAGCCTCCAGGGGCGCCTGGGTGGCGAAGTCGGTTAAGCGTCCGACTTCAGCCAGGTCACGATTTCGCGGTCCGTGAGTTCGAGCCCCGCGTCGGGCTCTGGGCTGATGGCTCAGAGCCTGGAGCCTGTTTCTGATTCTGTGTCTCCCTCTCTCTCTGCCCCTCCCCCGTTCATGCTCTGTCTCTCTCTGTCCCAAAAAAATAAATAAACGTTAAAAAAAAAAAAAATTTTTTTAAAAAAAAAAAAAAAAAAGCCTCCAGATTGGAAAGTAAGGAGTAAGATTATCTGTATTTGTGAGACATAACCTCCTAAGGAATCCACTAAAACCCATTAGTACTAACAGAGTTCCATAGGTTGCAGGATATAAGATCAACATGCAAAAATCAACTGGACTTCTACACACTAGCAAGAAACATTCCAAAAATGAAATAAAGAAAATAACTCCACTTACAATGACATTAAAGAATAAAATACTTAGGTATAAATTTAACAAATATAGTACTCAATCTTGTTGAGAAAAATTAAAGAAAACCTTAAGAAATAAAGGACGGGGGTGCCTAGGTGGGTTCGGTTAGTTGAGCATCCAACTTGATTTCAGCTCAAGTCATGATCCCAGAGACATGGAATCGAGCCCCACATTGGGCTCCGTGATGAACATGGTGCCTGCTTGGGATTCTCCCTCTCTCTCCTTCTGCCCCTCTCTCCCACTTGCACTCTATCTCTCTATAATAAAATTTTTAAAAATAATTTAAAAATAAAATAAAAAACATCCCATGTTCATGAATAACACTTAAGATGGCAATACTCCCCAAATTGATCTACATATTCTCTGCAATCCTAGTCTGAATCCTAGCTGATTTATCTGTAGAAAGTGGTAAGTAAATCCTAAAATTATTAAGAAAATACAAGGAACCAGAATAACTAAAATAATCTTGAAAAAAGAATAAAATTAATTTTATTCTCCTACTTCTCAATTTCAAATCTTACTACAAAGCTACAGTAGTCAACATTCAAGACCACAATAGTACTGCCACAATGATAAGCATACAGCTCCAAGAAATAAAATTAAGAGTCCAGAAATAAACCAACTTATAGTCAAGAGTAACAATTTGGTGAGGAAAGAACAGCTGTTTCAACAAATGATGCTAGAACAACTGGATATCCACATGCAAAAAAAAATGAAGTTGGGACTCCTACTTCATATCATATACAAAAATTAACTCAAAATGGACCACAGACCCAAATATAAAAACTAAAATTATAAAACTCGTAGAGAAAGCCAGAGGAGTAAATCTTCATGACCTTCCTTTTAGACAAAGCCTTCTTAGATCTGACATCAAAAGTACAAAAGAAAAAAACAGAGGAGACTTCACATAAATTAATAACTTTTGTGTTGTAAAAGATAACCATCAAAATTAAATGACAAAACTAAGAAGAGGAGAAAATATTTGTAAATCATAGATCTTATAATGGACTTATATCCAGAATATGTAAAGAATTAACACTGAACAATAAAAGAGGACTCAGGGGCGCCTGGGTGGCACAGTCGGTTAAGCGTCCGACTTCAACCAGGTCACGATCTCACGGTCCGTGAGTTCGAGCCCCGCGTCGGGCTCTGGGCTGATGGCTCAGAGCCTGGAGCCTGTTTCCGATTCTGTGTCTCCCTCTCTCTCTGCCCCTCGCCCGTTCATGCTCTGTCTCTCTCTGTCCCAAAAATAAATAAACGTTGAAAAAAAAAAAAAAGAGGACTCAATTAAAAAATGTACAAAAAAAAAAAACAAATGTACAAAGGATTTGAAAAGACATTCCAAGGATATACAAATAACCAATAAGCATATGAAAAGATGCTCAACATCATGTGTCATTAGAGAAATGCAAATCAAAACCAGTGTTATGTTATCATTTCACATCCACTAGGATGGCTACATTAAAAAACAACTGTGGATGACAATGGTGGAGAAAGTGAAACCATCATATACCGCTAAGATGTAAAATAGTGCAGCCACTTTGAAAAAGTCCGTCAGTTCCTCAAAAGCCTAAGCACAGAATTAATTACCCTACAACCTAGTAATTCCACTCCCAGATATATACATAAAATAAAAAAGACATCCACAAAAAAAAAAAACTTGTACACAAATACTCACTATAGCATCATTCCTATTAGCCAAAATGTAGAAACCCAAATGTCCATCAACTGCTGAACAGAGAAGTATCATTTGACAATAAAAAGGAATGAAATACTGATATAGGCTACAACACAGATGAAACTTTAAAATATTGTGCTAAACAAACCATTATTCACAATACCCAAGATATGAAAGCAATGCCAGTGTTCACCCATAGATGAATAGATAAAAAGATGTGGTATATTATACAATGAACTATTCGGTCATTAAAAAAAAAAAAAAATGCATTCCTATTCACCAACAATGAAGCAACAGAAAGAGAAATCAAGGAATCGATCCCATTTACGGTTACACAAAAAACCATAAAATACCTAGGAATAAATCTAACCGAAGAGGTGAAAAACCGATACGCTGAACACTTTAGAAAGCTTATGAAAGAAACTGAAGAACACACAAAAAAATGGAAAAAGATTCCATGCTCCTGGATAGGAGGAACAAATATTGTTAAAATGTCGATACTACCCAAGGCAATCTACATATTCAATGCAATCCCAATCAATCCCTACCAGCATTCTTCAGAGAGCTAGAACAAATAATCCTAAAATTTGTATGGAACCAGAAAAGACCCGAAATAGCCAAAGCAATCTTGAAAAAGAAAACCAAAGCAGGAGGCATCACAGTCTCAGACTTCAAGCTATACTACAAAGCTGTAATCATCAAGACAGTATGGTACTGGCACATGAACACTCAGATCAATGGAACAGAGAACCCAGAAATGGACCCACAAATGTATGGCCAACTAATCTCTGACAAAGCAGGAAAGAATATCCAATGGAATAAAGACAGTCTCTTCAGCAAGTGGTGCTGGGAAAACTGGACAGCGACATGCAGAAGAAGGAACCTGGACCACTTTCTTACACCATACACAAAAATAAACTCAAAATGGATGAAAGACCTCAATGTAAGACAGGAAGCTATCAAAATCCTCGAGGAGAAAGCAGGCAAAACCTCTTTGATCTTGGCCACGACAACTTCTTACTCAACACATCTCCGGAGCCAAGGGAAACAAAAGCAAAAATGAACTACTGGGACCTCATCAAAATAAAAATCTTCTGCACAGCAAAGGAAACAATTAGTAAAACTAAAAGGCAACCGTGAGAATGGGAGAAGATATTTACAAATGACATATCAGATAAAGGGTTACTATCCAACATCTATAAAGAACTGATCAAACTCAACACCCAAAAAACAAATAATCCAGTGAAGAAATGGGCAAAAGACATGAAGAGACACTTCTCCAAAGAAGACATCCAGATGGTCAACCGACACATGAAAAAATGCTCAACATCACTCATCATCAGGGAAATACAAATCAAAACCACAATGAGATATCACCTTACACCTGTCAGAATGGCTAACATTAACAACTCGGGCAACAACAGATGTTGGTGAGGATGAGGAGAAAGAGGATCTCTTTTGCATTGTTGGTAGGATTGCAAGCTGGTGCAGCCACTCTGGAAAACAGTATGGAGGTTCCTCAGAAAACTAAAAATAGAACTACCCTACAACCCAGCAATTGTACTACTAGGCATTTATCCAAGGGATACAGATATGCTGTTTGAAAGGGACACATGCACCCCAATGTTTATAGCAGCACTATCAACAATAGCCAAAGTATGGAAAGAGCCCAAATGTCCATCGATGGATGAGTGGATAAAGAAGATGTGGTGTGTGTATACACACACACACACACACACACACACACACACACACACACACACAGTGGAGTATTACTCGGCAATCAAAAAGAATGAAATCTTGCCAACTGCAACTACGTGGATGGAACTGGAGGGTATTATGCTAAGTGAAATTAGTCAGAGAAAGACAAAAATCATATTACTTCACTCATATGAGGACTTTAAGAGACAAAGCAGATGAACATAAGGGAAGGGAAATAAAAATAATATAAAAACAGGGAGGGAGACAAAACAGAAGAGACTCACAAATATGGAGAACTGAGGGTTGCTGGAGGGGTTCTGGGAGGGGGGATGGGCTAAATGGGTAAGGGGCATTAAGGAATCTACTGAAATCATTGCTTCACTATATACTAATTTGGATGTAAATTTTAAAAAATAAAAAATAAAGTTAAATAAAAAAAAAAAGAGTACAAACTTACAGTAGAATGATGGATATAGTTAACAATACTGTATTACATAACTGAAAAGTTGCTATGTGAGTAAATTTTACATGTTCTCACCATAACCACAACAAAATGGTAATTATGTGAGGTGAAGGATGTGTTAACTAGCCTTACTGTGGTAAAACATTTCACAAGGCGTACATGTATCAAATCATCACATCTGACACCTGAAACTTACACAAGGTTATATGTCAATTAGGTCTCAATAAAGCTGGCGAAGAAAAACATACTATATAATACCATTTATATAAAGTCCAAAAAATAGTCAGAATTAACTTATGATATTAAGAGTCAGACAGTGGCTAATTTTCGGTGGAAGATAGGAGATAGTGAATGGGAGGACGCATAAGGTGCACAGGTGAGAGCAACATTCTATTTCTTAACTCTGTTAATGTTCACTTTGTGATACTTCACAGAGCTATACAATTACAATGTGTGCACTTTTCTGTGTGTGTTACACTTAAATTTTAAAGTTGTTTGTTTTTTTTTTTATTTTTTGAGAGGGGGGGAGAGAGAGAGCGCGCGCACACATGTGAAGGAGGCACAGAGAGAACGGGAGAGTGAGTTTCCCAAACAGGCTCCACACTGTCAGCACAGAGCCCAATGCAGAGCTCAATCTCATGAACTGTGAAATCATGACCTGACCCAAAACCAAGAGTCGGATGCTCAACTGCCTGAGTCAGCCAAGCACCCCAAATTTTAAAGTTTTTTAAAAGAAACATGGTTTTTGCTTTAAAAAATTACACGTGACAATACATGGAGACACCGTAGACACATCTATAAAAAACAGATCTTCTCAAAGACACTCCTCTATTCATTTCCACAGGAAAATATACACTATTTTTATCATGAAAGGATAAAGTAACTGTAATTGAATTAGCAATAATGGACTTCACTAAGGATCTAAGTTAAAACAAAGGGAAAAAAGCATGGGGCTTGGGTCAGATGATCTGAGCTTGACACTCTTCTATGCCCACATAGATGTTATTTAGAAATCTCACTGACCTCTTATGAGAAGGCAGAGAAACTTGAAAGTGCTTCCCTAGCACATGCTAAACACTAAACGTCTATCAAATGTTTACTTCCCTTCATGCTATTTCCTTCCACCAACTTCAATAACCAACAGTGTTCCTGTATACAGTAGGTACATTTTCCACTTCTCAGACAGGACCATGTTTTTCACTCCAACTTCTACTTTATTTGGCTTTAAGTTACTCACTCTAACATCAAAATCAAGACTCACCCAATGCTACTACCATCTGAGTCTAAGTCTTCCAGAACAGAATTTTTTAGCCTTCCCACTACAACACAGATCCACCTAAAAGACATAAATCCTATTTCCACCCACAATACTTATAACTGCTAAATATATCCCAGACATTTCTTCTTTAATATATAGTTATGATACGTAAATTAAATATATCTGCAGAATAACTATTCAGAGATTCTACTGACAACTGACTTTTCAAATAAAGTCTAAATTAAACATCATCATTAGAAGTAAATACTACCACCTCTCTATTCTCTTTAATGTATATTATTAGCTTTAAATTTTCAGCCTAGAAGATTAAAGATGAACTCTTATAAATTAAACCTTCTTGTGCTTTCACAAGTCACATATTTAATAAAGCAACTAAATGTGAAACTTCGGTACTAAGGAGTCCCTTTTCTTCTAGTCACGGAAAGGCAAAGTTTCATTGCTGTGCAAAGCCAATAGCTATTCTTTCAGGCGAGTACTTAAGAAAACGTAAACAGAAAAAACACCTCACATTAATACTCGCACTTAAGGTGAATGGGAAGGGATGAATGGTGAAAACAACTGAAAATGGCTACAAAACCATACTCACGGCCTCAAAATGCAAATGGCTATCCTTTAAGAAACTTTGAATCTTGTCTTTGGGTAAAATACTGAATCGAAATCGAAGGAGATCCATTTCTTGTTGAATGAACCAGCGTCTAAGATCCTCACTGAAATCAAGACAGAGAAATGATAAGTATAAATGAAAAGTCCACTGATTATTTTAAAAGTCCATGGATTATTAAATCAAGAAATTTTTATGAAATAAAACTCAAATATGAGCAAGATGCCAACAGACAGAAGTTAAAAGCACACATGTCATCTATTATGATAAACAGTATACAGAGCACATACCACAATCTTCAAGGATGTGAACACGGGGAGAGGTATTATGAATATAGAATTAAATACACCCCTCCCCCGTTCATGCTCTGTCTCTCTCTGTCCCAAAAATAAATAAACGTTGAAAAAAAAAATTTAATAAATACAGAATACCTTGAGCCTAGCTGATTACCCAACAATATAAAACAGTTCATTGCATTTAACTGCAAAACGGTCATTTACATCAGAAAATGGGGTATTCCTTCAGTCTAAGGTGGTTTCATCAGTGCCAAATCAACACCAAAAATTTTTTTTTTTAACATTTATTTTTGACAGGGAGAGACAGAGCATGAGCAGTGGAGGGTCAGAGAGAGAAGGAGACACAGAATCCGAAACAGGCTCCAGGCTCTGAGCTGTCACCACAGAGCCCGACGCGGGGCTCGAACTCACAAACAGGGAGATCATGACCTGAGCCGAAGTCAGACGCTCAACTGACTGAGCCACCCAGGCACCCCAACACCAAAATTTTTAAAGGTCACTTTATCTCTGAATAGATTATGATCAGATAAACTCTTAAAGTAAACTCTGTTTACAGCTTTATAGTTAATAATTTCACAAAATTTAATATGCACAACTACATCTTGATTTTTGAAAAAGCAACACACAAATATAAATTCATAAAATACATAATGGTTATTACTATTGTCACAAAATAATTATACTACTATAGATAAAATATGATGTAGTTCCCCCCCTCAAAGGGACTTTCACAGATTGTCAGCAATTCATTGACTGCATAAATTACATAAACTGCACATTCATCTTTACAAAAGAAAAACTCCAGAACCAAAGATGGTCGTGGATAGGATCACCTGTCCAGGGATAAGTGGGATACTAAACAATTCAAGATTCTCATTTGATAAGACTCTTAACAGAAAGAAACAGAAAAGAAACTTACAATAAGTATATTATTTAGCCAAAATTAGTACAGAAAAAAAAAAAACCAGTTTAAAAAGAAAAGAAAAGAAAAAGGTAACTAACTCCTTCTCCCTCTGGGTGGCACTGTAGACTTACAAGAAACCAACTAGCAAAGGGAAATAGCTTACACCTGTACTAAATTCGAGTATGTTTGAGGATCGAGTATGTTTGATCCTGAGAAAACAGGATCAAAAAGTCCTTTCTTACCGAAATCCCCCCACCCCCACAATTGCAAATCCCAAATGAAGAGCCTCTCCCATAAAACTAGTAAGTGTTTCAACAGGCAAGTTTTACAATAGAATTTTTTTCAATTATTTTTAGTAAACAACTGGCTTCAAACAACTTGCAACAACAGTGTTCAACCCATGAATCACCAGCTTCTGATGTTATTCTGAGTTTTCCTATGTGCAGTACAATACATGTCAGCTTCCCACGTACCAATTTGTAACCCAAGATAGCAGCTTTGACTATGAGAGTCTAAACGTATACTCACGACTGGCAATAAGCAAGGCGTAAAATAAAGTGAGAAATATGATCTCTTCTTCGGCGTTCATATTCATTTTCTACATTTTCCTTAAAAATAATGACACATGAATAACATAAACACATTAGAATGTTAAGAGGTATAAAGAAAAATGGAGTCAATATAAGCCAATGCTAAAATAAAAGTTTCAAAAACAAATTTCATAATATGTAATTATCATTTTACTTACGTTAGCAAACAAGTGACACTGAGATCTGACCTGATCTCAAACAAAACCTCCTGGGTTTGGACTCTCTTCCTATCAACTCCTCTCTTAACTTTCTTTCTTACCCAGCATATATCCAGGGTTCTCCCCTCTTCCACCACCTCTGGCATGAACCTTCATTTAACCATTTGGCCAAACCTAGATTCTAAATAAATCTGCAGTCCTATTCCCAAAACACTAAGAATCTCTGGGGGAAAAAAAATACACAATTATTGAGAATTTGGAATATTAAAAATTCACAACCTCTAACCTGAACTGGACTTTTACAAGCACCAAGAAATTCTTATTCAAGTCCAACACAGTAAGAGCAAACATGTCTTGAGCACTTATGAGGTACACTTACAGGACTTTGTAAGCATGTTTAATCTATAAACTCATTTAATCTTTAAAAAAAAACTCTCATGAGGTAAGCACTATTATATCCCTATTTTAAATATGAGGAAACCGCCTAGGTGGCTCAGTCAGTTAAGCATCCAACTTCAGCTCAGATCATGATCTCACAGTTCATGAGTTTTAGCCATGCATCAGGCTCTGCTCTGACAGCTCAGAGCCTGGAGCCTGCTTTGGATTCTGTGTCTCCCTCTCTCTTTCTGCCCCTCCCCTGCTCACACTCTGTCTCTTTCTCAAAAATACATAAAATTAAAAAAAAATTTTTTTAAGGAGGAAACTGAGGCACAGGGATGTCCTGAAATTTTTCCAGAGTCATAAAGCTTATTAAACAATAGAACAGAGATTTGACACATAATCATCTCTTCCCTCACTGCTAGAAAAGCTGCTTCAGTCTTCACTACTTGACCCAAGCTCCCTACCACACCATCTCTCTCAACAGAGAACTTCACTTACTTTACAGAAAATAAAGGCCACCAGGCCAACTTCTTCAGCTCCAAGCTTGTGCATCCACTGTATTACTTTCCCTTCCAACTCTATGGACAAAGGATCTCCCCCTCCTCCTGAATAAGCTCATCCCTAAACCTGAACCATGCAATCCGTCTGCTCTTGGCTCCTAAGGATCTTGATTTATCAAATGCTCTCTCCAAGTATCTTTAAGCTCCCCTCCTCTTCTTTCTCTTCTAGATTTTTTTCACTCAGCTTATAAGCATGTTCAAGTATCTCCTGTTATGTGTCCTCTCTTTTTCCCTACAAATTCTTCTATATTCAGACCTATTTCTCCCCTGTCTTTTCAGCTAGCCATCTTAAAAGAGTACATATTCTATACCCACCTCTCTCCTCCAAACACCGTCCTCATTTTGGCTTCTGCCTCTATCTACAACTCATCTATCCGTACAACTCATCTTACATGAACCTAAGCTTCTGAAATTATGTGGTTAAGAGTATCACCTGAGACAAAATGTCCAGTTCTAATCTTGGCCCCACCATTTACCATCTCATAAGCCTGGGCCAGTTACTCAGCCTATCAATAACTCTGTACCTTTATCTATAAAATAGGGATGACAACTGTACCTGCTTCATAAGACTATTAACTATATTACATGGATTAATATATGTAATGTGCTTAGGGCAAACTCTGGGATACACTAAGCATAATATGAATGCTTGCTGTTATTATTCCTATGGGATCAGTATTTACATAATAATCATCATTATGGAAACTCCAAATTTCCTTGGCTACCATGCCACTATTATCCCTGCTGATCTCCCACCTCTCAGGCAGCTTCTTCTCAATCTCCTTCCCAGACTCCCCCAATTCTACTTCACCTTCAGTACTGGTATTCTTCACATCTTGTCCTCCATCGTCTTCTCACTCAAATATTTCCCTCCTCCTGATGATTCCAACCTTCTTCTTAAATCCATACTCCCAACTCCAGCCTTAAGTCCAAGCTATATGCATATCCAATCATCTACTACACAGTTCCGCTAGAACCTCAAATTCTTGTCTAGAACTCAACATGTTCCTTCTAAGACTTGCTTCTCCTCCTACACATTACCTCTCAAAATACTACCACCATCCATAGTTGTCCTAACCAGAAACCTAAGGTGTCATTCATAACTCTCTTCTCCCTTCTCCCTGTAATGTCACTAAAATCTTTTGATTCTACCTTCACAATATCATTATACTAGTCCTCTTCTCCAATTCAAATCACTCTCATCCTTTTCTCCAATTTGAATCACTCTCATTATGTCCAAGCTACTTGGCTTTCCTCCCACAGACATGGCCCTCTCAATCTGCTATCTTCCCAAAATAAAAATCTGATCACATCTATCGAGTTTCAGTTCCAACACTACCTGGAACTTTAACACCTTCCCAAACCTCCCCAAGCTGGGCTGGGTAATCCTATGTGCTCTTGGAGTTCCTGGAACACATATATAGTAACAGTACTCATCCTGTGGTGCACAGGGTACATCTGGCAATGTCTGGAGATATATACCAGGTAGAAGCCAGAGATGTTACTGAGCACCCTACAATGCACAGGACAGTCCCTACACCAAGAAATTATCAGGCCCAAACGTCAGTAGTTCCGAGGCTGAGAAACCCTGCTGTATTATAATCGTCTGACTATATATGGCAATCATTCCTAGTGGACTGCAGATATACCTTCAGGCACAGTCCATGCTATTTTAGTCTTTTTAAAAGCCCTGTGCCTAATACAAGATATTTTCCACAACCAAGACTCAAGTATATAAATATATACAAAGTGAAAAACATTTCTTTCCCACTTTTACTTACTCTGAAGGAAAACTTGAGCCTTCTTATCTCAGCCTCCAACTTACTCTGGTATTGCTCGGTTCCTTTCACATGGCTCACACCAAGATTTTCGACTGTTTTTAGCACTAGAAATTTTTTAAAAACAGAAGAAAGAAAAATGTATGAATGCAAGATAATTTTTTTTTTAGAAGACAGCACTCACACAAGCAGAGAAGAGGGACAGAGAGGGAAAGGGAAGGGGGGAGGGACAAGGAGAGGGACAGGGAGAGAGAATCTTAAACAGGCTCTGCACTCAGCACAGAGCCCAACGCAGGGCTTAATCCCACGATCCTGGGATCATGACTTGAGGTGAAATCAAGAGTCGGATGCTCAAGTGACTGAGCTACCCAGGAGCCCCAAGATAGTTTTTAAAAACGAAATCCCAAGACAAAGCCTGTGAATAATTCCATAATTACTTGTTTTTAAAAGATAAGTTATAGGGGCACCTGGGTGGCTCAGTCAGTTAAGCATCCAACTCTTAATTCCAGCTCAGGTCATGATCTCACGGTTAAGGAGCTCTAGCCCTGCATCAGGGCTCTGCACTGACAGGGAGGAGCTTGCTTGGGATTTTCTCTCTCCTTCTCTCTCTGTTCCTCCCCTGCTTGTGTTCTCTCTCTCTCAAAGTAAACAAACTTGAAAAAATAAATAAAAGATAACAAGTTGTAATGGTTTTATTTTCTGCAAGTACATTATATAAATTATATAAATTTATAAGAAGATAATTTCCATCCATGTGCAGAAAATATCCACGTCCCATAACACAAGTTAATACCAGGATTCTCAGAGAGTGAAGGGTGGGGAATAATCATCGTTGTACTGAGCCACCATTGTCGAGGAATGCAAGTGTGCTGGTATGAAAAAAAAAAATTAAGTACCCTTGTTTGCATCCCTTTCGTGGAACTGTTAGTTTGTTTCATTTACTCAGCATAGAATCATCAGAAAAAAACAGCCCTTCCTTTCCTGATGAAGTAGAGAAGACACAACAGTGAAGAAGCATAGCCCTCCAATGATGCAAGTGAACTGTCCTGATTAGATGCATATTGTTCAAAGGTTCCTTGTCAATTCTTTCTCAGATTAATTCTACTTCCATCGATATAAAAAGCATTTTTGTAATTCAAGGATGAAAAACTAAAAATGAATCCTGAACATAAATCCATGTCCCACAGGTACCTCCTTATTACAGTATCTCAAACTAAACTCATCATCTTCCCCTCAGTCCTGCCCCTCTTCCTATTATCCCCATCTCAACTAGCACAGTTTTTTTTTTTTAATTTTTATTTATTTTTGAGAGAGGGAGAGACAGAACATAAGCAGGGAAGGGGCAGAGAGAGAGGGAGACACAGAATCTGAAGCAGGCTCCAGGCTCTGAGCTGTCAGCACAAAGCCTAACGTGGAGCTTGAACCCATGAACCATGACATCATGACCCGAGCCAAAGGTGGATGCTTAACCAACTGAGCCACTAGCACAGTTTCTAACCAGACCGTCCAGACTGGAATTTCAGCCACCCCCACTGGCCCCCTCACTCCTCACATCCAAACAACTCCCAAATTCTGTCAGGAACACCTCCTCAGTATCCCTTAAATCTCTCCCTGCCTACACACTGCCACTTGTCACTGCCTTAGATCAGGCACTTACTAGCTCACCCCTTAAGTGCCAAATCCAAGGGACACTCTTCAATCATCCTCTTAATCTCCATGAAGCATCTGACACTGTTAAGGTTCCTAAAACCCTTTTCTCCCTTGTCTTCACTCTTTCAGTCAACAGGCACTAAGTGCCCCCTCTGTGTATTAGCAGTTGTCACTCTGCTCTTCTAAAAATGATGAACAGTTTCTCACCTTACCTTCTGATTTTCCCACAGGGATATCCTGGAACATAAACTCAGAAAACACTGCTTTTATTTATGTTTCAATTCATGCCTAGCTTATTTCTCTCTTCCACTAGCACACAGAGGAGAAGTAGGCCACATCCTGCCTACACCCTGATATTACACTGTTAGCTTGGCAAAAAAATGCCCTTGGTTATCCATTCTTCTCCATTTGCTCTGAACTTGTCACTGTTCCCTCAGATATAACATTCTCTCTTTTGCCTCCCAGCCTTGGTACAGTTTGTTATCTTGGACTGAAAAAACCTTTAACTACTTCTCTTTTCAGAAATTTCTACTCATCCTTCAAGGTCCAGATTACACTTCAACTTCTCTAAGAAGTCTTACTTAATCAAACTAAGTCACCCCTACTTCTGTTTTAAGAGCATTACTATTTGGGGTGCCTGGGTGGCTCAGTCGGTTAAGCATCCACCTTTGGCTCAGGTCATGATTTCATGGTTTGTGAGTTCAAGCCCCTCGTCCAGCTCTGTGCTGACAGCTCGGAGCCTGGAGCCTGCTTCGGTTTCTGGGTCTCCTTCTCTCTGCCCCTCCCCCACTTGTGCTCTGTGTCTATCAAAAATAAATAAATGTATAAAAAAATTTTTAATTAAAAAAATAAGAGCATTACTATTTACCTCTAGTAAGGCACTTACAATACTAAATTATGATTATTATTTTGGATGCCTTTATGTGCGTACTAGAATACAGCTTCAACAAATATGAGAATTACATTATTCATCTGGAAATCCCCACCCCAGAATATAGTGGCACTCAATAAATATACACTGAACAGTAAAGAGCAAACCCTCAATAAATATTTCGAGAATGAACTGAATGAAGGAAATTACCCTCATTCATTTCCACAAAGTATAAGTGAAGTTCTCAAGAATATATAAATTCTAATTCAAATATCACTCACATTTAACTCTATCAATAGCCAAGCTTTCAAACTCAATCAAAGATATGTTTTCAGAAGGTGGCTCCAAGTAAAACTGAAGGCTATGAGGATAGCAAGCATTCCTTTGGTCACCTCCCAACCTCAGTCTTTTCCGATTTCCTCCAGAAAACTGCATCTCATTATCTTGGAAGGAAACATAAAAGGGTTAAAAGGATGGCAAATGGAGTTGAAAACAACAAACAACAAGTGCAAAAAACAACTCCACATACACAGCAAAAAACTGAAGGGCATGCATAAAATGTTAAAGTGGTCATCCCGAGGCAATACGTCTTTCTGGATTTTCCAGATTTTCTACAACACACCTGTAACAATTCTGTAGGGAAGGGGGGGTGTGCACGGTGAAACGCAGGTAGTGGTCATAACTTCCAGCAACATCAAAGTCAAAGTCAAGCGATATTGCCAGTTCACTATAGGTCTGTGTACCACCGTCCTTAGATCTCTACAGTCCCAAGAGTTGAGATTTTAAACCCGTTGCAATCGTAAATTCGGAGGAAAGCGCGGTAGATTCTGGCTTTCCAGAGAAGAGACTTAATGGTCCGGGTCCAATTCATCACTTCCTATATTATGACCCCGGAATATACAACACGTCTTTCTAATCCAGTCCTTCCGAACCCCTTTTAGGAAACACCCTCAAACTCCTATAAAAATTAAGCCCCTCAATCCTACCTGAGCACTCCTCCGACGAAGCTGTTCTCTCCTCAGCTCGCTGACACCTGTGTCTCTGCCTCAACCAACCAATACTCAATACACCCACCCCAGGATGTCATTCTTCTGTTCCCACGGCTCGCAAAGTGCTCTCCCTTCTTTCTCGACCTGCAAGCCTTAACACCAAGACTAATGTCCGTGGTAAAACCATATGAGATCCTCTTACCTGCAACCACACCAAACACAATATGCAGAAACACCGACAGGCGCTTTTGTCAGATGGCGGGAGAGTTCATATAGGGCCGGAAACGGAAGTGACTGGACCACAAAGCCCGCCCTTCGAACCTCCCGCCCACCCAGCGCGCACCCTGCGCATGCTCAATGTGGCGCCCCTCGGTTCCAGAGGGTGTGTAATCCACGTTGCCCGCTTAAAGTTTTTTAAGTAGGACTGTTTGTGTCTCCAAATTAAAAGCTGCACGGCCTGTATGTGCAGTCGGTAGCTTTTTGACGATTGCAATTGGGGAACTGGAAGACTATCGGCAGAATTTCCAGACTCCCAAGAGTGTGGCGCTTTAATCCACAGGCTGGACTGTGGAGCTAGCGGAGGAAGGCAGGAATAGGCGTTTACGGAACTGCTCAGTATTAGAGGTTCTGTTCTTTTCTTCCTTAATCTTTCAGCGACCTTGAGATATTACCCCCATTTTACAGATGAGAAAATAGAAGCTAAAAGATGACCGTTAGTTAGCCTATATATAGTACATATTTTGATTTTTCTATGGGACGTCAAGCCGAGTAAAAACAGATTGTACCTTCATTTCTTCCCCTTCCACGCCTCGCGCATAGTAAGCGCCCCGAAAAAAACTGGAATTAGAATGAATGCACACACGCAGAAATAGCTCCGAGCCTACAGAAATTAGAAGAGATTCGACTCAACAGGGAAGAAGTAGGGGTCGAACAGAAGCGGTGAGTCAGCCACAACAACTCTCCGACTGAGGTCTGTGTGGTTTTCAAGAGCTGGAAATAAGCTTCACCTGTGGCCTGTAGGAGGCGTGTCTCACTAAAGTAGCTGAGGAAAGATCTAGTAAAGGTAATTATTGCAGGTGAAGAGCGCTTTGAAATGAAATGTTCAAGTTTCTAGAAATGCAAAATATATTGAAACGGTATCAGATTTCAAAGAACATACCTATCATGGACCAAAATGTGGCTAGCACTGACTTTGTATCAGGACACATTCTAAGTGATTTCCATATCAATTCATTTTATTCTCATAACCCTGTGACATAGGCTTATTATTAACCCATTTTACAGGAAACCGTAGAACAGGGAAAGAAGTTATCTCAAAGATGACAGAGCCACGTTCAAAGTGAGGGAGAATGTCCCCAAACACCACAGTGCTAACCAGCATACTGCACTAATTACGTGTTATGACAACAGTGCCTCACTTTATTGCTTTCCTGTCTGTATCAGACAACATAATTAACATCACCTGGTACAAAGAAGGTATCTGAAAGCATGAGAGCTGCCTGAAAAAATCTGGAGCACAGACGATAAGAACATTTATTTGAATGTTCATCTGATCTCTGGATAGGAAAGGAAGGTAAATAAATTACAAAGAAATCTAAAGCTTTCACTGTAAAAATGTAAAATTGGGCATCTAAAAAAATCAAAACTAGAGGGAAAGTTTACTGTAACTAATACCATCAAGATGCAAAGAGCTTGTGTAAATTAATTAGAAAAAATCCTGACACAAATTGAAAACTGGAAAAAGAACAGCAGCAAATAACTCATAGCCAATAAAATGTGAAAAAATGTTTGTTATTGAGAGCAAAGAAATTTTCCCCAAATTGGCAAGGATTTTACAATGGAAATACCCAATGCTGAACAAAGTCCAGTACAATGAGCTCACATAGGAATTGATCTTGGTGCTAAAATTCTGGAGTACAATATAGTAATGTGTATTATGAGCCCTAAAAGAATTCATACAGTTTGACCAAATAATTTCAATTATATGAATCTATGCAGAAATGGACACAAAAATTTGTGTCCAAGTAACTTCATTACATCATTATAAGAGTGAAAACCCAGAAAAAAGAATAAATGAGCAATGATATAGTTGTGTCATGGGACATTACACAACCATTCAAAATATATGTTTTTGAAGAATATTGACTCGGGAAAATGCTCAAGATACTACTCACAGCAGAATACATAAAACCACGTATGTCATATGAGCCCAATTTTGTAAAAACAAACACAAAAAAACAAAACAAAAAAAACTGACAACAGTCATTTTTAAGTTACTTTTCCTAGTAAATAAAACTGTAGAAATTTTGGGAACTGTCAAAAAGAAAACCCACCTATGATGTTGCTATCTACTTATGCCATCACCCAGGGACAGGCACTGTTAACATTTTGTTTCAAGCAATAAAATTTCATGGTTGGTGAGAATGAACAAAAGATAGTGGTGCCATACCAGTATATTTTTCTGCAATGCTTCTGACTTCCAGAAGGAGGCTGCCCTCTGCAACTCCTTCTCCCTCCAAATGTACACCAATCCACAACCTCCCCTCCTCTTACGATCTGGGCAGATGGTATCCGTTGCAAATAGAATTTTAGGTGCAAGACAGCCACTCTGAGCTATACATAGTTTTTATTTAACTTTTCTTAGCTTTATCTTCAGTCCAGTCTAAAAAAATTGGTCTACTGCAAAAATAACAATGCTTTACATTGATAGCAACTAAGCCACTGGCAGTGCAGTAGTATTTTTCTGGTATTTTTAAAGTTCTATTTTAATTATTCAAACACATCTTGGGGACACCTTGGTGGCTCAGTCGGTTGTGCATCCAACTTCAGCTCAGGTCATGATCTCCCGGTTTGTGAGTTTGAGCCCCGTGTTGGGCTCTGTGCTGATAGCTGGGAGCCTGGAACCTGCTTCAGATTCTGTGTCTCCCTCTCTCTATGCCCCTCCCCCACTTGTGCTCTGTCTCTCTCTGTCTCTCAAAAATGAATAAATGTAAAAAAATTAAAAAAAAATTCTATGTAAAAAAATTCTCCTTCAAGGAGTCAAATGCTGCCCTCCTCCATCCTATTGAGCCTTTGCTTCTGCCACCTGGGTTGCTCCTCATGTAAACCACCATGCTCTTTGAAATTCCATACAGTATAGTTCTTTCTCTAGTTATATCCCTATACCACAGAAGTTCTTAATCTTTTCAGAATGTGAACTATTGTATGATTTGATGAACACACTCCTCAAAGTACACTCCTTTGGTCACTACCTCACTGTAAAGAGTGTTTTCTGTATCCAGAGGCAACTGTAATATGCATCTACCTATCACAGCACCAATAATGGACAATAGTGTCATACATTTCAGTAGCCATATTTGGTAAATCACTGTAATCTCTTTCATGTATTTATTTTCATCAAAAAAATTAATTAACACAATGCTCAGCCCTGGCAACCAAGATGCACATAAATTACAGACCTTGACCTCATAATCCATGGGAGGAAAAACACATATAAACATATAACTTTTACTTCCATTAGACCATAAGCATCTCAAAAACAGGGACCAGTGCATCATTCATCTTTGTAACCCCTACAAATATCTATTATTTTGAATTTGATGTAAAATATGAAAGATGCATGAAAAAACTGATGGGTTCAGCTTGCCATGCAACAGATGGTTTGAATCAAAGGTGGCTCAACATATAAAACTTCAAGTCCTCATCTGAAAACTACATACACATTCCTTCCAGAATGACTTGGGTCCCAAGTTTAGCCTATAGTAAGCACAGAGTACCATCTCTGATGAAAATTCCATGATCATCACTGCTAAATTCAGTGCCCGGACATCACCCAGCTACAGGCAGACTGTCCCACAGAGGGGCATTCACTCTTAGATGACTCCACAGCTCCAAGAGTTATGTCCTGTAATGGTCGTACTTACAACCAAGATTTTCGTTACCATGCTTAGCAAATCAAAATGAGTGCTCATTCTCCCCCTATGCAGGGTATGCTGCCCTAAAAACCAAAGGTCTGGTACATTTCTTTATCCAGTGATGACTCTATAAACTCTAGGTCCAGCCAGCTCTGCTTGCCAATGAAAGCAAAGAGAGGAGGGATTTCCAGCAGGATAGCTGACCCATAAAATAATACAGTTAGCCAATACTGATCTCTCCACCCTTTTCATTTCACTGCCCACCTCTGGACATGGCAAAGAAAGAAACCTGAAGGAGCACTTTGTTTTTATCCCTTTGTTTCAGATTGCTTTTATTAGTCGAGCATCAAGTAGCAAGAGAAGTAGAGAAAAAGCATATTCCTTTTTTTAATGTTTATTTATTTATTTTGAGAGAGAAAAAGAGAGTGCAAGCGCTGGAGGGGCGGGGAGAGAGAGAGAGAGAGAGAGAGAGAGAGAGAGAATCCCAAGCAGGCTCCACGCTGTCAGCACAGAGCCCAACATGGGCTCAATCTCACGAACCTCAAGATCATTACCTGAGCCGAGACCAAGAGTCTGACGCTTAACCAACTGAGCCACCCAGGCGCCCCAAGAAAAAGCATATTCTTAAAGGAAAGTACAGGGAGAAAAGATTACCCTTCCACGTATCAAACTTATGTGATTTGTTTTAGAAATACTAATTCAGTACCTACTAAGTGCCAGGCAATATTTTCTATGTCAGGGATACAAGAATGATGACACAGCCAAAAATCCCAGCCATCACAAACCTTATATTCTAGTGGAAAAGAGAGACAACAAAGAAGAGAAGAATACACATTACTATGTTAAATAATAACTGCTAAGCAGAAAAAAAATTAAAGCAGAGTATGAGGATATAAAGCATTTGGAAGAGGCACTGAAATTTTGAAAAGGGTAGTCAGGAAACACTAGCTAAGGATATGGATATATCCTTATGGATATAGTTATGTGTATCTTTAGAAGAATAACATTTCAGGCAGATGGAAGGCATATCATAATTCCATAGTATTTAAGACAATGTGATATTGGGACAGTAATAGACAAATCAACAATAGCAACAGAAAAAAAAAAAAAAACAGAAATGGACCTACACTTATAAAGAAACTTGGTATAGGACACGTCCACTCTATGACTCAGAGAAAAGATGGATGATTCTAAATGGTCCTGTGACCACTGGCTATCTATATGGGGGAAATATATTTCTTACCTCTCGCTATACACAAAAATCAATTCCAGATGGTTAAATGACTTACATGTGAAAGGAAAAACTTTAAGAATTTAGAGCAAATATATGGATGGTCTTAATATGGCAAAGAATTTCTTAAATAAGATATTATGAAAAAGCACAAGCCATTCTGGAGATGGACAGCGGTGATGGTTGCACAACAATGTGAATGAACTTAATGCCACTGAATTGTACACTAAAAATTGGTTAAAATGTAAGTTTTGCACCACAATTTTCTTAAAAAGCACAAACCTAAAAGGGGAACATTGATAATTTCAGCCACATTAAAATTAAGAACTTAGGTTTAAAAAACACATAAAGATGTATTTTTTTAAATCACCCACAAATAGGGGCGCCTGGGTGGCTCAGTCGGTTAAGCGTCCGACTTCAGCTCAGGTCATGATCTCGCGGTCCGTGAGTTCAAGCCCCGCGTCAGGCTCTGTGCTGACAGCTCAGAGCCTGGAGCCTGCTTCGGATTCTGTGTCTCCCTCTCTCTCTGACCCTCCCCCATTCATGCTCTGTCTCTCTCTATCTCAAAAATAAAAAAACGTTAAAAAAAATTTTTTTTAAATACATCACCCACAAATTGGGAAAAGAAACTTGTCAGATATGATTAACACAGGATTAGTATCAGAATACAATCAATAGAAAAAAGATAAAAACACAATAGAAAAGAGGGGGAAGAACAACCCTGAACAGGTATTTCACAACAGAAGAAACATAAATGATCAATAAACATACAAAAATATGTTCAACCACATTAGCAATTGGGGAAGTGCAAGTTAAAACCACAGTGAAGTAATAATCTATATCCACTAGATGGGAAAACATTTTAAATCTGAAAATATCGAGTATTAACAAGGAACTCCTACTGTAGGTAGGAGTATTAATTGGTGCAACTACTTTAAGATTTAAAAAAAATTTTTTTTAATGTTTATTTATTTTTGAGAGAGAGAGAGAGAGAGAGAGAGCGCGCGCAAGTGGGGGAAGGGCAGAGAGAGAGAGATGGACACACAGAATCTGAAACAGACTCCAGGCTCCGAGCTGTCAGCACAGAGCCCAACACGGGGCTCGAACTTGGGATTGGTGAGATCATGACCTGAGCCAAATTCGGATGCTTAACCAACTGAGCCACCCAGGGGCCCCTTTTTAAGATTTTTTTTTTAAGTTTATTTATTTATTATTTGAGAGACAGTACAAGTGGGGGAGGGGCAGAGAGAGAGAGGAAGAGGGAGAGAGAATCCCATGCAGGCTCTGCACCACCAAGGCAGAGCCTGACATAGGGCTCAAACCCACAAACATGAGATCATGACCTGAGGTGAAACCAAGAGTCAGATGCTTAACGGACTAAGCCACACAGGTGCCCCTAATGCAACTACTTTTAAAAACAATTTGGCATCATCTGGTAAATCTAACCCTTTGTCTCAGTATATATAATAATTCTACTCTAAGTGTATTCTCTAGAGAGATTTTCATGCATAGACATCAAAAACCCTTAACAAGAATGTTCATAACAACATTAAGATACTAAAACACTGAAAACTATCCATCATCAGGAAAATGGGTGAATAAATTGTAGCCAATTCACAGAATGGAATATAACAAACAAAGACAGCAGAAATGAATGAACTACATGTTTGCAACAACGTGGATGGAGCTAGAGTATAATGCTAGGTGAAATAAGCCAATCAAAGAAAGACAATACCACATGATTTCACTCATATGCAAAACTGAAGAAACGAAACAAAGGAAGAAAAAAAAAGGCAAACCAAGAAACAGTCTCTTAACTATGGAGAACAAACTGATGGTTACCCAGAGGGAAGGCTGGGGGATGGGTGAAATAGGTGAAGGAGATTAAGAGCACACTTAGCATGATGAGTACTGAGTAATATATGGAAGTGTTGAATCAACACACTGTATACCTAAAACTAATATAACACTTTATGCTAAATATACTGGAATTAAAATTAAAAATTAAAGAAAGAAACATTAACACCAACTGAAAGAAATGAATGAACTACAATTAAAGTAAATACATCAACATGGGCAAATCTCAGAAATATGTTGAAGAAAAAGCAAGTCTAAGGAATATATATCTATGTACTAGATCTCTTCCATTCCACCCTCACCCTACACTCCCGCCCTCTCCCATACTCTCTGATCCTGACTGGCATGGACCATATATCTTCCTGTGCCTTCTGCGTTCTGCTTCCAGAACTTTTTTTTTTTTTTTTTAAGATTTATCTTTAAGTAATCTCTATGCCCAACATGGGGCTCGAACTCAGAACTCTGAGATCAAGACTTGTATGCTTCACCAACTGAGCCAGCCAGGTGCCCCTGCTTTCATAGCTTCAAAAGTTACTTTGGGAGCCCCAACAGGAGATGGGAAGGAGAGAAGAAAGTGAGATCAAAGTATTGATTCTGCTAGCTGCTTCCCTGCAGAGCTGCCTGTGTTCTCAACCTGTCCTTGCTCTTTCAAGGTGACCCTCACCCTGGGTCTGGAACAGCTCCCATCTCTACTTTTCAGGTCCACACACACTAAAACATCAACTTCAATTAAGCCCTACTTGGTTAGACTATCCCTTATGGTTCCCTACTCCCACATCTTTGTAAATAGTCTCTGCAAATTCTATCTTTCAATTAGGCTATTTTGAGTGTGCCATCTGTCTCTTGTTGAATACAATTCAGCCTTTATATAAAAACTAAAAAACATGGAATAATATATTGTTCAGGGATACATACTGCAAGTGGAAAATTATCAAGAAAGCAGAGAGTGGGGCGCCTGGCTGGTTCAGTTGGAAGAGCATGAGACTCTTGATCTCAGGGTCATGAGTCGGAGCCCCACATTAGATGTAAAGATTACTTAAATAAGTTTTTTAAAAACTAAAAAAGAAAAAACCCAAGAGAGTGATTCATACAAAATTCAAGATAGTGGTTAACTAAGTGGGGGAAAGGGGAGGATGCGCTGTGTGGATACATGGACTTTGAAGGTTCTGGTCCTGTTCTAGTGATTATGCTCAATCAGGGGAACATGAATGTTCCTTTTATTATTCTTCTTTACTCCTATTTCCTCCCCCCTCCAACCCACATCTCATCCCCACTTCATATCCCTCCAAAACTCTTATGCCTTCTCCTTTCTCTCCCTATTAGACCCAAGACAGAGCTGACATTGTAATAGGGACTGAGAGTTCCAAGCATGGACTCATGGAGACTCAGTGTGAAGTCCCCAGCCACTTCCATCCATTCTCCTGGGACCAGGGGCTCATTCTTATGATACAGGTCCTCTTCCTTGTTTTCCTCATCTCTGAACCTCTCAGGTGTCAAGATCCATGTCTTTTTTCTTGAGAGTCACCACCTTCCCCTAAATTCTCACCTCCACTTGCCGGTGTCATTTACCTCTTGCTGTAATGACCTGGTAGAGGGAGGGAGTTGCCTGAGCCTCCCACGAAGTTTGTCCCACTTGGGGCTTTTCATCAGCCCAGGTACCTGGAAGTTGGATGCACTAGGCTGGCCCTCTCACTTGGGGTAACACAGTATGGAGCTCATCTCAGAATCCTGAATCTGGGACTGGGGCTGAAGAAGGAGACATGGGATAGGAACCATGTGGGGTTTAACCCAATACCTCTGCTTTGAGTTTATCCATATGGTGTGTGAGCGTGTGTAGGGGTGAATGAAGGGTGTGAAATGAATTTCATGAAAACATCCAGTGAAATTATCTACTCTTGATGCTGCTTATAAATACAGAAGACTAATAATGAATACAGAGAAAGTCTGACCTTGGTTTAGCCATGGGGAAATAATTTCAGATACTAGTATTTATAAGCACTACTTATTTCTGGATAATTATCCTAACAATAACTTGAGGCATTTCATTACTCTGCATCAGATTACGTTTGGGGCAGAATTTATTTTATTACAGTATTAATTATTTATGCCAGCTCAGGATATCCAAAGAGTATAAGAAATGCCTATTTTAAGTAAGCACACAACCCAGTTTGGTCCCTAACAACTTAGTAGCATGTCCCTTATTGTTCTTTCCCTATTTAAATTTCAGCTGACTGGAATCCACTGAACTAGACCCATCTACTTAGAATCATCTTATTTGTGTTTAAAGGAATTTAGAGAAAGGGAACATAAGAATTTAAGTAATCAAAAAACTATCTTCAAGTACAAATTCGCTTTATGCTCTATAATTGACGGCATTTGTCAATAATGTACTGTCCATATAACCTGCTAAAATAAATTAGTGAGTTCACATGAATTTAACTGGATCTTGGCAACATTAGTTTTTCTTTGCAGTGACACCACCCCAAATATTTGGATTTGTAATATGAGACCAGTATGAGCTCCTTTACACCATGAGCTCCTGTAGATCAAGCCAACTATCTCATTCACTCCTGCCTCTGCCACAGTTCCTGGCATAGCTGTCTGCTGAACTGAATTGAACTCTTCTGTATTTATCCTTAATTCCAGATGGGTCCTCTTACGCTTTATGATGTAATCCTTCACAGAAGATGTGTTTTCACTCTAGATTTTGGCTTTCCCACTAAAATTCCTGATGAAAATATTTTCTCTCAGTTGGCTGAGTTTTGGAAACTGAAGTAGGTGTAAATACGATCCCATTATGATGCCAAGAATTCATTCCAACTTGACTAACTGACTGATCATCATATCCAAAAGTTAACATTCTCAGCTAGATAATGATTTTAACATTCTAGAAAATGGAAATAAAAAAGTAAAAAAATAAATCCACTCTGACTAATCTAAACACTCCAGCATCGATGTTCAGGGTTATCCAAAGCATGGAGAGAAAGGACATTTCCTACCACATGTGGAATCCCATCATCTGCATTTTCTTCTCTTGGAACAGTAAAACATAATCTGTCAGCCGAGGGCTCATGTGGTTAAAAACTTCATCCGTCTAGAAGGAACATGTTTTTTGACTATGAAGTTAAATATTTTAGGATCAGTGGACCAGAAGCAATGCAGTATGTACTTGGGACTCCACCCTAGGTGGGCTTCATACCTGCTGCTCTCTGTCCAGACCCCTCTACCCCACGAGACACCAGGCAATGGGCTCCCAACTCAAATGTCCGGTCTCTTTCACAGGGAAAGTCTTCTTCCCTTCCAATTCAATACCGCCCCCTCCCCCCAACCCACACAAATACCCCGCCACACAGGCAACTCTTAGAACCAAGGTCAGTCTTCCTCAGAGTATATTTATGAAGGAATGAGGTTGTTTTGTGCTTTTTCCAGTGGAGTGATAGGAACAGCTGTTTTCTTGGAAACTCTGTGTAATGATCTTTATTGTGGGAATTTTCTATGTAGAGTTAATGTGAGCATTTTTAGAGTTTGCTATGTAGAGTTAATCCAAGCATTTTTATATTATAAAAACATAATATTGTTAACTCCAGACTTTTCCAATTATATCTGTTTCCTAATAATAATGCTATTGGCATTTGTGGAGCACATTATAGTTTTCCTTTTTTTCTAATTTTTTTTTAAATTTTTTTAAAATTTATTTATTTTTGAGAGAGACAGAGACAGAATGCGAGTGGGTTAGGGACAGAGAGAGAGGGAGACACAGAAGCAGAAGCAGGCTCCAGGCTCTGAGCTGTCAGTACAGAGCCTGATGCGGGGCTCAAACTCAGGAGCTGTGAGATCGTGACCTGAGCTGAAGTCGGACGCTCAACTGACTGAGCCACGCAGGTGCCCCACACATTATAGTTTTCAAAGCACTTTATTTGTATGATCTAACCCAGGATTTCTCAAACCAGTTGAATCTCTGGGGTTCCTTCATTCAACATAATTTCCATTTTTTCCTTCAATCTTCTATGATAAGATTGAAAAGTTTAATAAAAAGCATATCCTATGTCATCTGGAAGATGATGTTATTTCCAAATGGTGCTATATGACTTCAGTGCCAGCCACTGCATATGACACCAATCCCCTGGTGTCATACGATCATCTGAAATGACATGGTTTGATTTGCCGTGCATTGCTAAACATGTCTATCTGCCTTTAGATTAACAAGTTCTAAAGTCAAAATGCCAGTCATCATGCTGCATTGCCATTGTTCTTAATTCGGATTTTTTTCAACAGTTATACAGATAGAAGGAGCTTCTATCTTGCGGTCATAATTTGCATAATTTTCAATTGCAAGACATTCTCAAGAGTAAGACTTTGGTTTCTTAAAATATTTAATAGTCAACGTTTGATTTGATATTGTGAAAACAAACCAGAGTAGAAAATAAAGTACTATCGAAAACACAATAGAGGTGAACTTAAACATGAAAAGGATTCATTGGAATCAAATAAGGTAAATGATGCTTTTGTTCACTAAACAAAGATTTCACAGCAGTTGGAATAGAATTTGCGGTAGGACAGCTGGATTTTCAGAGGGTTTATAATTCAAAAGATATTTAGAGGTTACAAAGAGCCTGCTCAGCCCATTCAGCCAGTGCTCAGTTGGTATTGCAAGTAAAAATGTTGCTCCGATTCTGCCTTTGAATGTACCAACTTGCAACAATGTACAAGCATTATATATAAAAGTTAACATATATTTAAGGGTGTTCAGTCAGTGGCATTTTCAATTTTTTTCTCTTGTGTTTTATAGTGAACAATTAACTTGATTGTTGCTCCAATCAATTGTAGTGGTTAAAAACAAACTCATTGTTTAAAATAAAATAATAAATAACCAACTATGGTAATGACAGTGATTCAGATGATGAGTCACTATGTTCAAAATAAAAAATATCAAGTAAAACAGTGACTGAATTTTCCATTATTAACCCTCAAATGTGCTTTTTAATTTCAGCAAACATCAAGAAAATTAAATACTGTCAAGTGGAATTGTATTAGCTTGCATGGCTCACTCAGTTAAGCCTCTGACTTCGGCTCAGGTCATGATCTCATGGTTCACAAGTTTGAGCCCTGCATCAGGCTCTGTGCTGACAACTCAGAGCCTGGAGTCTGCTTCAGGTTCTCGATCTCCCTCTCTCTGCTCCTTCCCAACTCACACTCTCTCTCTCTCTCAAGAATAAAATAAATAAAATAAAATAAAATAAAATAAAATAAAATAAAATAAAATAAA
>NW_024412394.1:23044170-23059124 GCF_014898765.1 Herpailurus yagouaroundi | reverse complement strand
AAATAAAATAAAATAAAATAAAATAAAATAAAATAAAATAAAATAAAGGGATTGTATCAGCTTTACAATTCTGAGCTTAATATATAAATGTACTTAGGTTTCATGTGGATTTCTTAGCTACATACACATAAATATTATGACGACAATTACAATGACATCAAAATGATATGTGTCAACTCTAGGAATCCTTGATAATTTTCTTCCTCTTAAAGACTTCTTTACATTACTCAAATTTGAGAAATACTAGTCTAATCATGAAATAGATTAACAGTAAACTTTTTGGTTTATAATGCTACTCGGGATAAATGCTACCCACAGTACCTTAAAACAGTTTTTGACAAATTTAGAAATTTAAAATCAATTTAAATTAAAAATTTTTTTAATTTAAAAAATCAATTATTACTTTCTGTTTCAATAATTATTTTATTTGAATTGAAAATAATGGACTTTTATGATGGAATCAATTCCAGAAGGCACTGGCTTAGGGATAGAAGTGCTAGCCCTTTGGAGTATTTATTTTGTGGGAGATAAACAGTGTTGTTATTAAAAAGCACTCTTCCAAATGCCTCATGGTTATTTATAACATCCATTAACCCTAATGGAGTTACAAAATGTTAAGGAAGAAAAATGTGTTTTAGTAGTTGTGTCTTTGAGAGATAAAGATAATACTTTCATTGCTAAGATATTTTATATATTTACCTGTTAGTTGTATGTGCATAACCAAGCAACAATTTTCATATCTCTGTTGGACACATAATTTTTAATGAACTATTTAAAATTCAACAGCTTCCTTAAAATCAATGAAACACATGGAAAAGTGCTAGAAAAAAAAATTGAAAGCCAAAAACATTTGCTTACAATTCAATGATGTACTTAATGGAGCACTTAAAGATTCAAGAGTTAAATAACCTGGATTGAAACTAGATGGATAGATAGGTAGATAGATAGATAAGATATAGAAAGAATAATGAAAATTATTTATATAAAATAAAAAATATGTTAAATAAAAACAAATAAATTCTACTTTTACATATATTCAAATGGAATTCTGTTTAAAAAAAAAACTAAATAGCTAAAGTATTTAGCAGATATGCATGTTTAAGTGAGTTTTTTTCCTAAGGAAGTTTGTATTCTCATCATAAAAGGTGCAGGTAAGGCCATGTTTCATATTTGGTGTTTCAAATTTGGAAATGAAATCAGTTCAAATTTGGAAGCAAGAATCTTGTGACCCCTAAGGATTGGGACTGAAAGTCCTATCTTAAGTTTTGAACTTCTAGCCATAACTGGGATTATGTTCTGAAGTATCTGTACTTAGGTGGGTACAATGGAAAAGACAAAGGAAAATAGAACCAGAATTGCATCAGGATTCAGTCTTAACTCATTCCTGACCTCAACACGCATATAATCAACAATCCACAAAATCTTTTTGTGAACTCCTTCTTGGTAGTGCCCATGTGCAGGAAATCAGGTTCTGACTGGCAGGCTTTCTCCACTTTATTCTTAAGATTAATCATTTCATCATCAGGTATGAGGTTTCTAGGGCTACTTCTCCCATTCTTAAGACTACCATGCCTGATAATAATCTGCATTCAGGGCCAACACGAATCTCACTTCAGGCAGCAGCCTTTAATGGAAGAGGAAGGGTAGTAAAACTTAGAAAAGGGATCTTAGCCACACCAGGAACTGCAGCCACGGCTATCCTGTGCTTAGGGTAGTCAGATATTACTTTTGTTTCCTTGCTACAAAGACCTTTCTGCAAAAAAACACCTAAAATATCAGGTGTTTGCAACTACCTATTTTTCTGAAATCAGCTTCTCTCACACCAACATTAATAGTTAAATGGCAAAGATAACCAGTAACCCTCCTTCTCACCTTTTGATAAGAAGGACATTCTTTTTTTTTTTTTTTAAGTTTATTTATTTATTTATTTTGAGAGAGAGCAAGCAGGGGAGGGACAGAGAGAAAGGAAGAGAGAGAATCCCAAGCAGGTTCCATGCTGTCAGCATGGAGTCCAACACAGGGCTCAAGCTCATGAACAGCAGGCTCATGACCTGTGTTGAAACCAAGAGTCAGACACTTCACCAACCAAGCCACCCAGGTGCCCCAAGAGGGGCATCCTTTAAATCAAGATACTTTAATAAAGATTACTACCTTGCACAAGTTGAGGCAGAGATCAACCAGTAAAATTTATCTGTGTTGCAGCTGTTTCCCCCAGAGCAAATTTAGAAAGAAACTTTGCATCTCAGCATGATGATAGGACTATTGTGTCTAAAGGCAGAACCAGAGCTATGCTAGTAGGGAAAATAGCAATACATGTTTAAATCAAGATTTATCCAGAAAAATTAATGTCTTTGAGGAATGTACTCATTTATTGTCAAACAATTAAGAAATCAACAACCTCATTATTCTTACCAGAGGGAAGATTGAACTCTTAAGTAGATAATATACATGAACCCACACTCAAGGGACTACCCAGTCACCAGACCCAACACACACACACACACACACACACACACACAACAGAACAGCAATGTACAGCCAGTTTAAACACACCCACCTCATCCACCTAGATCTGAAGCCCAGAGAGTCATTCTGATCTAAATCTTCTCTTATGCACAGGGACTGAAATTTCCCCAGGGAAGCTGAGGTTACTGCACCAAGATACATGAAGTATACCTGAGGTACATGTGGGAGTAAGGGGAGCACAGGGTGCTGGTGCAAATGTAAGCCACATCCAAAGTGGAGGAAGTATATGCAGGACTTGCCTCCTAATGCAAGTTGGCTAAAATTTTAACACTTGTCCCTCCTCTACTGTAAAGTGCTTTTTCAAAAAATGTATATTTATTTTGAGAGAGAGACATAGAGGTAGAGAGAGAGCATGAGCAGGGAAAATGGCGAGAGAGAGGGACACAGAGAATTCTAAGCAGGTTCTGCACTGTCAGCCCAGAGCCCGTTGCCAGGCTCAATTTCACTTTGTCAGATCATGACCTGAGCTGAAATCAAGAGTCGGACATTTAACTAACTGAGCCACCCAGGTGCCCCTCTACAGTCCTTTTGAAATCACCCTAACCCTTCACTAAAGGATTTCATATATAGATTTCACATATAGAAGACATGAATAGACACTTCTCTAAAGAAGACATCCAGATGGCCAACAGACACATGAAGAGATGCTCAACATCACTCATCATCAGGGAAGTACAAACCAAAACTTCAATGAGGTATCACCTCATTCAGTCAGAATAGCTAAAATTAACAACACAAGAAACAATGAGTGTCAGCGAGGATACAGAGAAAGGGGAACCCTCTTACACTATTGATGGGAACGCAAACTGATGCAGCCACTGTAGAAAACAGTATGGAGGTTCCTCAAAAAGTTAAAAATAGAACTACCCTACAATCCAGCAATTGCACTACTAGGTATTTACCCAAAGGACACAAAAATACTAATTCATAGGGATACATGAACCCCGATGTTTATACTGGCATTATCAAATAGCCAAATTATGGAAAGAGCCCAAATGTCCATCGACTGATTAATAGATAAAGATGTGGTAAATATATACAATGGAATATTACTTAGTCATCAAAAAGAATGAAATCTTGTCAATTGCAATGACATGGATGGAGCTTAGAGTATAATGCTAAGCGAAGTAAGTCAGAGAAAGACAAATACCATATGATTTTACTCATTTATGGAAATTAAGAAACAAAACAAATGAATAAAGAGGGGAAAAACAGAGGCAAACCAAGAAACAGTCTTAACTACAGAGAATTGATGGTTCCCAGAGGGGAGGTAGGTGACAGGATAGGTTAAATAGGTGATGGGGATTAAGGAATGCATTTGTTGTGATAAGCACTGGGTGTTGAGAATGTTGAATCACTAAATTCTACACCTGAAACTAATACTACACTGTATGTTAACTAACTGGAATTTAAATAAACACTTAAAAAAAGAAAGAGAGTTGGCAAGTGACAAATGGGGCATGGGAGAATAGGAGAGAGGAGGCAGGGGGGAGAATGTAGAATCAAAATGATTCAGATTTTGGTGTTGTTTTTTTTTTTTTACTACACGTATGTTTTATTCCAAAATGCATTTTCTGTACATGATGTTAGGCTTGACTGTCATCTTACACAACTCAAAATAACAATAGCATTTACAATTTTTGTTGTTTAAGAAAATCAAATGCCTCTCAGAATCTGGAGGGAGAGAATGAAGGGGAATCCACTCCTTTACACAAAAGCCCAATCTTCTAGCTGTTAAAATTTTGCTCTCCAGAGTGACATTTAACCCCTCTCACATCTGACTCTAGCCCCGCTTTCCAGGGTCAACTCCCCATGTGCCCTGCATGAACCAGCATTCCTAAACCAGGTGTACATGTCCATTCCTCATTTCTTCAGTGTTGTCATTCTGTTAGCATGGGGTACCATTCTGCAAATTGGTATTTTTTTTAATGATGTTTAAATTTTTAAAATGTTCACTTTGAAATAACTGGCTTACAAAACAGTATAAAATAGCACCAAAAATTACCTATTGACCTTCCCTTCATCAGCTGACCCCAAAGACATTGTCCCACTGATGTCTTTCTGTGTCATCCAGGATTCCGCAGTACATTTAGCTGCCATGTTTCCTTAGTCTCCTTTATATGGGACAGTTCCTGAGCCTTCCTTTGTCCTTCACGTCCTTGATACTGTTGAAGAATGCTAGCCAGTTATTCTGTCGACTGCCCATGTTTCCTCATGATGAAATTCAAATTATGGAATTTTGGCAGGAGTGTGTCTTTCCAGGGGAAGATGTTGTGCCCATTCCTCCATTCTTCCCACCCAGACTTGGAGATTATTTTAATCTTGGTCTTGGGGAGAAAGGTTTTACTCTTATGTCGGGGAACCAACGAATAGAGGACAGATGTGTAGGGAGAAGATGATGCACTCAGTTTTGCAAATGAGGACTTAAGGTGCCTGTGCACCTGTTCACATGGAGCTAAACATCAGGACTTGGGCAATTAGGATTTGCCACTCAGAAGATATTTTAAGCAGTTCTTCTGTCAGTGCCTGGAAATGTTGTGTTTTCTTCTAGCCCCTCCCTGCACTTTCTTTTTCTTTCTCTAAAATCAGTCAGTTTGTTAAGAACAAAGCTAAAGACTATAATTCTAACTCATTAAATCACAATATGCTATCAATCAAGTATAAAACTGGCCTTTTCTCATGCCAAATATTTCCTTTGGCAGAAGAGAGATTTAGGATTCTTTTTTTTTTTTAATAAAATTAGTGCAGACTAGGGGCGCCTGGGTGGCGCAGTCGGTTAAGCGTCCGACTTCAGCCAGGTCACGATCTCGCGGTCCGTGAGTTCGAGCCCCGCGTCAGGCTCTGGGCTGATGGCTCAGAGCCTGGAGCCTGTTTCCGATTCTGTGTCTCCCTCTCTCTCTGCCCCTCCCCCGTTCATGCTCTGTCTCTCTCTGTCCCAAAAATAAATAAACGTTGAAAAAAAAATTTTTTTTTAATTAGTGCAGACTAATTCACTCCAAAATAAAATAGTGGTCTGGTGCTGGTTAAACCTCTAGGCATCAGATCAGATATTCCCTATCTGAATTGTTATTGTTATAAAATCTAATTCTTGCTGATAAAAGATTATCTTGCTTCAGAATATAGATGTATTTGATATGTAGAAGTAATTATTGGCACCAAAAATGTTGGCAGCATTTCCTCTCACCAGCTGGCGGAGAAAAAGAACAACAACTCTTAAATAGACGACTTACGGGTAAAGTAAAACTGGAATTCTGCTAATTTTTTAAAACAAAAAATGAGGATATCTTTTTCTGATTATGAAATATATCTTTATTGTGGAGATCAGTATAAAATGTGACAAATAAAGTAAAAAAAATTCTAACACTCTACCACTTAGAAATAATTACTGTTAATTTTTTTGTATTTCCCTCCATGTATTTTTTTTTTAAGTTTACTTATTTATTTTGAGGGCAGGGAGGGGCAGAGAGAGAGGTAGAGAGAGAATCCCAAGTAGGCTCTGTGTCAACAGCACAGAGTCCAACATGGGGCTCAATCTCACAAACCATGAGATCATGACCTGAGTTGAGATCAAGAGTCAGATAACCAAACTGAGCCACCCAGGCACCCTTCCCTCTATGTATTTTTAACTGTCTTTTTTTTTTTTTCAAGTAATCTCTACACCCAGCATGGGATTCAAATTTACAACCCTGACCAAAAGTTCCATGCTCTACCAACTGAACAAGCCAGGCACCCCCCTCCATGTGTTTTTAATGGATATACATAAATAATTAAAGTTTATTTTATGTGTATGCATGTTTATATACATTTATATATGCTTATATATAAATATATATATATAAATGTGATCATTCTCTATAAACTTTTTGAGTTTGCAATTTTTTTTAACTTTTTTTTAATGCTTATTTTTTTTTTAAATTTTTTTTATTTATTTTTTTATTTATTTTTGGGACAGAGAGAGACAGAGCATGAACGGGGGAGGGGCAGAGAGAGAGGGAGACACAGAATCGGAAACAGGCTCCAGGCTCCGAGCCATCAGCCCAGAGCCCGACGCGGGGCTCGAACTCACGGACCGCGAGATCGTGACCTGGCTGAAGTCGGACGCTTAACCGACTGCGCCACCCAGGCGCCCCTTTAATGCTTATTTTTGAGAGAGAGAGGGAGATGGAGACAGAGCCTCAACAGCAGAGGGGCAGACAGAGAGGGAGACACAGAATCTGAAGCAGGCTCCAGGTTCTGAGCTATCCAGCACAGAGAATGATGTGAGGCTCGAACTCACGAACCGTGAGATCATGACCTGAGCCGAAGTGATATGCTTAACCGACTAAACCTCTCAGGTACCCCTAGTTTGCAATTTTTTTAAATTTTCTTTTGGAGAGAGACAGAGAAAAAGTGTGCGAGCAAGGGAGAGGGGCAGAGGGAGAAAGAGACAGAATCCCAAGCAGGCTCCACATTCAGTGCAGACCCTGACGTGGGGCTCGACTCCACAACACTGGGATCATAACCTGAGCCAAAATCAAGAGTCTGAACACCCAACCAAATGAGCCACCCAAGTACCCCGAGTCTGCAATGTTTTAATAATGATAACTTGGGGCGCCTGGGTGGCGCAATCGGTTAAGCGTCCGACTTCAGCCAGGTCGCGATCTCGCGGTCCGTGAGTTCGAGCCCCGCGTCGGGCTCTGGGCTGATGGCTCAGAGCCTGGAGCCTGTTTCCGATTCTGTGTCTCCCTCTCTCTCTGCCCCTCCCCCGTTCATGCTCTGTCTCTCTCTGTCCCAAAAAAAATAAACGTTGAAAAAAAAAATAATGATAACTTATTTGTACTCAATCTTTGTTTTGTGCTGTTTACTTATGGAAGATGGAGATTGAGTGGATGAGTGGTGATGGACAGAGGAACTTATTTTTACTCTCTATATGTGGTACCATTTCAGCTAGGCACACCAAAACTGTGTGCATATATTACATGGGCAATGAAAAACAGACAAAAACTATTTAAAATCAGAATATAGACTCATCTTTGACTTTTAACAACACACACTTAAACCATCTGATTAGTAGCTTTTCGAGCTGTACAGCGTCCAAACATATCTGCCAAAAGTTAAAGTCGAAGACTAAACTTGGCAATATTGCTTGCAGTGAAGTGCAGCTGGTTTATCTTATCTGACCTCTGAACATTTAAGGAAAATAAATTTACCCGCAGGCTTCTCAATGGCCATTAGCTGACATATTCTCCTAAATAGAACTTTCTGCTTTTGGAATCAACTCTCTTCATCTTCAGACATCTTCCTTCAGAGAAAGTTTGCCCCTTGCCCCTCTTATCTTCATGAAACAAATTCCATGGTTCTTCTTAAGCAGGGCCATTCATAGGGAAGGCAACCCCATGATTTGTTGTCTGGGGATGCCTGGATGGCTCAGTCAGTAGAGCGTGTGACTCTTGATATCAGGGTTGTGAGTTCAAGCCCCATGTTCGGTGTAGAGATTACTAGAAAAAATAAATAAACTTTAAAATAAAAAAAGAAAAGAAGGCATATAGTTTTATGTCTAGATCCACAAATTACTAGGCCTTGGAGAAGAGAAGGGGCATTTCCAACAGAGGTAACAATAAAAAGACATGGTCAAATTGTCAATCATTCAGTATGAGTGGTACTCAGAGTACATATAGGACCATATCATAAAAGAAAAATCTGATACTGAAATCTGTATATAAAGAAAAATGTGCTGAGACTATTCAATAAGAATCACCTTTGGGGCCCCTGGCTGGCCCACTCAGAAGAGCATGCAACTCTTAATCACAGAGTCATGAGTTCAAGCCCCACATTGGGCATAAAGCCTACTTAAAAACAAAATAGAACAAAACAAAAAGAATCAACAATGAGTGGACTAGAATAACAGCACTGCCAGTAAAGGGAAAGAAAGCAAGCAAAACAAATATTTAGTGATGATAAAATGGGTTGAGAGTATTAGAAAAGAGACTTCCAAATATATATGCCTGAGAGAATTCTGGTAAGTGCAGAAATATGGAGGAACATTGGGAAAGCCAGTTTATACTTCAGATAAAGAAAATGTAGGGGCGCCTGGGTGGCGCAGTCGGTTAAGCGTCCGACTTCAGCCAGGTCACGATCTCGCGGTCCGTGAGTTCGAGCCCCGCGTCGGGCTCTGGGCTGATGGCTCAGAGCCTGGAGCCTGTTTCCGATTCTGTGTCTTCCTCTCTCTCTCTCTGCCCCTCCCCTGTTCATGATCTGTCTCTCTCTGTCCCAAAAATAAACGTTGAAAAAAAAATTAAAAAAAAAAAAAAAAGAAAGAAAATGTATTAGTAAAAAAAAAAAAGTCTATTAGGTTACTTGGGATGCCATAACATAGTACCACAGACTCAGGCTGGGGGCATAAACAACAGAAATCTATATCCTCACAGTTCTGCAGGCAAATAGTCCAAAATCAAGGTGTTGCCTGCGTTGGTTTCTTCTGAGGCCTCACCTTGGCTTGTGGATGACCACCTTCTCCCTATGTCTTCATACAGTCTTCCCTCTGTCCCTGTCCACATCCCAATCTTCTCTTCTTATAAGGACAACGAGCAAAGGAGATTATGGCCCACCCATTGACCTCATTTTACCTTAATCACTTCTTTAAAGACCGTATTTCCAAATACAGTCTCATTCTGAGTCACTGGGAGTTAGGACTTCAATATTTGAATTTTGGAGGGACACATTTCAGCTCATCACAGGAAGAGACTGGCTGGGTGCGGAGGGGAGTGGGCATTTTAATTTTAGCCTTTTGTAATTTGCAATGAAATTAGATTATTGGAGTAGAACTATGTAGGAAACAGTTGGAGATAAGCACCAAAATGTGCATACTAAAAGCAGACAAAACTGAAAGACTCTATGACTTCTCTGAGGGAAAGAGTATAGAAATAATGTTTAAATGAAAAAAAAATGTATTTACCATGTAATAGCAAGATAGCATGGTGAGCACTGTGCAGTCTGCAAAACTGAAGAAGATACTGTCTTACTCTCAAAAATGTGCAGAAAACGAGAAACACACAGATCACATGCACACACACACACGCACACACACACGAATGGCATAACCTGAAGATGGTCCTAAGATAGGACAAATAAGTATCAAGTGTGATTTTTTTAATGTTTATTTTTGAGGAGGAAGGGGGAGAGAGAGAGGGAGACAGAGGATCCAAACAAGGCTCTGCACTGATAGCAGAGAGCCCAACACGGGGCTCAAACTCACCCACTACGAGATCATAACCTTAGCTGAAGTCTGACGCATAACTGACTGAGCCACCCAGGCACCCCTCAAGAGTGCTTTTTAAAGGAAGAAAGCACTTCCGATAATGAAAAGGAACAAGCAGAGGGTCTAGGAATGAGGCTTGGGGTAGTTTCTCCTATCATTAGTGGTGGTTTTTGCCAGTACTTGATGTTTCCCTCAGATGATCTATGAGGACCAAGGGACTTAACTGAGTACTTTAGAACCGAGCACAAACCATTCAGTATTGGCTTTGAGCAATGCCAGTAAATGTTGGATCAGACTCGGGGTTTAAACTGGTCTAGATCACGCAGCAACTCAGCTTTAATAGTCTTTTAGAACATAAGGAGAAGCGCCTGCCAACCACTTGTAACTATCTTAGGGAGTGAGGACTCCTCTGGAAGTAGTGCCCAAAGCTGCTGCCATAGGTAAGTTAAGCCGTAAGGTCCTGAGAGTCCCATCTGCCCAGGAGCACATCCTGACTCAAGATTCTCTGCTTTCTTTGACCCAGAATTCCCACTTCTCCAGGTCAATGCACTGTAACTCAGTAGCCCCCTGCTTCAGGCTGGGAATGTCCACTGACTCAGAACACTACAGGTCAGTTTTCCAGGTTAGTTAGTGGAAATAGGATAGAAGCAAGTATATTCTGACAGAGATGAGACAGAGAAAGTAAATTGTTAACATGAGGGAAAGCTAGGTCGCAGACACCCAGGAACTATTTCTTGCACTGTCTTTGGAACTCTTCTGTAAATCTAAAATAATTGCAAATTTTAATATTTGTTAACAAAAAGAATATAGAGTAGGGAAATGTCTAGAAGATGATGTTAGTGGAAAAAAGCAAAATATAGTCTTATACATAAAATGGTCACAAACATGTAAAAAGTTATATACCAGATATACCAATATATTGGCCAGGGTTATCTGTGTGGTGGAGTTAAAGGTTGATTTTACGTTTTCACTTTATGCCCTTCTATAACCTCCAAATTTTCTTCAGTGAGAATTTTTCTTTTTTTTCTTTTTTTTCTCTTTTTAACGTTTATTCATTTTTGAGACAGAGAGAGACAGAGCATGAATGCGGGAAGGTCAGAGAGAGAGGGAGACACAGAATCTGAAACAGGCTCCAGGCTCTGAGCTGTCAGCACAGAGCCCGACACGGGGCTTGAACTCACGGACCGCGAGATCATGACCTGAGCCGAAGTCGGACGCCCAACCGACTGAGCCACCCAGGCGCCCCAGAGAATTTTTCAATTTCATAAGAAAAAATACAAAGATTGAAGAAACAATATAAAGAAATGTTTATATCTTTTTGAGAGAGAGAGAAAAACACAAGTGGGGGAGGGGCAGAAAGAGAGGTGGAGAGAGGATCTGAAGTGGGCTCCACGCCAACAGCAGAGAGCCCAATGTGGGGCTTGAACTCACAAACTGTGAGATCATGATCTGAGCCAAAATGGAACGCTTAACCGACTGAGCTGCCCATGTGCCCCCCAACCCCCTTTCAAATACTCACCGTCTTACTTAAGATTCCTCAATGTCTCTGTGGAGTGTTGAGGGGGCTGTCTAGACTTCTCAGCATGGTAGGCGAGGGGCATAATATCTGGGCTCTGCCCTTCTCTGCAGCCTCACCTCTTGCCCTCCTCCCTTCTAATCATTCTGAACCACTTACAGGCCTCCAGCCTACCTGGTCCATCTAGGCTGTTCTCAATGTGGACGGCCCTTTCCCCAAATCTTCCCCTGTTTAAGGGCTACTCTCTCAGAATTCAGCTCAGGACATGCTTGCCTCCACTCAATCCATACTGCCATAGTATCATATTTTGCCTACTTTTAGCGTGTACCATACATTAATCGCTCTCAGTCACTTGTCTGTGAGAACTCTCTTATTTTCCACTTCGGAGCCTCGCACAGTGCTGGCACAGAGTAGGGCCTCAAACATGTTTTGAATGACACTAATCCCATTCACTACTTTATGTTCCCTCTAGCCCACCCCAACCTACCTTCCCCTAAACCTCTATATGCAAAGAGGAACTTGTCTCAATCTAGTCATACAGCTCTCCACAAAGAGGGTGGCTGTACCAGCCTGGCATGGACTGACCCAGCAGCCCTGAATTCCTGAATTCTCCCCAGGGCACTGCAGTTACTGACCCAAAAGAGTTCAAAATGCTGACAGCAACTTCTTAAGCTATTTCCCTACAGTTTAAAAGCAATCTACCCCGTGCGGGAATTGAAAAGGGGTGAACCAGGGATTTCCTTCTCCTCCCAGACCTAGGGGATGCAGCTTCCAGAAGTTTAAAAAGAGAGAGAGACCAGTAAAGTAAGCAGTAAAATTTTCCAGCTTTAATGTGTGGCTTCCCCCATCTAAAATCTTTACAAGCTCAAGTGCCTCTTAAGACAGGACTTGGAAACATGATTTTAAATCATCTTGGAAGCCAAACCTCTAGTAACATGCCCTCAGTGAGTTGGGCTTAGGTTTCACAAACCATCATTTCACCCCTCTGGGTAGAACAAACACTCTAAGCAGTCACAACCTACTGTCTTTAATGGATGCTTCAGGCCATGCTCCTGGTGCCCAGCACAGTGCCTGGCAAGTAGTAAGCACAAAACACCATTACTGGGTGAATACAGAGTCTTTGGTTTTTTGTTTTTTGTGTCTTATTTGCTTCATTGTGTCAATATAATGATCACTCGAGAAGGAGGAAAATATTCCATAGAGTTCCAGAGCAATGTTGATGGAAGAGGTCTCCTCATCTGTATCTTGGTGCCCCCTCCCCACCTGCGGGACACCATTTCCCACCTCCTTCCAGCTGAAGCTGCTCCCTCATCTGCAGCTCTTTTCCCTACAATCCTCTTCACAACTCGGAAAAGCATGAAGAAGAAAACAATAACAAAGACAGCTTACATCCATATGTAGAATTCTATTATGTCTCTCAGGATGTCAGATATTTATATGTTTTTGTCAACAAGACATTTGGGGGATGTAGTTCTTGCCAAAACATTATACAGTTACAAATTAAATGATAAAGAATTTATTTGTAAAATATCTTTTCATACAATAGCTTGCTATGCAAAATAACAAAAGTGTATTGAGGCAATGAAATGAATTTCTAACAATGACATACCGGTGCTGAGAGAGCAGACAAAAGGGTAAGGGGACAGGTTTTGGAGAACAGACTCTTCCCAGTGCCCTAGAGCATAGAGCTGAACCTTAGGTACCCGCTGCCCAGGCAGAATCTTTCACTCATGCTAGTGACCTGAACCGGGCTTTGAATTCCCGTCACGGTCCTCCAAGATCACCAAATCTATTTCCAAGCAGAAGCAAACTCCCAACACTCCCCACCACTTTGTTGCCAAGGTAGCTTGGGTATTCCTCCCACACACGGAGCTGCAAATGTCTCAGTGGATATAGAGCTCTCCCCAGGAGATCATGAGCTCCTTGAAGGCAAGGATTCATTCCATATCCCCAGCATCCCACAGAGTCTGCCATCTGTGAAGCGTTCAGTACATATTTGTAGAATGAATAAACCCCTCTCTTTCCCTGGGTGCCTTGCTGGGACGTTCACACACAAACAGGTTGGACACAGAAAGAATCTGCCTTCCAGACACCTCGGGTCCATGAAGGCAGATTTTTTTCGCGGTTTTGTCCACTGCTGTGCCCTGGAACAGTGCAGAGTACATACAGTTAACAAATATATGTTCAATAAATGAATTAATGGATCTGCTTCATTGGAAAGGGTGCCTTTCTGTCCTTTCTATATCATCTGATTTTCCTAGCAGTCACACACACTGACCTCAGATTCATCCTCTCAGTGTTCCCTCTTTTTGCACTAAGTCTCTGTGGTGGTGACCTCTTTTTTCTTTTTTAAGTTTTACTTAAAACTTAAGTTTTAAGTTTTTTTAAGTTCTACACCCAACATAGGGCTCGAACTCACAACCTAGAGCTCAAGAGTCACATGCTCTTCTGACTGAGCCAGCCAGGTGTCCCTGTGGTGATAACCTCTTGACTAAAATCACATACCTCCTGGAACTCACTGGACTGCAAGTTCCCATTCCTGATCCCTTGAGTTGTCTTCTCCTTCTTCCTCTTCCTCTCCTGTCTCCTTTCTTTTGGTTCCCCTCTTCCTCCTCATCCTCCTCTTCACCTCCCGTTCTTCTCTTAATTATTTGAGACAAGCAAAAAAGTATAATGTCATCATGATTGTGCCTCTACCGCCATTCAGCTCACAAAAAGATATTACAGTTAAAATTGAAGTCCCTATATATGTGTCCCCACCCATGCTCTTCCCTTCTTAAAAGTAACTACTATGCTTTGCTTTACTACATATGTCTATATTATCTATATATACAGTGTGGTTTGACAGTTTTTAACTTTTTATTCATTATACCATATTCAGGTACACCACTGCTACTTGCTTGTTTTCACTTGGAAACATGGAGCCCTAGTTCCTTTTTTATCACTGCTGTGTTATATAGTATTCCATGGTATAAATATATCACCGTTGGCTAATGCATTTTATGACTAATGTGAGGTTTTAAATTTTTGCTATTATGACAACTGTTGCTTTGGACATTTTTGTTACCTTTTAGGCAAGAGTGAAGGGGGGGGGGGTTCATTTGGCCTTTGGAGATAAAGTCCAATTTGCTTTTTCATGAGGACTCCAGCAGAGGTAGCCACCTCAGACCCAGGAACTGAGTAGCTTAGGAGTAGGAGCTGTGTTGGGTTGGCAGTGAATTAAAATTACCATCTGTCCAAAATCTGACTTTGTAATAGCACCAAGATGTCCTCTCATAAGATATTCCTCTAGCTATCAGCAGCCCAAGAGTAGACTGCAGAAAACAATATCTGGATTTATCCAGAACAAGGTATGGGGGTGGGGGTGGGGGTGGGGGGACTATTTTTTTTTTAAGTAGGCTTCACACCCAGCATAGAGCCCAATGCAGGACTTGAACTCATGACCCTGAGACCAAGACCTGAGTTGAGATCAAGAGTTGGACACCTAACTGACTGAGCCACCCAGGTGGCCTGGGTGGGGCACCTGGGTGGCTCCATTGGCAGAGCACGGGACTCCTGATCTCAGGGTCATGAGTTCCAGTCCCACATTAGGGGCAGAGATGAAAGAAAAAGAAAGAAAGAAAGAAAGAAAGAAAGAAAGAAAGAAAGAAAGAAAGAAAGAAAGAAAGAAAGAAA
>NW_024412394.1:23043445-23044160 GCF_014898765.1 Herpailurus yagouaroundi | reverse complement strand
AAAGAAAGAAAGAAAGAAAGAAAGAAAGAAAGAAAGAAAGAAAGAAAAAGAAAGAAAGAAAGAGGGAGGAAGGGAGGGAGGGAGGAAGGGAGGAAGGAAGGAAGGAAGAGAGAGAGAGAAAGAGAGAAAGAATTGTGCCTTAGGTAGTCTGAAACCATCCAATTGTAACAGCATCTACTTTTAACTCTAGCCTTGCTTCCAGGCACCTGAGTGGCTCAACTGGCTCAGGTCATGATCTCTCACAGTTTGTGAGTTTAAACTCCACATAGTGCTCTGGGCTGACAGCTCAGAGCCTGGAGCCCTCTCTCTCTGCCCCTCTCCTGATTGTGCTCTTTCTCTCTGTCAAAAATAAATAAACATTAAAAAAATTAACTCTAGCCTTGCTTCCTTACCTCAGCAATTGGCATTTCATTCTGCTTGCCTTCCCCTCCACACCCCCCCCCCGCCTTCCCCCCAAATCATTGCTTTTCAGAGTTATCAATCCACATCTTTCCATTTTGGAGATGGCATTGAAAAACTGTATAAATGTGGAAAAACAGGTTCTTAACAGTGTTGGTAGGCAAAATACATGGTAACATAAATTGAAATCTTCATAAATTCCCAGAACCTACTGTATTACAATCATTCTCAGCTCAATAGAAAAAAAATACTGGGGGCGCCTGGGTGGCGCAGTCGGTTAAGCGTCCGGCTTCAGCCAGGTCACGATCTCGCGGTC
>NW_024412394.1:23005688-23043045 GCF_014898765.1 Herpailurus yagouaroundi | reverse complement strand
CTAGTGGGCATTCTGGCTACATTCCTGATACGAAAGAAACCAATAGTTCTTTGAGACCAAGGAGTTAATGTGAGCCAACAGGGGCCTCTCGACTGAAGTGACAATTTACATAATTCATAGAATCTTTCTCTGCCCCCAACACGTTAACAGTGTTCATAGGCTTATTCTAAATCTCACTGAAATTGCAAAACCAGAAACAAGAGCTGTTATTCTCTTAAAGCCCAGACAACACTGCATAGACAAAGCCGATTTTGCTCCTGCTTCCATATGCTCCTCATATAGCTCAACAGCCCCTTCATTTTGCATGAAGTCTTAGATCGTTCCTGTGATACAGTTCAACATAATCTGCCCTTCTGCATTTTCAATATCTGGGCTTCATTTTCGTTTCCATGTCTAGCCTTTAATTTACAACCTTCTCACGCTTGATCATTTTAATCGCCTCTGGTTGCCTAAGCTATTCTTGATTCAAACAGCACATTCCAGTCTAATTAAAGAGAATAGCTAATAATCAGTGCTTTAAACAATTAACAAGCCATTTTTATTAGTATCAAGTCAAAGGTAATTCAAAAACAGTTAATGTCCATTAAGATAAACAAGAACTTAAATTCTGAATTTAAGAAATAAACAATTCTTAAATTATAGGAAGAATTGATGGCTTAGCATGTGTTAAAAGTTCAGAAATAACAGAAGTAAAAGCAGTGAATCGCCAAAGTAGTAATTAGTAAAAAATTTATAGTGCGTGCACTAAAAAGGCAGCTGGCAAATCAGGAGCACTCAAACCAAACACGGAATGAGGCTCAGGGGTATTGTTATAAAGCGGCTTATACAGTGAGAAAGCAGGGACTTTATATTTTACAGTGATTGGTGATAATATGAGAATTTTCTTAAATGACAGGGAATTGGTCACTGAATACCTCATATCAACTTGGGGAAACAGTTTAAGTTTTGCTTGTGATTTCCAGAGGTGTAAGTGAGAAATGACTCAGGTCAAGTTAGTCTTTCAAAATAAGCTAAATTAAGCTTTGTCTACAGGACTACACTGGTTTTGTCTCCTCAGATAATTTTCAAAACTGGTCTCCACTTGTTTTTTATTTTAACACTATAACTGTTACTAACATTATGACCACTTACGGATTCATGAATGGCAGAAACCTTGAAAGTCATCTGGTTTTATACCATGGTATAGGAATTCCTCCCACAGTTTGCAAGTAGTCAACCAGTCTCTGCTTGAACACTTCTGGGGAGAGAGAACAAGTTCAGTGTGAAGTGGAGAAAAGGGAATGGGATCCAACACCAAACGCATCAAAGTCCTAATCTTTGCACTTGCAGTTACTTTGTGGTGAATAACAAAACCTCTGAAACTTCCCTTTTCCCATCAGTAAAATAGTTTGGTTGGGGCTGTGGGAAAAACTAAAGATCCCAATACACATGATTCTTACAAGGATCAAATGAGATAACCTCCCTTTCAGTTTTCAGGTACGCAAAGACCATAAGCCTCCAACTTCTGACCTCACATCTTCTAACCCCACTACTTAACTAAATTTTCCTTTCTCCAGTCTTGGTCTCTGTATATCTACCAACCAAGCTTTGTAGCAATGCTTCCCAAACTTCCATGTGGTAATACTCATAGAAACTGACAAGATATGTACAGTGTTGAGCTAAATGGCTGAGGTTGGTTAAAGCCAACAGGTTTTGAGGTCTCTCAGAGGGATCAGTGGGATTGAGCCCCCCTTGACCACTACAGCAACCTGCTTATCAAGTTTCCCATAATAACATTCCTTTCTTGTCAATATTACTTTCCCACTCCCTAATCATGCTTGCTAGGGTCACATCCCAAATAAACTACTTGCACCCAAACTCTTAGCACATTGTAGTAGATAATGAACACCAAAAAAACCCTGGTAAAATGGTAATAACCGTAATATCCAGGCAAAGTAAAGCTTTGTGTATCAAGTTCTCCTTCAAAGCATACATCAACCAATAAGGTAAAACCATGTCTTAATTAATAAAGGCAGTTGCTTAAATTCTTTTTCTTTTCTTTTTAAGTAGGCTCCACACCCAACGTGGGGCTTGAACTCATGACCCTGAGATCAAGAGTTGCGCACTCTACTGACTGAGACAGCCAGGCATCCCGGTTACTTGAATTCTATATTCACTTTGTGTGTGAAAGCACCGTATTCATTCTAACAGCATTTTCAGATTTATATCAAGACACCCTCTTTCACAGCTAAGAAACCAGACTGCAAAAAGTTTAATGACTTCCAAGATCATATCTTTATCAGTAAAAGTAAAAAATAGTTTAGATTTTTTGAGCTTTGACTATGTATGAGGCCCTGTGTTAAATACTTTGCCCCCTTTCACTAATCACTGCAACAGCTTTATATTATTTTAGAGGTTTTAATTATATATACTCCACAAATGCAGAAATTGAGGCTTAAAGAGATGGGTTCCAAGGGGTGCCTGGATGGCTCAGTCTGACTTCTGAGTCTGACTGAGAGTCTGACTTCGACTCAGGTCATGATCTTATGGCTCATGAGTTCAAGCCCCACATGGGGGCCTATGCTGACAGTTCAGAGCCTTCAGCCTGCTTTGGATTCTGTGTTTCTATCTCTCTCCACCCCTATGCTGCTCACTCTCTGTCTCTGTCTCTGTCTCTCTCTCAAAAATAAAAATAAACATTAAAAAAAATTAAAGAGATTGGCTCCAAACTGGCACCAATCAAAAATTAAAGAGAAGTGGGGCACCTGGGTGGCTCAGTCAGTTAAGTGTTGGACTCTTGGTTTTGGCTCAGGTCATGACCTCATAGTTCATAGGTTCGAGCCCCACATCAGGGAAATTCTCTCTCTCTGCCTCTCCCCCATGCACATGCACATGCATTCTCTCTTTCTCTCCCTTTCTCTCAAAATAAATACATAAAATTTTGAAAAGAAAAAACTAAAGACAAAGTTTTGAACTAGCAATGAAGAGGAGCTGTGGCAGAATAAACTGTTTTTATCCTACAAAATATTATTTTAGTAAAGGGTACATATACACCCAAACTGAAATGGAAGATCAGGGCAAATAACCAAATAACTCAACAGCAACAAATCATCCCTTTCCTTGGCAATTCATGAGGAATTTTTTTTTTAAGATTTTATTTTTAAGTAATCTCTACACCCAATGTGGGACTCAAAATTACAACCCCGAGATCAAGAGTTGCACGCTCCACCGACTGAGGCAGCCAGGTGCCCCATGAGGAACATTTTTTGGGTGAACTATCCATAAAGTTGAATCAAATCTCTGCTATTTATTGTATGCTTAAATAACTCTGGACTTCATCTTAAACAAATGGTCACTTTGCTCAGTCCCATCAGAAACTATGACTGCAAAAATTGTCAAGGTGATTGTTAGATTAGGTAGAACTAAAAATTCTGATATTTTTAGGGTCAACATTATTGGTGTTTTACTGAAATGAGTCCCTCATTATTGACTCTGTAGGCCTTCTGGGTTTGTTTTCTAGAGACAAAGATGGAATTTGCACCAAAAATCTAAATACGTAGGAATAGTCCTGAGCATATGGCCAAGTTTTTGTGTTGAGATGCTTGTCTGCCCACATGAAATTGCTACTGTCTTCCATGAAAACTTTGGTTCCTTGGTTTATTTATGTTGAATCATATTACAGCTATTTGATATTTAAAGCAAAATGGAAATTTTGATGCATTCCACTCAAAACCATGCAAACTGCAGATTTTGTTTTTGGGTGTCTCATCTGGTTAAGCTCTTTATAAGAGTCCTAAGCCTGAAAATTAGTTAGGTTTCTGACTGTTCCTTTTTTTATTCTCCTTTTATTATCATTTAAAAATCAAAATACGTGACTTCATTCTACTTTTGTAAGAGTGGGCAAGAAGCCCTTTCCTGTTCATGATGAGCTGACCATATTCTGACAGGACATTAAGGAAGAGTTGGACGACATCCTGGCAGGAGAAAATCAATTGGAAAAAAAAAAAAGTGTACTTGTATTCGGAAAATGAGTCAGTGTCTAGGAACCAATTACATTCAACACACAAAATTTGCTCCAAATGAACAAATTGAAAATGCTTCAAGAGAAGCTGCATAATGAATATATATCTGAAGTGGTCAGGCACAAAATGCTTCATAAAGAATCCTGTTTAATTACAATGGTATCAATTTCTGGAGCATCTCCAGAATAAATTAATAGATTTTCAAAAACTGAAATACATAAATCACTAAATGTATTCAAAACGTTCTCTGGAATTGTCGAAGTCTGCGTGCCTAAATGTGTTCTAGTAAGTGCCTGAGTGTCTACCCTAAACTAAAATCCTACAAAAAATTTTTCTGGAGAAGCAAAATTATAATGGCACAGGCCAACACACCAAACAAGCAACAGATACATCACAAGGCATTATGTTAACGAACTTGGGAAATATCATCAAAAAAAATCAAGATTTTTGCTCCTTTGTAGCCTGATAATTAACATCATAGTATCCCTTCCCTCCCCAAAGTAAAAGATGATGAAAGAATAGAAGAGGTTAACACACAGAAGCTGATGACCTTGAAAATGCTGCTAAGTGGCCTAAACACTTATTTGCCCAGATGGCTTAGTAAAGAGGCCAACTCAGGTCTTCACCAGAGATTAAGTTGCTTCCCATGGTCACCCAGGTCAAAGACAGAGCCAAGACTATTAAGATTGCAGGTGATGTTATTCACAATGGCATTTGAGAGCATTTACAACATTGTATAGCTTACAAATTGCTTTTGTAGACATTAATCAAGTTATCTTTACAACAATCCTATCAAGTAGGTGGGACATGCATTACTATTACTTTCCCAATGACAAAAGACATCAGAGTCCAAGTCTCCAGACTTGGATTTTTCTCTCCTCCACCTATTACTCAGTCTCTATCCTTAAAATCTACATCCTTAAAAGATTTTGAGTGTTTTAACCAGCCTAGATCACCCCTCACCGCATTAGTATCAGAAAGACTGCATCTGTTTACTGATTTATTCAATGATAAGAAGACAGGCTGGCTCTGTCATTACATCCTGTGAAATAATCGGTTGAGTATTTAAGAAGATGATGAGCACTCCAGAACCAATGAAAAAGAAAATCAATGTAACAAGTCAGGGGACAAAAATAAAGGCATATCACTCCCCTGTTGACAACCAGTTATGAGGTCAGAAAACTAGCAAATGAAACCCACGGCTTGGGCATCATCATAAATCTGCACTAAAGAGGGCTCTAGGCACCACACCACCCAACACTGCAGGAAACACTACAATATTTCCATAGCAACTGTAACTAAGGACATCATCAGGATGCTAAAAATGCAAAAGAAGAAAAAGAGGCATAAACTGGGGACAAACAAGATTGTTTCCCTAGCAGAGTGAAGCCCACTATTCACCCCCAGAAAACATAAATATTTCACCACCTGAAGCAGGCAGTAACTAGCCTTCAGCCAGCCAAAACCATCCTCCCAATTTATATTTTCCAAGAAAAGAAATCAGCCAAAGGGCCAAAAACACAAGGAACTCAGAAATACGTATACCAAGCAGGCAGCAGCATGCTTGAGTGTCATAGATTGGTCATGAGTCAGGAAAAGAGCCCAGTCATTTATTAAACTATCAAACCTGTTATGGCCAGGCAGGTACTATCAGGAACACAAAAGTGAACCAGAAATACATTCTGTCCAGTATGAGTGTTCAGGGTTGTAAGGGGAGATAAAAGATCAATTACTATAAAACAAACCAGAATATGATAGACATTAAAAAAAAAAAAAAAGAAATGAATGTTGCTATTAGAATTTAGATTATTGGAGGGTGTTATGGATTGAATTGTGTTCCCCAAAAAGATGTGTTGAAATCCTAGCCTCCAAGTACTTCAGAATGTAACCTTTTTTGAAAACAGGGTCTTTGCAAATATGATGAAGTTAAAGGAGGTCATAAGGGTGGGCCCTGATCCACTAGGCTGATGTCCTTTGAAGGGAGAAGAGCTTATAAAAACTGAGACAGACCAAGAAGGTGGCAATGAGGCGGCGGAAGCAGACTGCAGTGATGCAGACACAGGCTGCAAGGACAAAGGATTGCCGAGATCCACCAGAAGCTGCGAGAACCACTAGAAGCTGGGAGAACCACCAGAATCTGCAAAGGGCCTAGGAAGCATGCTTCCTTGGAGACTGCAAAATCGAGGCGGCTCTGCTGACGCCTGGATTTCAGAACCGTGAGAGAGAAGTTTCTGTTGTTATAAATCTTTCAGCTTTTGTTACTTTGCAACTGCAGCCCTAGGAAACTAATTCAGAGGGAAAGATTACTTCACACTAAACAGATTACAGCAAGTCTTCTTGTAAGCAATGATGTCTGAATGTAACCTTGAAGAAGTTGCAGTATACCAAGAGCGGGAAATGGGATTTCCTATTTATATGATAATAGCATCTACCGTTTACTGAGAATCCACTCTGTACCAGGTATTGTACTAGGAATCATTCATACGTAACTGGCGTGGTCTCTGGCTCATAAAGAAGTGCATACAGACCTCACCTCCCTAATTGACGCTTGCTGTTCCATTTCACAATGTCTGATATGTAAAGAAGTTTCCGTTTAGGGGTGCCTGGGTGGCTCAGTCATTAAACATCTGACTTCAGCTCAGGTCATGATCTCAGTTCATAAGTTTAAGTCCCATATGGGGAGAGCTCAAGCCCTGCTTTAAGTGAGCCCCACTTCTCTCTCTCTCTCTCTCTCTTTCTCTTCCTCTCTCCTTCTCTCTCTCTCCACCCCTCATGGGATTCTCTCTCTCTCTCTGCCCCTCACTCACTTTCGCCCTCTCTCAAAAAAAACAAAACAGAAAGAAAGAAAAGAAAGAAAGAAAGGAAGGAAGGAAGGAAGAAAGAAGTTTCGGTTTAATAAATGGAAAAGGAAGGAGGGCTTAGGGTTTGTGGACAGATGTGGAAGGGAGGGAAGGAAGCAGGGAGCAGATGGCAAAGCATCTATTCCCCTTCCAGCCTGGCCATGATCTCCTTCTAGAAGAGAGGGTGGAAACAAGGTCCAGAACCTCTGTGAGTTGTTTTTGTTTTCATGTGAAACTAGTGAGGAACTAGTCAAGGGAACTTCAAGAGGCTCTGCATGTTTGGGGCTAATCTGGCTCAGAGGCAGGGGAGGCCATTCTCCCCTCCTCTCCATATGGAGGCCTTCCAAGGGCTAGACTCTGAGAGCACGGAGAGTCAACAACTTTGGCATAGGCAGTGTTCTTATGATGGACAGTGGCCCTGGAAAGGCTTCAGCCTTGGCAAAGCCTCAGCAAGTGGCCTTGCAAGCAGATGCTGGACATGTGGGAGCTAGGATGGAAGAAAATTAACAGGGCAAAAATCCATGGCAACTGCAAAAGAAAGGTTAGCAAGGGAGTTTCTTTGAGAATTTATAGAAATAACTGGAGATACTTTGAAGGGAATTAACTTCCGTCAGCCAAATAGGATGGGGATTCACACCATAAAAATTGGGATATAGGGCGCATGAGTGGCTCAGTCGATTGACCATCTGACTCTTGATTTCAGCTCAGGTCATGATCCCAGGGCCATGGGATCAAGTCCCACATTGGGCTCTGAGCTTGGATCCTGCTTAGAAGTCTGACCCTCTCCCCTCCTTGTGTGCTCTCTCTCTAAAAAAGAAAATAAATCTTTAAAAAAATTGGAATATAAAAAGAATGTGAGACAATGGAGTACTACAGGGCAATGAGAAAGAATGAAATATGGCCCTTTGTAGCAACGTGGATGGAACTGGAGAGTATGATGCTAAGTGAAATAAGCCATACAGAGAAAGACAGATACCATATGGTTTCACTCTTATGTGGATCCTGAGAAACTTTACAGAAACCCATGGGGGAGGGGAAGGAAAAAAAAAAAAAAGAGGTTAGAGTGGGAGAGAGCCAAAGCATGAGAGACTCTTAAAAACTGAGAACAAACTGAGGGTTGATGGGAGGTGGGAGGGAGGGGAGGGTGGGTGATGGGTATTGAGGAGGGCACCTTTTGGGATGAGCACTGGGTGTTGTATGGAAACCATTTTGACAATAAATTTCATATATTGAAAAAAAAAAAGAATGTGAGAACTTGTTCTGTGACAGCAGGCTGATGAGGCCTGGAATATACCAATCAGGCACAGATTTTATTTAATCTAGCCAATCCCCATCATTATTCCCACTCTACAGGCAAAAAAAACTGACTGAGGCTCAGTTAAGTAACTTTCCCAGCCAGTAACACAGTTTAATTCTGGATCAAAAATAAAACCATGTCTGTCAATGGCCAATGCGTTTCCCACTATACACACTGTGGATCTAGGCAGAGGAAAGAAGAACACTTGCAAAGAGTTGGGAAAAGAATACAGGGGTACTTGGGGGGCTCAGTCAGTTACGTGTCCAACTCTGGATTTTGGCTCAGGTCATGGTCTCACAGTTCATGAGTTCAAGTCCCGCATCAGGCACTGCACTGACAGCATGGAGCCTGCTTGGGACTCTCTCTCTTCCCCTCTGTCTCTCCCTCCCTGACTCATGCTCTCCCTGTCTCTCCCAAAAATAAATAAATAAAACTTAAAAAAATAATAATACAGTAGGTCAGGGTATCAGCCAGAATTCTGGCAGGAAACAGAATGCAACCTGAGTTGTTTAAATGAAGAGATTTGTTTATTTATTTACATACTTACTTACAGGCTCCACACCCAGCACAGAGCTCACAACCCTGAGATCAAGACCTGAGCTGAGAATGAGAGTCAGACACTTAACCAACTGAGCCACCCAGACACCCCTGAAGAGACTCTAATAAAAGATATAGTTGACATCGCTATGGGCAGGGTTAAGAGAATCAACAACAGGGAATGTTAAGATACCCAGAAACCAGAAATAGAGGATTCACTCCTAGTGAATCCTAGTGAGACTGGAAACCATGCAGAAGAGGCTGCCAGACGGATTGGTAACCAGGGAGGGACACCTACAGGGAGGTGGGGGGCTGGAGAATAATCTGACCTTTCCTCTTACTCCCAACCTTCTGACTGCACCACCTACTGATGGTGCCAAACTGGAAACTGGCTGCCAAGGAAGCCTGGATGAGGCCAGTGTCCGGGATCAGAGACTCACAAGTGGAAGAGAAGGAAGACATTTCCATGGAAAGAAGATGAATTGAGGCTATGTGCTAATCCTGGCCTGTTTTGCTCTTGGATGCATTCCCTGCCCTACTCTGTCCTATTCTGTATCATGAGAATTTCCATCCCCACCTTCCTTGGCCCTCTGGTTTCTGCATCAATTCAGCCAGTGGGAGGCTCTGAAGGAAGACTAGGGGGAGGAAACGGAGAATCCAGGCTATTTCTCCCCCTCTCCTTCTGCTTCAGGCACTGTCTGTGGCAGTGGCTGTCTTTTCTGTGAACCCAGCTCTTGTGGCAAGGCCTGCCGAGGTGCCCGCTTCCGCTTGGTAACCCTGGATCCTATTGCCCCTTAAGCTTAGGCAGTGATAGTAGCTTCTTGCTCTTAACCTCAGGGATGCTGTACGATCCCACTTTAGGCTTCTCAGCTCTGTCAGTGCCAGTGGGACTAATTCTTTGTACTAAGTTCTCTGTTTTAAAATATCAAGAATATTTCCTAGACCCTAGCTGATATAGGAAACTCACACCAGAAAGCTTCAACCTGTGGCACCTGGGTGGCTCAGTTGGTTGAGTGCCTGACTCTTGATTTCAGGTCAGGTCATGATCTCATGGTTTGTGAGATCAAGCCTCATGTCAGGCTCTGTGCTGACTGCACGGGGCCTGCTGGTCATTCTCTCTCTCCCTCTCTTTCTGCCCCTCCCCCTGCAAAATAAATAAATAAAACAAAAACAAACAAACAAACCCCCAACCTTCCTACAGAAAATAGGAGGAAAATGAATATAAACATGACTTGTATATCCTAAGTATTGAATAAATTTTTGTTTATCTATCACTGTTGTGAGCCTGTTTCTCCGTCTTACTGGGGCCTCCTGTCCCTTAGCCACCAGTGTTCAGATATGCTCTCTGGCCCCTCTTGCCCTTCATACCCCTGGAGATGACAAATAGCCACATAAGCAATAGTCTGTTAGGACTCTTAGCTTCCTTGCCAACTGGTCCTTCTATCCTATCAAGACACATCCCTGAGTAGAACAAATTCTCTACTTTCACAGTTCCTGCTTTTTTTCTGGAGAAATACTATGTGGCCAGAGAAATACTATGTGTTTCTTTTCCTAGGATGTTCATGTGCTCTGTTCATTATATCCATAGTGCCCATTTCCAACAATTCTGCACACATATCTTTCCCCCAGAGTCCCTTGAATTCACTAAGCTTCACATCAGTTTAAAATTGATGCAAAGGAAATCCAGTAAGAATCAAAGACCGGGGTGCCTGGGTGGCTCTGTCAGCTAAGTGTTTGACTTAGGCTCAGGTCATGATCTCACTGTTCATGAGTTCAAGCCTTGCATTGGGCTCTATGCTGACAGCTCAGAGCCTGGAGACTGCTTCAGATTCTGTGTCTCTGTCTCTCTCTCTCTCTCTTTGCCCCTCCCCTGCTCACACTCTGTCTCTCTCCCAAAAATAAATAAACATTAAAAAAAAAAATCAGAGACCAAAAATAAATTTATGACAACATGCCATAATTTCATACATGGAATGATTTCCTAAAAGCAGAAGAGGTTGGGGCAACTGGGGGGCTCAGTTGGTTGAGTGTCTGATTGTTGATTTCAGTCCAGGTCATGATCTCATGGTGAGATTGAGCCCAACATGGGGCTTTGGATTTTCTCTCTCTCCCTCTTTCTGCCCCTCATCCTCCTTGCACTTGCTCTCTCTCTCTCTCAAAATAAATAAACATTTCTTAAAAAGTAGAATGGGTTTGTTCAGAAAATGAAATAAACTGCTGATATATAAATCCTGACATGGAAAAGAATCAATATTATTAAGTCAGTTATATCTATAAAACAGTTCACTGCATTTTTATCTTTGGAATACTGAACTGCCACTACACACTTGGAATTTAATTCAATTTATGAAGCTTCCATTTGCCCACAACTTCTCCAGAACACCAGATTTTGCACATTCAGTTCCACCTCAGCCATATTTTAAGCTCTAATACCAATGGTTTAAGTATACATTAGGATATTTCAGACAGAGACTCAATGGTTTTGCCAATACATACTTTTGTCCTAATCTTGGATGCAGTTTAGTCTAGTTGTTAAATGCAAAGGTGTGGTAAATTGCATTGTTGGTCCTGACTTTCCTATATTCCATCCATGTCCTTTGCCATTGTCTTCGGAATTCCTCCCCGGTTGAAGATTAGATTTGTATGTGGCAATTATCGAGGAGTGCTCTTGGGAACAGCACTTTCATCAGAGCAAGGGAAGCAAGACTAGGCAAGGGAGAAAAAATAGGACTTGGTCTGTTGCACCCAAGGCCTAAGCCAATCCCACAGGAAGCTCTGGAACTGGGGTGGCCCTTCAGAAATGTTTTGAATTGGGGCACCTGGGTGGCGCAGTCGGTTAAGCGTCCGACTTCAGCCAGGTCACGATCTCGCGGTCCGTGAGTTCGAGCCCCGCGTCAGGCTCTGGGCTGATGGCTCAGAACCTGGAGCCTGTTTCCGATTCTGTGTCTCCCTCTCTCTCTGCCCCTCCCCCGTTCATGCTCTGTCTCTCTCTGTCCCAAAAATAAATAAACGTTGAAAAAAAAAAAAGAAAAGAAAAGAAATGTTTTGAATTGGGGCATGGGGTTGGGTCTTTGCACTGTCACACCTGACCTGTAACTGCATGTGGGTGGCCTGTGGGGGCACCCTTGAGCAAAGCAGCTGCCGGTAGGCAGTGGGGATGGGAGATCAGGGGTAAGGGTGGTAGTGGGAGGACGGGAGGGTTGGGGGGGGTCTATCTGTGAGTCTTCATCAGCAATAAATATTCAAAGCAGCTGAGGGAATGAGAATAATTCTGAAGGGGGATCAACAGGTGTTTCACAGCATGTGCTATATTCCATAGAGGTAGAGTATATCTCTTTGCTGCTTGACATTGGGCTCAGCCTTGTGACTTAGCTTGACTAAGTGAATGAGGCAGAAGTGAGTATACTGGTCTCAAGCTTAGGCCTTAAGAGACCTTACATATTTCCAATTTCCTTTTTATACATGTCCAGGCTAACCTGCTGGTCTCAGGAGGAAGATTAGAGGCACATAGAACAGAACCATCCCAGCCAGCCACCCACCCAGGCAAGCCCAGCTTAGATCAGCTAACACCCAAGATGACCTGTAGACACTATAGAAATTGAGTGCTTGCTTTTGTATGATGTGATTTGTTATGCATCGATACCAAGTCGATATAACAGACTCTGACCCAACGGTCAAATCTGATTCAAAATCCAATACTTCTGGCATTGATGATTAACTTTATGTGTCAACGGGCTACAGGGTACACAGATTAAACATTATTTCTAGATGTGTCTATGCAGGTATTTCTGGATGAGATTAGCATTTGAATTGGTAAACTCTGTAAAGTAGATTGACCTCCCCAATATGAGTGGGCATCACCCAACCCAGGGAGGGCCTGAATAGATCAAAAGACAGAGAAAGAAAGATATACATATCTCCCACTGGTTAGGTTTTTCTGGAAAACCCTAACCAATACAGTGACCTACTTGTGATCTTGAACAATTTGCCCAATCTTTTCTTGTAAGCCTCAAGTTTACCCTTGATATAGAAACGGTATCTGCTCTATAATGTTGTTGTGAGTTTAGCGTGGTACATGGCAACTTAGAAGCACTTAATCACTATAAGATATGCTCAATATTTGTATGCTTTTATTTCTAGGTGTAAAAATCATGACCCTAGAAGATATTGCTGGGTGAAGGGGGATAGCAAAGGAAGGGTCAGTTCCCACTGCTCTCCAATCCCATTGGCTGCTCTTATCCTGCCCTCCACCCTTCAAATGTTTAGGTCTGGCAATGGAAGAAGTGGCAAAGCTGAGTCCGGCAATGTCAGCAGTAAATTGGTGTATCTGCCCTTAAATTCCTGGACTATTAAGCCAAAGATAATATTTGCTAGAAGGGGCAAGAAATAACAGAGGACAGGTGCCTTCTAGTCCTGCACTGGTCTTTTCTTTTGGCTTCCAGGCTCTTGAGCTTTCTTAACTATTCATAACATGGTGTTCTGATGCATTAAGAATAGTCTGTGGAGCCCTCACTGTGTAGCCACTTCAAACAGTACTGTAGGCGGAGAATTTTTGCCCACTGAAATTCTACTGCCAAGTTTTGGCACGGTGCTTTACTTTTTTCCTCTTCCTTTTAAAGCTGACAAGGAAAAATAAAGTGCAGAAATACTGTTAACCAAATAAAGAGACACTGATTTTTTTTAAACCTCATTTGCGTCAGAAAATTCATTCCCCAATGAGCCATAACCAGATGAGACTGAACATATCCCAAGCCTTACAAGAGAAAGTTTTAATTACAGACTTCATGTTTCATCACCGGCAAGTCCAAGCCATGGTTTCCAAAGGGAGTTGAGACTGAAACGCCTCCCATCTGTATCTCCAAAATCTTATCTTGGCTTGCTTATTCCCAACTATTAGGTTATTTCATTTTAAATAGAGTGAAACTGAGACTCATTCCCCTTCATTTCCCAAATTCCTAAAACAGCTACTCTTTGTTTTTAATGGTGCTACAAAAAAAAAAAAAAAAAGAGAGAGAGAGAGAGAGAGAGAGAAAAGAAAACAGCACATTCCTGAAATATTACAAGAGACCAACAGAAGAGAAGCAAGTGCAGCATGGAGAGACTCCTGGGGAAGGGCTTCTTGAACTTTGGCACCAGGACACCTTAACAAAAGAGGAGAACAAAAAAATTGCCCAGGGGCACATGGAAGTATACACAAAAATGAAAATTGCTAACATTAGGGAGAGTTCACTGTGTACCAGCCACTGCTCTAACATTTAACATATGCTTGTCATTTCTTCTCATGATAACTCTATATGGCAGATGACATTATTATTCCCACTTTATAGATAAGGAAAATGAAAAACTGAGACACAAAGAGGTTAAGCAACTTGTCCAAGCTAAATACACAGCTATAAAAAGCCTAAATACAAATAAATAAAAAGGCTAAATATAGCCAAATTTAGCTATAAAAAGCTAAATTACAGCTCTAAAGCCTGTAGTTTCAATCACAAGTTGCCATGAGTAGTCTACTAAACACTCAAAGTGTCGTTAAAGTTTCACCTTAAAAATGCATGTGAATAAAATGACATAGGGTATAAGAATGGATATAAAAAAACAGGATCCAGGGGTGCCTGGGTGACTCAATCACTTAAGCGTCTGACTCTTGACTTCAGCTCAGGTCATTATCTCATGTTTTGTGTATTTAAGCCCCACATTGGGCTCCATGCTGACAGTGCAGAGCCTTCTTGAGATACTTTCTCTCTCTCTCTCTCTCTCTCTCTGTCTCTCTGCCCTTACCCACCCCCTCTTTCTCAAAATAAATAAAGAAACCTAAGAAAAACAAAAACAAAATAAAACAAGATCCATCTATATGCTGCCTACAAGAAACTCACTTTAGACCTAAAGACACCAGCAGACTAAAAGTGAGGGGATGGATCTATCATGTTAATGGATGTCAAAAGAAAGCCAAAGTAGCCAAACTTATATCAGACAATGTAGATTTTATTTTACAATATTTATTTTTGAGAGAGAGAGAGAGAGAGAGAGAGAGAGAGAGAGAGCATGCACTTGAGCAGGGGAGAGGCAGAGTGGGAGAGAGAGAATCCCAAGCAGGCTACCCATTGCCAGCACAGAACCCAATGTGGAGCTCAATCCACAAACCATGAGATCATGACCTAAGCCAAAATCAAAAGTCGGATGGATGGTCGACCAACTAAGCCACCCAGGCATCCTCAGAAAAACTAGATTTTAAACTAAAGACTGTAACAAGAGATGAAGAAGGGCATAATATCATAATAAAGGGGTCTATCCGAAAAGATCTAACAATTGTGTGTATTTATGCCCCCAAAGTGAAACACCCAAATATATAAATCAACTAATCACAAACATAAAGAAACTTATTGATAACAATACAATAAAAGTAGGGGACTTTAAATCCCCACTTACAGAAATGAGATCATCTAAGCAGAAAATCAACAAGGAAACAATAGCTTTGATGAGATGGACTGGATGAGATGGACTTAACAGATATATTCAGAACATTCCATCCTAAAGCAGTAGAATACACATTCTTCCCAAGTGCACATGGAACATTCTCCAGAATAGATAACATACTGGGTCACAAACCAGCCCTCAACAGTACACAAAGATTGAAATCATACCATTCACATTTTCAGACCACAACACTATGAAACTTGAAGTCAATCACAAGAAAAAATTTGGAAAGACCACAAATACATGAAGGTTAAAGAACATGCTACAAAGCAATGAATGTGTTAACCAGGAAATTAAGGAAGAAATTAAAAAATACATGGAAGCAAATGAAAATGAAAATGAGAGGGGCCTGTATGGCTCAGTCTGTTAAGCATCTGACTTTGGTTCAGGTCATGGATCTTGCAATTCATGGGTTTGAGCCCCACGTTGGGACTCAGGTGCTGAGGGCTTGGACCCTGGAGCCTGCTTCGGATTCTGTGTCCCCCTCTCTGCCCCTCCCCCACTTGTGCTCTGTCTCTCTCCCAAAAATAAATAAACAATTAAAAAAAAAATGAAAATGAAAATGTGACAGTCCAAAACTCTTGGGATGCAGCAAAAGTGGTCAGAAGAGGTAAGTACATAGCAAGACAAGCCTACATCAAAAAGCAAGAAAAATTTCAAATATACAACCTAACCTTAAAAAGGAGCTAGAAAGGGAACAGCAAAGAAAAAAAAAAAATGGCAGAAGGGAAATAATAAAGATTAGAGCAGGAAAAATATAGAGAGAGAAATTACAAAAACAGTAGAACAGGTCAATGAAACTAGGAGCTGGTTCTTTGAAATAATTTATAAAGTTGATAACCCCCTAGCCAGACTTATCAAAAAGAAGAAAGGACCCAAAGAAATAAAATCATGAATGAAAGAGGAGAGATCACAAACAACACCACAGAAATACAGCAATATAAGAGAATATTATGAATAATTATATGCCAACAAACTGGGAAATCTGGAAGAAATGGATAAATTCCTAGAAACTCACAAACTACAAAAACTGAAACAGGAAGAAATAGAAAATTTGAGCAGACCCATAACCAGTGAAGAAATTGAATCCTTAATCAAAAATCTCCCAACAAACAAAAGTCCAGGACCAGAAGGCTTCCCAGGGAATTCTATCAGACATTTAAATAACAGTTAATATCTATTTTTCTCAAACTGTTCAAAAAAGAGAAATGGAAGGAATACTCCCAAATTCATCTACAAGGTCAGCATTACCTATTCCAAAACCAGACAAAGACCACACTAAAAAAGAGAATTACCAGCCAATATCCCTGATGAATATGGATGCAAAAATTCTCATTAAGACTAGCAAATGAAATCCAATAGTACATTAAAAGAATCATTCACCACGATCAAGTGGGATTTATTCCTGAGCTGCAGGTTTGGTTCAATATTCGCAAATCAATCAATGTAATACACCACATTAATAAAAGAAAGGATAAGAACCACAGGACCCTTTCAACAGATGCAGAAAAAGCATTTGACAAAATACAGCATCCATTATTTTTTGTTAAGTTTTTTTTTTAATGTTTATTTATTTTTGACAAAGATAGAGACAGAGCATGAGCAGGGGAGGGGCAGAGAGAGAGGGAGACAGAACCCAAAGCAGGCTCCAGGCTCTGAGATGTCAACACAGAGCCCGATGTGGGACTGGAATCCATGAACTGTGAGATCATGACCTGAGCCAAAGTCAGACACTTAAATGACTGAGTCATCCAGGTGCCCCCATTCTTGATTAAAAACCCTCAACAAAGTAGGGATAGAGGGAACATTCCTCAATATCATAAAGGTCATATATGAAAGATTTACAGCAAATATTATCCTCAGTGGGGAAAAACTGAGAGCATTTCCTCTACAGTCAGGAATAAGACAAGGATATCCACTCTCACCATTTTTATTTAACATAGTACTGGAAGTCCTAGCCTCAGCAATCAGACAACACAAAGAAATAAAAGACATCCAAATCAGCAAGGAAGACGTTAAACTATCACTATTCGCAGATGACATTATACTCTATGTAGAAAACTTCACAGACTCCACCAAAAAATTTCTAGAACTGATACACAAATTCAGTACAGTTGCAGGATATAAAATCAATGTGCATCAATCTGTTGCATTTCTGTACACCAACAATGAAGCAGTAGAAAGAGAAAGCAAGGAATCAGCCTCATTTACAATTGCATCAAAACCATAAGATATCTAGACTAAACCTAACCAAAGAGGTAAAAGATCTGTACTCTGAAAACTATAGAACACTTATGACAGAAATTGAAGAGGACACAAAGAAATGGAAAAGCATTCCATGCTCATAGAATTCCACACTCCATGCTTTGGGTCTGTGCTACCCAAAGCAATCTACACATTTAATGCAATCCCTATCAAAATACCACCAGCATTATGGAACCACAAAAGACCCTGATAGCCAAAACAATCTTGAAAAAGAAAAGCAAAGTGAGAGGAATCACAATTCTGGACTTTAGGCTGTATTACAAAGCTGTAATTATCAAGACAGTATGGCACTGGCACAAAAACACATATATAGATCAATGGAACAGAATAGAAAACTCAGAAATGGACTCACAACTATATGACTAACTAATCTCTGACAAAGAAGGAAAGAATGTCCAATGGAAAAACTCTCTGCAACTCTCTTCAACAAGTTGTGCGTTGTGGACTCACAACTATATGACTAATCTTTGACAAAGAAGGAAAGAATGTCCAATGGAAAAACTCTCTTCAACAAGTTGTGAGTTGTGGACTCACAACTATATGACTAACTAATCTTTGACAAAGAAGGAAAGAATGTCCAATGGAAAAACTCTCTTCAACAAATGGCATTGAGAAACCTGGACAGAGACAGTCAGAAGAATGAAATTGGACCACTTTCTTACACCATACACTAAAATAAATTCAAAATGGATGAAAGACTTAAATGTGAGACAGGAAATCATCAAAATCCTAGAGAAGAACACAAGCAGCAACCTCTTTGACCTTGGCCAGAGCAACTTCTTACTAGATACGTCTCCAAAGACAAGGAAAACAAAAGCAAAAATGAACTATTGGCACTTCATCAAGATAAAAAAAAAAAAAACTGCACAGAGAAGAGAACAATCAACAAAAGTAAAAGGCACCCTATGAAATGGGAGAAGATATTTTCAAATGACATATCTGATAAAGGGTTAGCATCCAAAATCTGTAAATAACAAACTCAACACCCCCAAAAACAAATAACCCAGTGAAGAAATGGGAGAAGACATGAACAGATATTTTTCCAAAGATGACATCCAGATGGCTAACAGACATATGAAAAGATGCTCAACATCACTCATCATCAGGGAAATACAAATCAAAACCACAATGAGATATCACCTCACACCTGTCAGAATGGCTATAATTAACAACTCAGGAAAAAACAGATGTTGGTGAGGATGCAGAGAAAGGGGAACCCTCTTACACTGTTGGTGGGAATGCAAAGTGGTGTAGCCATTCTGGAGAACAGTATGGAGTTTCCTCAACGTGTTAAAAATAGAATTACCTTATGACTCAGCAATTGCATTACCCAAAGGATACAAAAATACTGATTCAAAGGGGCACATCCACCCCCAATATTTATAGCGGTATTATCAACAATAGCCAGAGCCCAAATATTCATCGACTGACAAATGGTTAAAGAAGATGTTATATATATATATTATATATATATATTATATTATATATATATATATATATATATATATATATGATGAAATACTAGTCAGCCATCAAAAAGAATTAAATCTTGCCATTTGCAACAACGTGGATGGAACTAGAGTGTATCATGCTAAGTGAAATAAGTCAGTCAGAAAAAGACAAATACCATACGATTTCAATTATACATGGAATTTAAGAAACAAAACAGACAGACATAGGGGAAGGGGGAAAAAAGATAGAGAGGCAAACCATAAGAGACTCTTAACTATAGAGAACAAACTGAGGGTTGCTTTATGGGGAGATGGGTGGGAAGATGGGCTAAATAGGTGATAGGTATTAAAGAGGGCACTAGTTGTGATGAGCACTAGGTGTTTGTTGAGGTACAATTGACATAAAATAAACTCCATAATCACAGTGTGCAATTTAATAAATCTTAACCTGTCTTCCACAATCAAGACAGCGAACATAGCCATCACCCTCAAAAGTTTCCTTGTTCCCATGTATTCCCTCCCTCCTCCCCTCACCCCTCCACTTTTCTGATATTTTTAATGTCAAATGTTGTGTTTATTTTAACCACTCCTCTTTACGGCTCTAAAAAAAAAAAATCCTACTCCTGAAACAAATATTACACTATATGTTTAGTAAGTAGAATTTAAATAAAAATTTTTTAAATATATTTTAAAAATGCATATGGATACTTCATTCTATTCGATAATTCACATTTGCTTTAAGATAAAATCTGCCCTCAAAGAGTTTGGTTTACATTTTTCAATGTCCTACTTCCCCTCCAAGCAAATCTTCAACCAAAATTGATGTTCCAAGATGGTAGACTAAGTGTTTAAGGTGGTGTGCCCAGTTTGAGAAGCACTGGCCAAGGGCAGCTACCTTGCCCAAGAAAAATAAAAACACCTTTATTTTATCAGCCAGAATTAATTTGTCCAATTAACCATATTTATAAGAGATATTAGCTTCTTCCTCACTGTCAAGGCACCTGATTCTAAAGGGTTGTGGGTAAAATGGAATTGAACCAAACAGATTAACTGAGTAATTTAGCAGGAGAAAGGAGACAAACACATCAGTTAGACAGATGAAGTTCATCATGGCTAAACTCAAAATAAGCGTAAGGCTTGACATAAGGCAGAGCATCTTACGAGCAGGATATTTTTAGCTTGGACTGAGATGTAAGGACATGTGAGAGAGAAAGGGGGAAGGAATGTGTGTGCATGTGTGTATAAGAGGGAGAGAAAAAGAAAATTTGGAGAAGGAGCAAAAAGTCTGTTTTTATTAGAAAAGAATGCGGTTGGGCACCTGGCTGGCTCCGTCAGAAGAGCATGCAACTCTTAATCTCAAGATCATGAGTTTGAGCCCATGTTGGGGGTAGAAATTACTAAATAAAATAAATTAAAACTTTAAAAAAAAGAAGAAATAGGGGCGCCTGGGTGGCGCAGTCGGTTAAGCGTCCGACTTCAGCCAGGTCACGATCTCGCGGTCCGGGAGTTTGAGCCCCGCGTCCGGCTCTGGGCTGATGGCTCAGAGCCTGGAGCCTGTTTCCGATTCTGTGTCTCCCTCTCTCTCTCTGCCCCTCCCCCGTTCATGCTCTGTCTCTCTCTGTCCCAAAAATAAATAAATGTTGAAAAAAAAAATAAAAAAAGAAGAAATAATGCAATTTAATGGGGGAAAAAGCACAGGAATTAGAGTCAATTCAACCATGAATGAGAACATTATATGTGTTAATAATAGTGCAGCTTATTTTATCAAATCTAAGACACCATCAATTGTAAGATTCATTCAAATATTCTCTTAAAATTAAAAAATTTTAATGTTTAATTTTTTTTAATTTTAGAGAGAGAGAGCACAAGTGCAAGAGAGGGGCAGAGGAAGAGAGAGAGAATCCTAAGCAGGCTCCATGCACACTGCAGACAGAGCCAGAAGCAGGGCTCCATCCCACAACCCTGGGATCATGACCTGAGCAGAAATCAAGAGTCAGATGCTCGACCAACTGAGCCACCCAGGTGCCCCCATTCAAGTATTCTTTTAAAATGTCATCTCAGAATTGATGAACTACAATAATTTCTTTCAGTCCCATTTGAAAAATGAAGATAATACCTACTATAGCCCTTTTTGTTTTGTTTCATTCATTTATTTTTGAGAGGGAGTGCAAGCAGGGGAAGGGCAGAGAGAGGGAGAGAAAAATAATCCCGAGCAGGCTCTGCACTGCCAGCTTGGAGCCCAATGCAGGGCTCAAACTCACGAATCATGAGATCATGACCTGAGCCAAAACTAAGAGCCAGCCACCCAGGGAGGGTGGCTTGCAGGGAGACGGTGACAGATAAATAAAGTAACATTTGCCTGACATATGGAAGGTCCTCAGGAAATATAAGACATATTATTTCTACTACTTTTTGCCAAAAGCAAGTTAATTTCCTTCTTCTCCAAAATAATATTTTTGTTTTTATTGGAAAAGTTTACATTGTAAAGGGGAGCATTCACCTAATCACAAATGAAAACATTATACTGAGGGGTAAAGCAAGACAGTATTTATCCTCCCCAGATTTTTCTATATTTATACAACAAATATATGTGAGTATTGACCCACACACAAGGTGATAATTGCTTTTTAAAATTTATTCACTTGAGCACCCTTAAGGTTTTTCACACCGCACTGCGTAATGGACAAAGAGTCATACTAGAGAAGATACAACTCATTAATTGTCTAAGAACTGCTAGGTTCTATCACTGAAATTAATATAAATTACCATACCTATGCTTAAAGTGTGTTAGGTTCTAGTAGTGTTTTACTCATATTTGTATCTTCCATAATAGACTTGAAGATTTTTCTGATCATTGTTAACTAGATGTGCTCTTTCCCACCTTTACAAGGTCATGGATTTCTGTATTATGCTTATAATTGTTATGGAATACCGCTGCATATTGCAGTTATGTGTGTTTATATCTTATCACCTCTGCCAGCACATTGAAAAATGGAAATGACAGGTTGTGGCAATGACACAGCATTGGTCACTAGAAAGAGTGGTAGAAAGATTGCAAATAAACTGAGAGCAATTCTAATGATCAACTGTGGTTTCCAAGCTGTATAGAGAAGGGTGAGAAGCCAAGCAGGGAGTAAAAGATGAATTAAATAGAGGGATCAAGGGGATCAAGCTCTCCTTGTGCTCAAATAGTCAGTGGAGTTGCAGAGAGATGCAAGAATTAAGAGTAGATGTTAGGGGTACAAAGAAAAAAAGTAAAATTCACATTGTATATGGTAGAGAAGCTCAGAGTGATGATAAACTTCAGCTGTAACTCTCCAAGTGGGTAATGGAAATGAGATTTAAGAGTTGGGGAAGGGGCACCTGGGTGGTTCAGTCAGTTAAGAGTCTGACTCTTGATTTTGGGCCAGGTCATGATCTCACAGTTTGTGAGATCAAGCTCCAGTAGGGCTCCAAGCTGACAGAGCAAAGACTGCTTGGGATTCTTTCTCCCTCCCTCTCTGCCCCTCTCCTGCACATGCACAGCTCTCTCACTCTCTCTCTCAAAATAAATAAACTTAAAAAAAAAGGAGTTGAGGGGAAAATTGGGGTGCCTGGGTGGCTCAGTTACTTAAGTGTCTGACTCTTAAGCTCAAGTCTTGATCTCAGGGTCATGAGTTCAACTCCTGTATTGGGCTCTGCCCTGGGTATGGAGCCTACTTTAAAAAAAAAAGAGTTGAAGGGAAAATCTATGGACCCGAGGAGGTAAATACATTCTGAAAGCTAGGATGCTAAAAGGTCCCCTGGATGCTGAAACTCCTCAGAAAACCTCGGGAGCTGGAGTAGCAGGGAAGACAGTGAACTGGGCATCTATAACAGGAAAACTCGTTTTCCTCCTTCTGTGGGGAAAATCCAGTTCTTCCCTGTGTGTTTCTTTCCTAGGAGTCTCCTTTACTTTTACCCAGAACACTTCACTTCTGGTCACTTCTGGTTACCAGATATGTGGAGGCTTTTCCCCATACCAAGTGATTCTCTGGGATACAGGCTGGGTATCTTACAATTTAACTCAGTTCTGATACTATCTACCCAGATATAGTGTCAGATCCCACAGGTTAAGGCCTCAGTCTCACAAGACTGCCCCCCCCCCGGTGGAAAACACACATCAAATGCAAGTTGTAAATCCAAATTATCACCTGGACTTCTGACCAGCTGGCTATAGATTGGAGGTTCCAAAGACCCCCAACTTGGGTTTGATTCATTTGCTACAGCAGCTCACATAACTCAGGGAAACACTTAGGTTTGTCAGTTTCTTAAAGGATATGATAAAGGATACAGATGAATAGTCAGATGAAGAGAAACATAGGGTGAAGTGTGGTAGCATTTCTGGTGCAGAAGCCTCTGTCCCCATGGAGTTGAGGTATGTCATCCTGGGGCGCCTGGGTGGCGCAGTCGGTTAAGCATCCGACTTCAGCCAGGTCACGATCTCGCGGTCCGTGAGTTCGAGCCCCGCGTCGGGCTCTGGGCTGATGGCTCAGAGCCTGGAGCCTGTTTCCAATTCTGTGTCTCCCTCTCTCTCTGCCCCTCGCCCGTTCATGCTGTCTCTCTCTGTCCCAAAAATAAATAAACGTTGAAAAAAAAATTAAAAAAAAAAAAAGAGGTATGTCATCCTCCTGGTATTCATGTGTTCCCCACCTAGAAGCTCCCTGAACCCAAACACTACTGGAATGTTATGGATGCTTCCTCATGTATGCATGATCAATTATTTACTCTGTTTCCAGCCCTTCTTCCCTCTCTGGAGAGTGTGGGGTAGGCCTGAAAATTCTAAGCTTTTAATCTTGGATTGGTTGTTCTGGGGACCAGTGTCTATCTTGGAGCCATCCAGGAACTCACCCAGAGTGACCTCAATAGAAAAAAAAATGTTCTCAGTGCTCTTATTCTTTAGGAATTTACAAGGGTTTTAGGAGACCTGTGCCAGGGATGGAGGTCAAAGACAAATATTAGAGCAAGAGGTGCTCCTTGTGTTCTTATCATTTAGGAAATCACAAGGGTTGTAGGAGCCCTGTGCCAGGAACCAGGGGCAGAGACCAATATATTTTTTTCCATTTTTTTAAAGTTTTTAAATTTATTTTGAAAGAAAGAGAGAGAGCAGGAGAGAGGCAGAGAGAGAGAGAAAAAGAAAATCCCAAGCAGGCTCCTTGCTGTCAGCAGGGAGTCTGACTCGGGGCTCAATCTCACAAACCATGAGATCATGACCTGAGCCAAAATCAAGTGTCAGACACTTAACCGATTGAGACACCCAAGCACCCCTACTTTTTCTATTATTTCATAGTGCCATAAGATCTTCTGAGAGTGTGTGTATGGGGTGACTGGAATGTCAGTAGACAGCAACTACAAGTTGGAGAGTGCATGGCATAATGTCAAAGGTATCAAAGGAAGAGGAACATTTTCACCAGCATAAAGGAATAATGATTTCCAATGGTGATTCTCAGAGTCTAGTTCCTAGATAAGTTACACCAGCTCCACCCAGGAACTTGTTAGAAATGCAAACTCTAGCCTCCACTCCAGATCTACTGAATCAGAAGCTGGCAGTGGGCTCAGAAATCTGTGTTTTAAGAAGCCCTCCAAGTGGTGCAGAGGCTTGCTAAGGTTTGACCACCGTCGGTTTAGAAGTGGCTACAAACAAAGCTGAACAACAGGTCAGCATCCACCCATTTACCATCACAGCCTTTTCTTTAGTCATCTGTGGGATTCAGATTTCAGTTAAAGCCATAAAATGGAGGGAGCATTATGAAGAAAAGCCGGGGCAATAGAGGGGTTTGTTTGCAATGGAAGAAGGGTTCCAGAGGCAGCCCTGAATGTTGACTCTCTTCCTTCCTATCCCAAGCCCTTGCATGGGCTCAGCCATCCTGACAGAAACTGGGGACAGGAGTACACAGGGGGCAAGCTGAATTAATAACTGTAACAGCAATATTTTATAATAACCATAATTATACTATTAATAATTACATATAATAGGTAGCTATTAATCCCGTTTCATTCATAAAAACCAGCAAGAAGATAAGTGTCATGGTCTCCCAGGGCTGAACGTGGAGAAAATGTTCACTCCCACACTTGCAGTTTTCAGATGGAACAGACACGGCCACATGGACTAATGTTTTTCACTTTATCCTTAAACTAACCAAATAGGTCCAGTAGCATATTAACAAGCCCACAGTACCTAAAAAGCACTTAAGTTCACGGAGTTAGTATAAACTTATACTCATGGTCTTTTCCTTTGCTGTGATACATACCCCTCCCAAATCACCACTGAGATGGTTCTCCAAATGAAGCTAACCATACCACGTGTTGCTTCAGCCTTAATTACACAGGTTACGTCACACCTAATTACCATTTACTTCATTTGCATGCTGTTGTTGTTTTAGGAGATTGAGGAGGGGATCCTGAAATTTCAAAAACTGGGAACAGCACCTGCAGAGTTCAATTACAGTTGGACCTTCTCCTCCTGGCTAAACTTCAGCTTTGTTCTTGGCTCTCTGCACTGGAGTCACAGGAATGTAAACATTAGAGAACCTCATCCTCTTTATCTTGTCTGTTACTTCCAATGTCCCTCCTGAATTTACTGATCTAACATATTCTGTTTCTAATAACTACTAAAGTGAATACATTTCTTCCCTTCAATAAAACAGATCTCCTTTCTGATCAATATAACTCAGAGTGAAGGGTGCCTGCATGGTTCAATTGGTTAAGTGTCTGACCCTGATTTTAACTCAGGTCATGATCTTGCAGTTCATGAGTTCCAGCCCCATGTTGGGCTCCATACTGTCAGTGCAGAACCTGTTGGTATTCTCTCTCTCTCTCCCTCTCTCTCTGCCCCTTCCCTGCTCTCTCTCTCTCTCTCTCACACAAACACAAAATTGAGAGGTAGGTATAGAGATTTCCAATATACTTCCTGTCTCTACAACTGCATAACCTTGCCTATTACCAATATCACTCACTAGAATAGTATGTTTTTTACCAAGGGGGAAATTACATTGGTGTATCATAATTACTCATTGTCTATAGTTTACTTTACACTTCACTCTTGGTGTTTTACATCCTGTGGATTGAGACACGAGTATAATGACCTATCATTATATCATACAGAGTATTTACACTGTCCTAAAAATGTTCTGTGCTCTTCCTATTCATGTTTCCCTACTCTTACCCCTGGAAACAACTCATCTTTTTATTGTCTCCATATTTTGCCTTTTTTGGAATTTCTTATAGTTGGAACTATACAGTATGTAGCCTTTTCACAGTGGCTTCTTGCACTTAGTAATAATATGCATTTAAGTTTTCTTCGTGTTTTTTTCATGGCTTGATAGTTCATTTCTTCTTAGCACTAAACATTTCCCTTGTGTGGATGTACCATAGTTTATTTACCCACTCACATACTTAAGGACATCTTGGTTGCTTCCAAGTTTTGGCAATTATAAACAAAGCTTCTATAAACATCCATGTGCAGGTTTTTGTGCAGACGTAGTCTTCAACTCCTCTGGGTAAGTACCAAGGAGCACAATTGCTGTATTATATGATAAGAGTATGTTTAGTTTTGCAAGACATTCACCAAAATGTGTTGGCTATGCCATTTTGCATTCCCATCAGCAACGTATGATATTTCCTGTCGCTCCCCACATCTTTGCCAGTATTTGGAGTTATCAGTGTTCTGGATTTTGGGCCTTGTCATAGGTGTGTAGTGATATCTCATTGTTGTCTTAATTTGCATTTCCCTAATGACATATGATGTGGAGCATCTTTCCATATGCTTATTTGCCATCTGTACATCTTCTGTGGTGAGTGGTATATTAAAACCACTGACCCATGTTTTTAATTGGGTTGTTTGCTTTTTCACTGCTGAATATTGAGTTCTTTGTATACTTTGGATAACAGTCTTGTGTCAGATGTGTCTTTTGCAAATATTTTCTCCCAGGCTGTGGCTTGTCTTCTAATTCTCTTGATATTGTCTTTCACAGAGGAGAAATTTTTAATTTTAATTCAACCCACTTTCTCAATTGTTTACTTCATGGGTTTATGCCTTTGGTGTTGTATTTTTAAAAACATCATTATACCTAAAGTCAGCTTGGTATTCTCCTACGTTATCTTCTAGGAGTTTTATAATTTTGCATTTTATATTTTGTTTTATTTGTTTTTGTCGTTAAGTGAGCTCTAAGTTAGGCATGGCTTGAACTCACGACCCTGAGATCAAGACCTGAGCTAAGATCACATGTTGGATGCTTAACCAAATGAGCCACCCAGGCGCTCTTGCATTTTACATTTAGACCTATTATTCATTTTGAGTTATTTTTTTTGTGAAGGGTGCAAGGCAAGACATAGAATTTTAAGAGCTAAAGGTTAACACTATGCAAAAGTACAAGCAAGTTTAAGGGTCACTTGATTGGGTGGATCAAGTCATGTAGGAATTGAGCACGAGGGAATAATTATTAAATGTTTACTTTGAGAAAGAGCTAGAGAGACCATGCATGCATGCATGCATGCACATGCACCCAAGGGAGGAGCAGAGAGAGAGGGAGAGAGAATCCCAAGCAGGCTCCATGCTGTCAGCATGGAGCCCCACCTGGGGCTGGATCCCATGACCATGAGATCACAATCTGAGCTAAAATCAAAGTCAGACACTTAACCAACTGAACCACCCAGCGTCCCAGAGAACTAAAGAATAATTATTAAGGACTGGAGTTAATTAAGGACGTCTTCTTAGAGGGAGGAAATTTGAAGGAAGTTCACAATTGAAATGTGAGGAGGGAAGTTGATGAGCTAGTTTAAATAACCTGAATTGCACAAGCTGCAGAAAACAGACAATGTTTACCCTGAAAAGAAAAGAATGAAGCTCATGAGAAAGAAGATGACTGGCTATTTTCTTCAAATATGTGAAGATCTGTCATATGAAGTAAAAATGGCTGCATGAATAATACCTGGTTGGATGGTATCTGCCCGGCTCATTTCCCCTTCTGTGTAAATGGTCCAATTCAAAAAATGACCACTGCAGCCACATTTTTTAAAATATTTGTTTACTTTTGAGAGAGAAAGAGACAGAGACAGAGTGTGAGCAGGTGAGGGCCAGAGAGGAAGACACGGAATCTGAAGCAGGCTCCAAGCTCTAAGCTGGGGCTTGAACTCATGAACCGCAAGATCATAACCTGAGCAAAGTCACACGCTTAACTGACTGAGCCACCCAGGTACCCCTGTACCCATGTTTAAAGTACTTCACCAGCCCCTCTTCATGGCTCAGTTGTTTGGACCCAAGAAAGCATCTCATCCAAGTTAGATATTCGAATTCTCCCTTTTGGAAATTTGAGATGGTTCCAGTGGAGGAGGTGAAAACCTAGGGGGTAACTGACCCACTAAATGGAAGTGACCTGAACTACTAAATGACTACATAGAGACACTCCCCTGCCAAACTGCATTACACTGTGAGCCTGCAAGAAACCAGCCTTTATTGTATTAGGCCACTAAAATTTAGGCCTGTAATAGTGATTCATCCACCTTGACTAATAACAGCAATTTATACTACATCACCTCTAAATATCCCTTCAAACTCTTAGATGCCTTAATTAAAGTAAGATTTAAAAAAAAATCTAAATAGATGATCTGCAAGATGGAGCAAAGGCAAAAGAAAATGGAAGCAAGAGATTAGTTATAAATCTAACACAGAAATTTAGAATCTAAATCATGTCACTTTTGGGGCGCCTGGGTGGCTCAGTCCGTTAAGCATCCAACCTAGGCTCAGGTCATGATCTCACAGTTCATGAGTTCGAGCCCCGCGTCATGCTCTGGGCTGACAGCTCAGGGCGTGGAGCCCCCTTCGGATTCTGTGTCTCCCTCTGTCTGCCCCTCCGCTGCTTGCACTCTGTCTCTCGCGTTGTCTCAAAAATAAATAAACATTTTAAATAAATAAATAAATAAATAAATAAAGTCACCTTCATGAGAGGCTTTCCTTCACTCCTCAATCTAAATTAATTAATAAATAAGTGAATAATTAAAAAATAAACAATAAATTATGTCCCTCTCACTATTATTGCCTTTCATACTCCCCTAAACTTTTTCTGTAATAGTATTTACTATAAATTACTATTTAATTTGTAATTATATATATCTGTAGGGGTTTATTTATTTAAAGTTAATCTGTCTCCCTGGATTGTAAGTGTCATGAAGAAAGTGACCATCTCTTTCAGTTCACTTTTTTATACTCAATGCCCAACACAGTAAATAGCCAAAAAAATATTTGCTGAGCTAATTAAGTAATTTTCAGATTTCTAATCTGAAACACTGAAGAAATGTTACACATTGTCTGAGTCAGTATTCACATATTGAAGAAACGGCAGTATTTGTACAATCAAAAAATTAACGACTTAGGTAATATCAACTGTCTGCTGCAGTGTGCAGCACTCCAGAGTAGGTCAGTCAACAAATATGAGTTCCATTCCTCCAACTCTCAGGACATATGCCCCAAACCACCATTGTTGAATGTCTGCAACAATGGAACATGCAATGAAACAAGAAAGATGGACGTTTAGATACCGGTCTTCCGAATACCAGGAAGGCCAAGAACTAGTCCAGGCAGGATGTCATTACTTGAGGAGCATCAGGGCCATATTAGAGCAACAGTGCCCCTTGGCAGTACCCAATATTCCATTGAAAGCCCCTGGACTAGGGGTGCCTGGGTGGTGCAGTTGGTTAAGCTTCCAACTCTTGATCTTGGCACAGGTCATGATCTCACAGTTCATGAGTTCGGGCCTCGCATCAGGCTCTGTGCCGATGGTACAGAGTCTGCTCAGGATTCTCTTTCCCTCTTCCTCTGTCCCTCCCCCACTTGTGCTCTCTCTCTCTCTCTCTCTCTCAAAATAAATAAATAAAACTTAAAAAAAATTTATAAAGCCCCCATGCCTATGTTCTCAAACTTAGTGTGCCAGGTCCTGTCTTGGCCCAATCTTTTCGTTCTAAGCCTTTGGCCAGCACATTAACCTGGGTAGTCCTTATCTCTCATTAGATAACCTATCTCCTGTCTTGGCAAACATGACCCTACTCTGTACTGGACACACTTGTACTATTCTTTTTTTTTCTTTTTTTTTTTTTAACGTTTATTTATTATTGAGAGAGAGAGAAAGACAGAGCATGAGCATGGGAAGGACGAGAGAAGGGGAGACACAGAATCCGAAGCAGGCTCCAGGCTGGGAGCTGTCAGCACAGAGCCTAATGCGGGTCTTGAAGTCATGGACCACGAGATCATGGCCCCAGCCCAAGTCAGACGCTGAACCAACTGAGCCACCAGGTGCCGCACACTTGTGCTATTCTTGCTCTCAATTAAGAGTAAGATATTCTTACTTCAATTTCTAAACAAGTTGTCCAACTAGAAAAGGACTTCTTTCTTCCACAAGTGACCCATTTTTTTGTAATCGAGAATTGCTCAGCAAATAATATGAGGAAAATGTTCTCTTTGGAAAAGCAGAAGAGGAAAGGAAAAGGTAGTTTAGATTTTCCAAGAATATTTCTTACAAAATACTCCTATAAAATATTTCCTGAAACAGGCATGTCGCACCCAAGCTCTAAGTGTTTTGGGAGGACAATTTTTTTTTAAATTTGTGGCATCATATTACAGCCTTTCATATTTACATTTCATAATTGTCCTTTGATAACTGTTCAAACGGAGTCTGTTTCCCCGGTATATTAACGGTGGCTTCAAAAAAGTAGGGGAGGGGGAGTGGAAGCCATCAGTTCTACAAAGAACAATGTGCTGAGCAAATTGACATAAATGGTATTAAGGGAATTCTGGTATTTTCTAAGTAATAACTTAAGGATATTGAACAGAAGTCACTAGCCCACTGCAAGGCATCTTGTGAAATACTGTCTTGTGTCTCAAATGGTTATGAAATGAAAGTTAAAGGAGTACAAGACTGAACCTCACATTGCAAGCCAAGGACAATTAGGTAAGTTAATAGGTGTGATTTATCTCTCTCTATGGATAGCAAAATGAATTTGAAAAGTGCTTTGTAACCCAAAGAGCTTGGCTCAAGTTCAAACTGCTCCTACCATCTGTTTCCAATGTTGATTTGCAGAGTCCTTGGGTACTACTCTTTCCTGACCAACTCTCTGAAGTTACAATGCAAAGTCCTGTGTAACTACACTAGGATACATTTGCTTATGCCATGTTAGGTATGATACATGATTTGGATATGGCGCTTCACATGTATTATTTATATAGTCCAAGATTTTTAAGTACATTCCTTAATTCTCCACTTGGTCTCGTTCTGACCATTGGCACCTGTGATGGATCCAATTATTTTTTGGTTAAATTCAAAATCTCCAAGCATGACTTGAATTACATACTATGTTGACTTGTGTTATTACACCCAGTATCTTGATTTTTCTTTAATCGCCCTGTTCTATAAAAATTTCAGAAATAATCTCATGCTCACTCACTGGCTAGGGCTACAAATACATCCAGAGTGACAAGAGTTTATTTTAAAAAGCTAAAATAGATGTTTCCACTGCTAGGAAAAATCCTTTGAGTCATACAGAAATTAGTTCGCCAAAGGTTTGTAGGCCATGTCCAAACAAAGCCCCAAGATTATTTAAATCACAACTTAAAATCCACAACTTTGGATTTTGGTATCCAAAATGACATCCTAAGATATAATTTTGATAGTCCTGTGAAACACTTTCTCACATAGACCAATCACGTAGAGAACATTTTCGTTTTATCTGCAGTAGCTAAAAATGTGAATTTATGCTATTTCAGCAGTTCTTGCTATTTCTCATTAGTTTCATTGACATTTATATGCTCAAAAAATACCAAAAATAATTTTTCTGAATAAGCTTCAATTCTAATATTGTCATTTATTTGATAATACTTTTCTACCTTCCTTCAAAGCCCACTCACTAATGGATAATTAAGCACTTTTCAAATTCCTAACAATATGTGTGGTATGAAACAGAGACTTAAAACTCATTATAATCTATCCAAGCCATAGACGTGATGGATACTCTTACACAATTCAATCAATGTCACCCTTGGATGTTAGGGCAGTGAAAGAGGGCTGGCCAGAAGGGGCTAGAGCTACTTTTCCAGCAAAATGGGAGAGATGATGAATACCCTAGGTCTAGGTGGTCAAGAAATCATGTCCAGAGATGTCAACCAGACAGGAAGCAGCACATGAGGATTATAAAGGCAGGTACAGAAACTAGCAGGTGAGGGAATCAACAGGAATGGTTACCTTGGTACACGTCTGCTGAGCATTCCTTGCACCGGTGAGTTGCCCCTCCCTGTGTCAGCCTAATGGTTCTGGCCAGGGCTTCCTCTGTTCTCACCATTCTCCACCCACCTGGGCACAGGTATGGATTTCTGAAACAGACTGAATAAATCACAGTGCTAGTGCATTAGGGTTAACTGTGCTCCTAGTTTCTGAGCTGGTATAACACCGTCTTATCTTTAACTCCTACTTTTACCCCATTGCCAGAACAAAGTATTGATGGGTGAGTGGAGACTGGCAAGGGGGAAGCTGTAGGTAAGAGTTGGGCCAGAAAAGGACTGAGCCAGTTCCTTTTTCTTCACATCTGAGGAAACCTAGAAACTGGCAAATGTAGAATTGCACCATCTCCAGTATTGCAGCCATTTTCTATTGGCCTCCTGGAGACAGGAAATCAAGTGATTTCCTATAGTTTTTCACTTGAAGATGTGAGAAGTTATAGGAACAAAAAGAGTTAATGCCTTTGAAACACAGACCAAGAAAACTTGTACTAAAATAAATTTCTAGGTCCAACATGGATCTACTCCTGCCCAGGGTGCCTAGTCAGTAAAAGAAAACTTAAATAATTTTCATGTCTCTGTAAATGCTCCTCTTGACCAGAAAGAAACACAGTATATCCAGTCAGCCAGTCCCCAAACCAAAGCCACTCTGGGGCCTTCTCACCCCCAACAAAGATGACTATTGGCTCCAACCAATCAGATATTTTTATTTGTCTCTCTCTAGTTCTCTATTCTTTATTCTATAAAAGCTTCTTGCCTTCTACCCCATTTGGCAATTCTCCAAATGGAGACTGTCCACTTCATGAAGTGTTAAATAAAGTTTGTCTGTATCACATAATTTGTCTTCTTTAGGCATTTTTTTATCACTTGTAACACCCTTTCACTCATAAATGGTCTGTAGAACAGATAACACAGGTTTCTGTAACACAATTTAACATTTAAATAAGTTTACTGGCGGGGGGAGGGAATCTTAGAAGATAAAAGTTTATTTCTAAAGAAATTAAAAGTTTTTATAGTATTGGGGCGCCTGGGTGGCTCGGTCAGTTAAGCATCTGACTTCGGCTCAGGCCATGATCTCACGGTTCATGAGTTCAAGCCCTGCGTCAGGATCTGTGCTGACAGCTCACAGCCTGGAGCCTGCTTCAGATTCTGTGTCTCCCTCTCTCTCTGCCTCTCCCCCACTCATTCCCTCCCTCTCTCTCTCTCAGAATAATGAACATTTTTTTAAGCTTTTAAATTTTTTACAGCATTGAGATACATGATATATAGATATGATACTGTAAGTGAGCAACCACTAAAATAATAGAACTCTTCTGACACAAAACCACGACTAGATTTATTATGTTTTCAATGACTCACATGGCACTAGAAATAATTGTCTAGTGTTTCTCAACAATTTGAAAATTATAATTATGGATGAAAAATTCAATCATCTATTCCACCACATTCTATAAAACAGGAACACTCGTGTCCTACCATTTATAATCTAGTACTTCAGGCACGCTGTCCTCTGCCTGTGCCCCCATTCCCTCCACCTCCACTCCAGGGCACTTAGGACTCAGGACCCCATAATTATTCTCTTGCTGAGCTACTCTTTGACCCTCTGAGCTCTGAGATCCCAGCAGTTGTGCTAAACCAAAACCCGGCATTAGTCAGTTCTCTGTGAGCTAGTCAATAACCTAGACCAAAATCTGCAAAACTGAGACCTCAGAGGGGGAAGAGAGTAAGACAAAGAAGGTGAAAAATGGAGCCTTGATGCAATTCTTTGAGCAACCTTGGTTATTTGGTTACCAGGCCCAAGACAAAGTCAACACTGTGAGTTTATTGGTACATATTTCCAAAGATGACAGATATAATTCATCTTTAAAGCCTAAGAGGTAGGCAAACTGGGCTTCATGCGTGTGTGACCTGGGTTCTGCTATCAGAAAGACAATGTCTTGAAATTATTAATAATTTAATCTTTACGCTTGTGCTTTGAATGTTTACTTATTTATTTGGGGAGAGAGAGAGGGAGGGGTATATATATAGAGAGAGACAATCACAGAGCCTACGTGGGCCTCAATCTCACGAACCGCTAGATCATGACCTGAGCCAAAATCAAGGGTTGGAGGCTTAACTGACTGAGCCACGCAGGTGCCCCTGCACTTGTACTTTGTCAATGAGGCGTGATGGGGTAATGGAGCATGCACGTGAGCAGAGCAGATACGGGCTGTAGGCAACAGTAAACTCGGGCCCATGAACATGGTCTGCGGCACAAAAGTCAAGCCAAGAGACCAGGTGTCCTGGGGATCTGGTGAGCACCTGCATGCCTCAGGGCTCCAAGGTGATTAGAGATTGGTGGTGGCAAAGGTAGTAGCAGAAGCAGCAGAGGACTGGCCCCACCAGGGAACAGTGCTGGCACCTGTGGTGGGAGGGCAGCAGCCAGTCCATCCCCTGAGCCAGTTCTTCCTGGGGAGTCTGCACAAGTATTAAGTCTCCCACCTGAGCTCTGGAACAGGCGCTGCTGGTGCTCAGGTAGCAAATCCTGTCTGTAATTATTACAGAGTAAAAGCATATACACAGACTTTCTGGGTCCTGGACACAATTTCAATGTTGCGGGGGGTGGGAGGTAGTACTTGCCACATACCACCAAGCAATTTCTGGAGAGCAGCAGGCACCTGAGAATTCAACCCAGGTCTGACACTATGCATTTGGAGATGGCATCAGCCTCCATAGGTTCAGGGTATGATCTCACAAGATTGCCTCCCTGCACACACACATATACACTTCAGACGTCTATAGTGAGCCCAGGTTGTTACCTGTATACCTGACCAATTTGCTATAAATCAGAGGTTCCCACAACCCCCACCTTGGATTTGATTAATTTGCTAGAGTGGCTCACAGAACCCAGAGAAACATTTTACTTACTAGATCACTGGTTTATTAAAAAGGATATAACCGAGGAACCGCCATATGGGAGAGATACACAGGATGACATACTAGGGCACAGAGTTTCCATGCCCTCTCCAGGCGTACCACTCTCCCAGAACCTTCATGTGTTCACTGACCTGGAAGCTCTTGGAACCCACTGTTTTGGTTTTTCACACAGGCATAGCAGATTAAATCATTCACCATTGTTGACTGATTGAACCGCCAGTCTCCTCCCCTGCCCAGAGGTCAGGAGGTGGAACTAAAAGTTCTAACTCTCTATTCACAGGTTGGTGTCCCCGGCAACTCAGCCCCCACCCTTTAGTGGGGCTTAAAATTCACCTCATTAATATAATAAGGAACAACTTTGTTATTCTCATCAGTTAGGAAATGCCAAAGGTTTTAGTAGCTCTGTGCCTGGAATGAGGAAGACCAAATTTGTTTCTTATTATAAATCACAGTATTACACACAGACATTGCAATAAGGCATCATAGGGGGTTACGGCAATTCTTTTGTTTAGAGTCTTTGGTTTTGAAAACCGTGCAATGTAGCAGAACAAATATCCACAGACTTAGAAATTAAGTTTCAAGATTGTCATATTCAATGGAAAAAAATGGAAAGAGATGCTCTCTCTTTCTCTGCCCTTCTCCCATACTCGAGCTCTCTCGCTCTCTCTCTCAAATTAAAAAAAGTTTTACCTTGTAATTAAAGATAAAGTGCAATCCTTATCAAAATAACACCAGCATTCTTCACAGAGCTAGAACAAACAATCCTAAAACTGTTTGTAAAATTGTTTGATAACCAAAGCAATCTTGAAAAAGAAAACCAAAGCTGGAAACATCACAATCCCAGACTTCAAGATGTATTACAAAGCTGTAATCATCAAGACAGTATGGTACTGGCACAACAACAGATACTCAGATCAATGGAACAGAAGAGAGAACCCAGAAATGGACCCACAAATGTATGCTCAACTAATCATTGACTATCCAATGGAAGAAAGACAGTCTCTTCAGCAAATGGTGCTGGGAAAACTGGACAACAACATGCATAAAAATGAACCTGGACCATTTTCTTACACCATACACAAAAATAAACTCAAAATGGATGAACGACCTAAACGTAAGACAGGAAGCCATCAAAATCCTAGAGGAGAAAGCAGGCAAAAACCTCTTTGACCTCGGTGGCAACAACTTCTTACTCAACACATCTCCAGAGGCAAGGGAAACAAAAGAAAAAAGGAACTATTGGGACCTCATCAAGATAAAAATCTTCTGCACCTCAAGGGAAACAATCAGCAAAACTAAAAGGTAACAGACAGAATGAGAGAAGATATTTGCAAATGAAATACCAGTTAAAGGGTTAGTATCCAAAATCTATAAAGAACTTGTCAAACTCAACACCCAAAAAACAAATAATCCAGTGAAGAAATGGGCAAAAGATATGAATAGACACTTCCCCAAAGAAGACATCCAGATGGCCAAGGGACACATGAAAAAATGCTCAACATTGCTCATTATCAGGGAAATACAAATTAAAACCACAATGAGATAGCACCTCACATTGGCCAGAATGGCAAACATTAACGACTCAGGCAACAACAGATGTTGGCAAGGATGCAGAGAAAGAGGATCTCTTTTGCACTGCTGGTGGGAATGCAAACTGGTGTAGCCACTCTGGAGAACAGTATTGAGGTTCCCCAAAAAATTAAAAATAGAAATACCCCATGACCCAGCAATTACACTACTAGGTATTAAGGGATACAGGTGTGCTGTTTTGAAGGGGTATATACACCCCAATGTTTATAGCAGTGCTATCAACAATAGCCAAAGTATGGAAAGAGCCCAAATGTCCTTCGAAGGTTCAATGGATACAGAAGATGTGGTATGTATGTGTGTGTGTGTGTGTCTATATATATATATAGACACACACACACACACACACACACACATATATATGCATATATATGTGTGTGTGTGTGTCTAAATATATATATATAGATATATAGATATATAGATATATAGATATATATTACTTGGCAATCAAAAAGAATAAATGGAGTATTACTTGGCAATCAAAAAGAATAAAATCGGGGCGCCTGGATGGCGCAGTCGGTTAAGCGTCCGACTTCAGCCAGGTCATGATCTCACGGTCCGTGAGTTCGAGCCCCGCGTCGGGCTCTGGGCTGATGGCTCAGAGCCTGGAGCCTGTTTCCGATTCTGTGTCTCCCTCTCTCTCTGCCCCTCCCCCGTTCATGCTCTGTCTCTCTCTGTCCCAAAAATAAATAAACGTTCAAAAAAAAAAA
>NW_024412394.1:22999197-23005588 GCF_014898765.1 Herpailurus yagouaroundi | reverse complement strand
CATTTGCAACTACATGGATGGAACTGGAGGTTATTATGCTAAGCAAAATTGGTCAGTCAGAGGAAGACAAATATCATATGACTTCACTCATATGAGGAATTTAAGATAAAAACAGATGAACATAAGAGAAGGGAAGCAAAAATAACTTAAAAACAAGGAGGGTGACAGGGGTGCCTGGGTGGTTCAGTTGGTTAAGCGTCTGACTTTGGCTCAGGTCATGATCTCACGGTTTGTGAGTTTGATCCCCACATCAGGCTCTGTGCTGACAGCTCGGAGCCTGGAGCCTGTTTCAGATTCTGTGTCTCCTTCTCTCTCTGCCCCTCCCCAACTTGTGCTCTGTCTCTCAAAAAATAAATAAATGTAAAAAAATTTTTCAAAAAAAAAAACAAAACAAGGAGGGGGACAAAACATAAGAGACTCTTAAATATAGAGAACAGAGGGCTGCTGGAGGGGTTGTAGGGGGGGATGGGCTAAATGGGTAAGGGGCATTAAGGAATCTACTCCCGAAATCATTGTTGCACTATATGCTAACTAACTTGGATGTAAATTTAAAAATTAATTAATTAATTAATTTTTTAAAAAGATAAAGCATTGTAATGCATAAATGGGCCTACTGAATTACATACAAATTATATACAAATGATGAAGGCAGTGGCAGGCTGTTGTACACAAGTTACAGGAAATGTCAGAACAAACATTAAAATGCCAACGTATAAGTTTTCCTGCAGAGTTAAATTCACACTCAGACATACACATATGGATTTTTATGAAGGGTTAAATCTTTCTAGAACAGTTGTGCCATGAGAATCATTAGGTCTAGATGTAGTAAAATTTACATTTCAAAATAATTGATCAGAAATTTATCCTAATGTAGGGGCACCTGGCTGGCTCAGGCAGAAGGCATGTGACACTTGATCACATGGTTGTGAGTTCAAGCCCCAAGTTGGGTGCAGAGATTACTTAAATAAAAATAAAACTTAAAAAACATTTTTTTGAATGTATCCCAAAGTTGTCACAGCCTATCAAATACTCTTAAGAGCTCAGGAACAGTTGTATCAGTCGATCCCAAAATTTTAAATTATAAAAATATGTGTGTAGGGTGCCTGGGCAGTTCAGTCCATTGAGCATCTTGCCTTCAGCTCAGGTCATGACCCCGGGGTCAAGGCCCTAGGATCAAGCCCCGCAGCAGACTCCAATTATATCAAATGAAAATAAAGCTAAAAGTGTAAATTTTGATCACATAATAAATAAATTTTCAGAAATATGAGCCAGAAAATTCTTATGATCAATCAAGATATCACATTAATCAAGTATTATTATTTATTGCATTCACAAAATTATGATATCAGAAATATTATTTTAAAATCTGTAAGTTATGTTGTTACTCAGTTATCAATATTTTCCCAATTACCTTTCATAAATAATATAGGGATTTTTGGGGTGCCTGGGTGGCTCAGTCAGTTGAGCATCCGACTTCAGCTCAGGTCATGATCTCACACTCCATGAGTTCGAGCCCCACGTCAGGCTCTGTGCTGACAGCTCAGAGCCCAGAGCCTGTTTCAGATTCTGTGTCTCCTTCTCTCTCTGACCCTCCCCCATTCACGCTCTGTCTCTCTGTCTCAAAAATAAAATAAAACGTTAAAAAAAATAATAACATAGGGATTTTTTAAAAGAAAAACCTTTAAATTTTAGTTCCTTTTTTTTTAAATTGATTTATTTAAGTAATTTCTAGTACCTAATGTGGGCCTCAAACTCAGGACCCCTGGATCAAGAGTGGCATGCTATTCAGGCTGAGCCAGCCAGGGGCCTCTATTTTAGTTCCTTTAATGGCACATTTTCCCCGCTCTTTGAACAAGGGGCTCCACAGCTTTTTTTTTTTTAATGTTTATTTATTTATTTTGAGAGAGAGTGCATGCACACAAGGGGAAGGGGCAGAGAGAGAGGAGACAGAGAATCCCAAGCAAGGTCTGTGCTGTCAGCACAGAGCCTGATGCGGGGCTCGATCTCATGAACTGTGAGATCATGACCTGAACCAAAATCAAGAGTTGGATGTTTAACCAACTGAGCCATCCAGGTGCCCCTTTAATAACATTTTCTTTTCTCCAGCTTACTTTATTATAAGAATGCGGTATATAACACATACAGCATACAAAATATGTGTTAACTATTTGTTATTGGTAAGTCTTCTGGTCAACAGTAGACTATTAGTAGTTAAGTTTTTGGGGAGTCAAAACGTGGATTTTCAACAGCATGGAGGCTTGGTGCCCCAACCTCCATGCTTTCAAGGGTCAACTATATTCTTGGAGAATCTACTATGTGCTGGACCCATTGCCATACTGGGATACAATGGTGAACCTCAAAAGACAAAGTGCTTCTCCTTAGGGCATTTACAGTCTAGTGGGTGAGAATAATAAAATAAAAGAATCACACAAATACATGTAAAATACAACCTCAAAAAATACTTAGAAGAAAGGAATATAATTGGGGAGATCAGGGAAGTCAGGAAAGGTTTTCTCAGGCAATTGAAGTATCTGTGTTTCCCCATTATATTAGCTAGATTCAAATGATATAGAAGGAACAGTAAGCCAAACACTGTGTGTCTCATTCTGAACACTCAGTTTTAATATAGAATTTCACTGGGGCACCTGGGTGGCTCAATAGGTTGAGTATCTGACTCTTGACTTCAGTTCAGGTTGGGATGTCAAGGTTCATGGGTTCATGAGTTCGAGCCCCACATCAGGCTCTGTAAGTGCAGAGCCTGCCTAGGATTCTCTCCCTCCCTCTCTCTCTGCCCCTCCCCTACTCAGTCTCTCTCTCTCTCAAAATAAATACATTTTTAAAACTTTTAAAAATAAGGTAAAATAGAATTTAACCTCTTCATCTGTGCTAATAGTCTTTTCTTTAAATATTTATTTATTTTGAGAGAAAGCTTGAGTCAAAATCAACAGTCGGACACTTAACTGAATGAGCCACCCAGGCATCCCTATCTGTGCTAATATTCTATTGACATCCCCTCTTAATCTTTATTTTAGGGGACCAGCACCATTCCTTTCTGCATCCTTTGTCCCTTGGTCCCCACGTGCACACAGCAGCCTATTCTACACTCAGGCTCTCCACAGCCACCACCATCACCTTCACACACCCACACCTTGTCTTCGTTGTCTCCCCACTACAGCTTCCTTTCCCTCTTCTCAGGCAATTAATCAGGGTGCAATATTCAGTAGTGAATGACCATTACCATTTGCATTTCTTTCACCGTTTGCATTTTCAGAGTATATGTAATAATGACATCTGGAAAGTGTAAAAAGGTGAAACAATGAATTACAGACTGCAGAGGAGAGCTGACTGAACATTAGGAACCTTCTGAGAACTTATATTTTATAGGTGGCTGGCCTTGGTAGATGGTATTTGGTTGGTACCAAACTGGGAAACATGGTCTTTGGAACAAATAATACTATGTTGTTTGAGAATATCCACAAAATTCATAAAAGGTATTTAAAACAATTTCTAGAGGGCTGCCTGGCTGGCTCAGTTGGTAGAGGGTATAACTCTTGATCTCAGGGTCATGAATTCAAGTACCACGTTGGGTGTAGAGCCTACTTGATTTAAAAAAAGAAAAGGGGGATTTCTATAAAATTCCTCTTTTCCGTAAGAAATCATTCCTAAAAAAAAACTCAAGGCAAACATCACTGTGAGATTGCCTGTAATCAGTTCAGATACAAATACAGATCAGGTTAGATCATTGCTTAGTTATAATGTAAGGAGCCTGGGCTTTTCAGGGCTCTAAATAAAGTCTGGGCAGCAATTTGGTTACACACACACACACACACACACACACACACACACACACACAAACCAAAAACCAAGCACATGATATGTTACTAATCTTCCTCTGAGAGTTAGGAAAATACACACCCTAAGATGTCATACAGTAAGAACTTTACAATTGTTTATACCATATTAGGAAAAAAGCTTATGCTATGATTAACTAGCATGTTTTTCTTTTTGATTTGGTAACCGTCATATTGGTTTAGGAAAACATGAAACAATTTAAGTCAGTTGTAAGTTACTTGATTTCCATGTTGTAGCTATACGACTATAATTCTTTTCAGTGTTAAGTTGTGATTACAAGTAATCTAATTTATATTATAATAATTCCCTTAAGGAATATTTATTGGTAGACAAAAAAAATCAAAACATTTCACTTTTTCTATCTGTTAACACAATATCATATTACATTTTATTGGCAGGGAATTTTTAATGCTTTATTAGAGGCTTTTACTATATTTTGACATGAAGGAAGTTAGAGGAACTTTCATTTAGAGGTACTAGAAGAAAGAAATCATTATTTATTGAGCATTTATGATATGCCAACCAGTGTTTTGGACATTAACATGTCAGATCTCATTTAATTAGCTGAACATTGTACCAAACCAAGTAAAGAACCAATTATTGTTAACATCATTATTAATAATAGTGATAGTCTTTATCTGTCACTTAACAGTTTACAAAGAAATTTTAATATAATTTTATCTTTATCAGTTTACATATTCATAGTTTAAAAAATTAAATAGTTCCACAAAATTTATTATGAAAAACAGTAATCCAATAGCTTCGTATGCCTCTGATTTTTGTTTCCAAAGGACGAATTTTCAATCCTTTTCTGTTTCTTTTAGTATTTATAGCCATATTTCTATACTTAGTTTTGTTACTTTAAACATGTCTTAATCTTCTATATCCATCAACTTTCTATTATGGAATACGAGAAAATGATTCTCTTACATACTAACTGCCCCCACACTCACACCCACACATCCACACTTACAAATCTTCTCCTTCCTCATAATACATAATTGTCTCATGTTTTGATTAGATCAAACAGTATTTACTTTGTTATGGCCATAAAATAATTTGCATTGTTGAGCTAATAGCACAATGTGATTATATTTCCTCTCTTGTACTTTTCCTTAGTGCTTGTCTTTCATTTGCTTAGTTTTCTATGTAACTTATATTAATTTACCACAAACTCTTTCCTAGAAATGTAAATCTTCTCTCAAAACATTTTTAAACCCTTATATATTCTATCAATTTTATCCTCCCTGGAGATAGCCATTCTGGAGCCTCTCCCTTTTCTACCATCCAGGACTTGCTGCTCCCCTACCTCTCACAGCTGCTGGCCCCCGCTCTCCCCTACTCCTCACCTGTGGTGGACCTCCCATTTCCTGGATCAGGTGTATTTCTCCTTGTTAACTCTTTTGTTTTAATAACGTATCTTGTCAAGTAACTTCCTGAAACGTATATATAGAACATAAGTTTTTTAAAACCTTTCACGTTTAAAAATGCTTTGATTATACCCTCATATTTGTTAGTTTGGGTAGGCAAAGAATTCTGGGTCAGGAATTATTCACTCTCAGAACTTTGAAACCCTGTTCCACTGTCATCAGCCTTTCTGTGTTTCTGCTGAGAAGTCTGATCCCTGGTCTCACTCCTGATCCTTTGTATGTGACTGTTTTTCTTTCTAGAAGCCTTTAACATCTCTGTCCCAAGAGTTTGGAAATTTCATAATGATGTACTTGGATTTAGGTCTTTTCTCCTCCACTGTGCTGGGAACATGGTGGACCTTTTCAATCTATAGAATCAGGTCCTTCCATTCTGAAAATTTTTCTTGAGTTATTTCTTTGATTTTTTTCACTTCTAGTCTCTTTCTATAGCCTTCCTGGAATTCTTGTTTTATAGATGTTGGATTGAACTTTGATCAGTCCTTTAATTTTTTTATCTGTTCTCTCCCATTTTATCTCTTTCCATTTTTATTCTACTTTATGGGAGATTTCCTCAGCTTTATCTTTCAATCCTTCCATTGAAATTTTAATTCTCCACAAAAAAAATTGCTTTTAATTTTCCACTATCATATTTTAAGTTTCCAATAATTTTTTTACTCTTATAATTTTCCTTTTAGTTATCTATTGTTTCATGGATATGTTATTTTTGTATTATGTCTCTGTAGATTTTAATGAGCTGTGGTGTTGGGATTTTTTTTAGCTTTTTTTCCTCCCTCTTAGTTTCTATTTTCTCTAAGCTTTAGCTTACCCTTGGATTTTGTCTCTGTCTTTGAGGTTGGAGGCTTTGTTCAAATGTATGGGGATCGTTGACAATTCATTCCCATTTAAGAGTGGAACGTTCAAACCTGAATTGAAGCTTTGTGTGCATGGGCAGGGCTTTGTCAACTAGTGAGCTGGTTGAGGTGATTCCTGGGGAGATTCCCAATTATCAGTATCTTTAGGCCTTTTCTTAGATTTCTAAAGAAAGGCCTTTTTTTAGATGTCCAATGTTCTTTAAAAAAATTTTTTTAATGTTATTTTATTTTTTAAAGTTTTTTTTTAAATGTATTTTG